>NC_083097.1:138509526-138819158 GCF_949774975.1 Lagenorhynchus albirostris
ATAAGAAAGGAAAAAAGTTCTGAAATGAAATAAAAAAAAACAGTAAGAAAAGAAAATTTAAAATACAGGATCAATACAAATAAATATGGACTAGCCAAAGGTAGATCTACTAAAAACAGGACTGGCCTGAAGTCTAGATCTCACTCTACCAGTACCAGAGACATGAACGGACAAAGGCAGAAACTGCTCAGTTTCTCTACTGGTTAAGATGAAGATGTTATAACTCCCTGTCCCAAGGGTTGTCCTGAAGATAAGAGAGACCGTAGGGATTCCACTTAAAATCTAGAGAAGGATACTGTAATTATTCAAATTAGCTATGCTACTTTGGTCAGCTCCTAAATGGGGGAAAAATTACATTGATCATTTAAACAACTGCAACCACTGTGAAAAACTTCTAAACAAATTTTGCAGTGAGGGAAACGTGCTCTCATTCTTGGCACTAGTGTATCTTAAAATGTAATAATAAATTGAAAACTCTCAATATTTTAACCTCAAGTGGTGCAAAAGAGTGACCTAACATGGGCTAAAGAGAAAGAAAAGTGAAATAACACCATTGGTAGACAGAATCAACAGAAATGTTCAGCCTTCATCAGAAAATCAAAATGACAACAACTAAGATGCTAAACCTTCCATTTTCTCCCTTTTTGGTTTAATACGTATTTTGCATTTAAAAAGGAATTGCCGGGCTTCCCTGGTGTCGCAGTGGTTGAGAGTCCGCCTGCCGATGCAGGGGACACGGGTTCCTGCCCCGGTCCGGGAAGATCCCACATGCCGCGGAGCGGCTGGGCCCGCGAGCCATGGCCCCTGAGCCTGCGCATCCGGAGCCTGTGCTCCGCAACGGGAGAGGCCACAATAGTGAGAGGCCCGTGTATCACAAAAAAACAAAAACAAAAACAAAAAGGAATTGCCATCTTCTTGTGGAAATGAAAGTAAAATATAGTTTGTAAATAGCCTTTTGGAGGTCCTGATACTCCTGACAAAATAGACATACTGAAGCATCTGTTGTTGTTACTTCTGTAGCATTCCATGGTAAGCTCATAAATTAGCAGGGATATTTCAAAATAGGAAACTGGAGCATTGAACAGAAGCATCAGAAAATGTTAAGCAGTATCAGGCCCACTGCCTGAAGTATTTACAGTGACGAGGTGACTGTGTGTGTGCTTTTATCTCACTGAAATCAGAGATAAAGCTGAGTGCTTAACTTTTCTATTTTATATTGTAAACCATACTCTATGTGGTTGAGAATTTAAGAAGCTTAAAATCAATGCACTTGAGGAAGATGGGAGGATACGTTTTAATACCTAACATGCTGCAGAAACCTGAAATGTGTTAAAATTACATATTACACTTACCATCTGTTCTGTTTACATAACATCAGGTGACGTATTTTTTTTTCATATTTGAAATTGCTTCCCTTCCCCACCTCCCCATGAGTTCTTAAAGGCAAACAGAAAGAAAAGTGTTTTTTTTCCTTTTTACTGAAATTGTAACTCCAATTGGGTTGTGCTTTAAAACAGCTTTACACATGAAGATATTTAATGCAACCTTGTTTAAAAGAGCAAAAAAAAAAAACCCAAAAAATAGATATCGTATGTGTTATTTCCAAAACCGAGTTTATATGTTTGAGTGTGCTTTTGTTAATTGCTTTCCTAGTATCCACTCACTGTCTCTTTTGCAACAATATCCTAAATTTTTTCTGGATAACAGGGGTAGTGAGTGGCTTAAGTGCTTAAGTATGTCTCACACTCCTTTCCTACTGTGATTCATGACTCAGTTCATACAAAATGCCTTAGGAAGACTCAATCTCATGATCTTTGTTGGGAATATTGGGAAGTAGGCTTTTTACTTTTGAACAGATACAGGCTTGAATATGAGTGTATGTAGCCCTGGGAGCTGGTAGTTGCTAGTTCACTGTCATGAAGTGAAAGCCTACGAAGAATGGGGCCAACCAGAGTAGAATGAAGGAATGGAGAACGAAAACCATCCTGGACAATCTACTTGAGCCACTGGATCGAGCCTCACCTGAAGCCTGTCTGTGTTCCCCACGTGGCCCCTGTCCACACCCTGTTCAGGATTCTTCCTGCCTCATTACAGCTGGGCAGAGGTGGGGGGTTCAGACTCCCACTAGCACTCTGCCCTCACTACCCTCACTACCCACTCTGCCCTCACTACTCCCTGTCAAGGGAGTTGGTACCCCTGGAAGGTTGTAAGAGTCCTGGCTTCCCTCATGGCCTTCCCTGACACCAATACAATGTGGAGGAAGACATGTACCACTACATGGGGGTGGAAATCCAGGCTCCCCTTGTGATCTGGACACAAGCTAGGAAGAAAGTCTGTTTCTGAAGTCTGTCAGTCTTCTCTGACACCACCCAGGCTGGAAGGAGAGGGCTGCTTCATTTTAGTCTGGTAAAGGCTGGTCTGGGCTCCCACTGACAGCACTGGGAGAGGGGCTGCAGATTTTTCTGTGGCCTGTGGCTGAAGCAGGGCAATTATTATCTAATTATTTTCTTTCTTGCTAGGCTGACCCTTTTCTGGCTTTTAGCTGCAGACACAAGGCACTTCTTGGAGTTTTTTGTCCTCACTCATGGGCATTGCTAGATTGCTGTCTTTTCCAGCATTCCAATCTGTGATGCTGAAGCAAAGGAAAACTCAGAGAATGGCAGTTCCTTGAACTGGAGGCCTAGTCAGTCTGCCTTCTTTCCTCCTTTCACAGTCTTCTTATATTGCTTTATATCCATAATGTCCAGGCTTTTTACCTGTACTTAGCAGGAGGACTAGGGAAAAACTGCATCTATATCCTGAAGTAGAAGTCCCCACTTCATGTGAATTTACTTCTTCTAAATTTGCTGGGGCTGTCTTTATTGCTCAGAGTGTGGTCTGTCTTCATAATTCTTCCATGGGTATTTAAGTGGGATGTGTATTCTTCAGTTGTTAGCTGGAGTTCTCTTTCATATTAAGCCAGTTTTACTTATAGTTTTGTTTACATCTGTAGTCTTACAAAATGCTGTCTAATGATGTGACTCACAGATTCTCTCAATCAAAGACAGGGCTTCTAACAACCTAAATGAACATCATAGATGAATGGATAAAGAAGATGTGGCACATATACACAATGGAATATTACTCAGCCATAAAAAAGAATGAAATAATGCCATTTGCAGCAACATGAATGGACCTAGAGATTATCATACTAAGTCAGACAAAGACAAATATATGATATCACTTATTTGTGGAATCTAAAAAAAGTGATACAAATGAACTTATTTACAAAACAGAAACAGACTCACAGACATAGAAAACAATCTTATGGCTACCAAAGGGGAAAGGGGGTTGGGAAGGCATAAATTAAGAATTTGGGATTAACAGATACACACTACTATATATAAAATAGATAAACAAGACCTACTATATAGCACAGGAAACTATATTCAACATCTTTAATAACCTATAATGTAAAGGAATCTGAAAAAGTCTATATAACTGAATCACTTTGCTGTACACCTTAAACTAACACAACACTGTAAATAAACTATACTTCAAAAAGTATTAAACAAAACAACAGGGCTTCTAAGAATCTTAAGGGTGTTATACCTTAGAAAAGGGTTAAGGTAAAGAAGTTTTTATCCAGAAGACATTTGTGCGCATGACTGCTGTCTAATGAAATGAACCCCACTGACAGTCACAGGAGATGCATTAAAACTTTAAGAGAATCATGTATGCAGAGTCATAGATGCTCCAGCTCAGAGCAAAAGGGACAAAAAAATTACAAAATTAAAAAAAAAAAAAAACACCTTTGGAACTCCAAACTTTTACAAGCCAGAAATAGGTTGAGGAATCTACTTAGCTAAAAGCCTGTCCTGCCTTTCATGGCCAAAGAAGGGTGATTTGGAGGACAAAAGCATAACCTACCAAAAAGCACCAAGAGCTCTGAGAGTGGAGTGAAGGCTTTGGAAAATCATTTCCAGGAAGAACTTCCTGCATTTACCTGGGTGAATTTAGAATTGCTATAAATCTGTAACTCTTTTGTGTTTCTCATCTCTTTTCTGGGACAGGAATGTCTATAGTGGTCATCCACTGCCTTAAGCATCCTTGTATGTTGGATGTATAGGGGCAGTTGTCTCTTTATTCCACAGGCCTGCAAGTTTGAAGGAACTTTACTCCAGGAATAGCAAGTAAAAAACTGCATGTGAGGAAACTCATCTACACCTGGACTTGATTTAGATGAGTTGACACTAGAGGTCTATCTGATGCCATGATGGAATGAGATGTAGGTGGGGATGGGGGGAAGAATGGGAGGGTATGAGTGTATTCTACATGTGGGGGGAAATTGAACCATTTGAGCCAGAGGGCAGACTCTGGTAACCAGCATTCCAAATGACCTCCAAACTGTGGTCTCTCTCTTTCTCTCTCACCTACCTCTCCCCACCTACTCTCCCCTCCCCCGACTCTCTCCTTCTCTCCCTCTTTTCCTCTCTTCCATTCTATGGAAGAAGCTTTGTTATAAGCAGGCCTAATAAGAGCTCCACATGGTAAAGAAATGAAGTCTCCTGACAATGACCAGGTAAGTGAGTTTGGAAGTGGCCCAGACCCTTCAGAGAGTCTGCAGCCTCAGTTAACAGCTTAACTGCAGGCTCATGAGAGTAGCTGAGCCAGAATGACTCAGCTAAGCTGGTCCCAGATTCCTGAACCTAAGAAACTGTGTGAAATAAAAAAATATTTTGTTGTTTGCAACATGCCACATTTTAGATAATGTGTTACACAGCAATAAATAGGCAATACTCCAAACTTTCTCAATTTACATAACCAGAATAGTGTACAAAGAAGGTATGAATTTTATCCACATACTTATTTCAACGGTATTGTTCTTATGAATGTATTCAAAATGGGTTTGTGAATCAGTGTCACCTACTATCATTACACCTGTAAGTATGGTTGTTTCCGGAGCAAAAGGCAAGCTTTTCCTCATGTGGTGGCATGATTCTTTGGGTAGGACATGTAATTATAGAAAAAGTCTCCATAGTATTGTCATTTTTTTTTTTTTTCATAGTATTGTCATTTATGTGCCAAACTTCCCTATGCTTCTGGTTGGCCTTTGGGGGAACTGGTGACTGACTGGAATAAGGAGATGTTCTCTCAACTCACGGCTGCGGAGCAACATGGAGCGTGGATTTCATCTTTTATTTTCTTATACTGTTGTACATTAACTCTCAATTGCCATGCTAAGCTCAGTAGAAATCAGACACCCTTATATGTAGGCATCTGTCTGCTTTTCTTGACAAGTAATAATTTGGGGGTCATATAAGATGACCCACTGAAAGCAGCCCCCATAGGATAACAAGGTGATTTAAATGGAGTTTGTTTGAAACAAGTCTTTGGTTTCTAATCAGTATGCGGTTGTGTTCTGACTTGGTTTACAGCATTTCTTCCTTATTTTTCCCCCTTTCTTTTTCCTTGTTTTCAATCATAACAACTACTACAAAATACTGTATAGTTTACAAATAATTCTGGTAGCTTTAGAGGGTTTCAGTAAAAGGTGGGTTTTTTTCCCCTTGCTTTTATTTTAAAAGGGAGTAGAGATTGTTACCGTTATACCTCATGCACTGCTGAAAACTTTAAAGCCTAAACTAAATTATCTTTCCGGCAGATATTTCAACAAATTCTTTTACTGTTTTGCTTGGCAGCATTTGTATTATGGACATACACTGTCTTCTGTAAAGATGTGGTGGTTATGTGTCTAGGGACAGAGAAATGGAAGCCCTCTCTGTAAGGCACATACACCAAGAATCTAGGTCTTTAATTAAGCATTCTACCGCCTATTTAAGAAGAAAAATAGATTGTCAGATACTTAATGATTTTTGCTCCTATTTATGCTTTTTGTCTTTGTGCTTTTAACAGCAACATTTTATCTTCTGCTCTGAATCTTTCTCTATATCTGTCTTTTGTGCCATTTATATTCAGAATAGATAGATATGAGATGAACTTACAAATCATTTAACATTTTTTGCCTGGTATCTTTCCTTGATATTGTGTATTAGCTTATCTCATATTAAAAGACCTTTACAATTACAGACCAGGAAGAACCTGTTCAGAAATTTGGCTTTCAGAAAGCAGGAGGGCAGTTGTTATACATATTAGAAACCTAAAAGAGGTGCTTGAATATATTGACATATGTAATTATACTACTATTACAGTACTTTTAAATTTTATTATTATTTAAAAACACTTTATACCACCAGGATGAACATCTTTCTCTCTCTCCTCTTGACTTCTAAACTCTCTTGGGAAACATAGCTGTCTCTATTTCTATTGCATATAGTGTTCAATATGGAAACCTGGCAGGTGGATGTCAAGAGACTTAAAGCATTCTGACATGATATGGATTTGCTCCTCCTTTCAAACTAGTACTGTGAAATGATAGTCAGAAGCAGAGGGAGATAAGGTGCCTGGCCAGAGTAGATTTCAAGGTAATGAATGTTATTGACAGTTTTCATTCCACACTTTTCCATGTCTGATTCTCTTCCAGATATTTCCCAAAGCAGATAAAAATGACCATGACAAAGCACCTATTAGTAATCAAATCTATCCCATAAGGAATTATAAATAATTCCATAAATCTGTTCCATATCTATTCTTCATGTTCTGAAAACAATCTAATAATACATTTGGCATATTGTATATGTTAAAAAAAACACGGTAATGTTAATAAAAGGAAAAGAATTTCTAATGCCACAAAAAAGCCTTTTTACTATACATGCACTCTCTCACTTTTCAAATTATCTAATAAAAGATGAGTGATTTTCAGTTTATTTTTAATTTTCAATTCATTGCATGTGGATTGAATTGAGAAATATAATTTTAATATATTAATAATTATAATTATTAGTTATATTATTAATATAATTAAGAATTAATAGTAAATTAATAGTAAAACAAAATACAAAGGAAAACACAGAAAATACAAGATTTTTGATCAGGCAACAGATGTCAAGGCAATGTCCAAAATATTTTACGGTTTCTAAACATTGTCTCTAAATTTCTGTATTTGCTGCAACTTCTTAACAGAGTTGGTGGAGTGGATTGGTTCACAGGAGACACTTTGAATAGTGGGGCTATAACTGATCTAAAAGGATGATGCAGGCAGTCCTAGGGCAGGTGGGGAGGCACAGACAGTATCTGTCTCTTCTCCAGTACATACTTTTGCCACAGATTTTTCTATGAAGAGAACATTTATTTCTACTTAATTTTTATTTAGGGTAAATGTAATTGCCTTCCATTATTCATCTGAAATAAATGTTTAAAGACAAGCTACAATTTTTCAAAAAATGGGTTAGAGCAGCAAAACTGGCAGAGTAGAAAGACCCTGAGCTCACCTCCTCTCATGTGTACACCAAAATGACAACTATCTGCAGAACAATCACCAATGAAAATGACTGGAACCTACCACAAAAGATCTACAACTAAAGACATAAAGAAGGGACCACAATAGGACAGGTAGGGGGGCAGACTCGTGATATAATCAAATCCCATACCCCCCAGGTGGGTGATCCACAAACTGGAGAGTAATTCTATTGCAGAGATTCTCCCACAGGAGTGGGAGTTCTGAATCCCATGTCAGGCTCCTCAGCCTAAGGGTTCAGAACAGGAAGATGAGCCCCCAGAGCATTTGGCTTTGAAGCCTAGTGGGGCTTAATTGCAGGAGCCCCACAGGACTTGGGGAAATAGAGACTTCACTCTTAAAAGGGTGCACACAAAGTTCACATGCACCGGGACCCACAGCAAAAACAGTAATGTGATAGGAGGTTGGGCCAAACCTACCTGCTGGGCATGGAAAGTCTCATGGAGAGGCAGGGTGGTAGAGGCTGTGGCTCACCCTAGGGACAGAGACACTGGTGGTATACATACTAGGGAACATTCAGCCTCATAAACATGGCTGCTGCTGGTGACTGAGATCTTGGCTCATTAGCTCCAAGACCTGGAACCACCTGAAAGCCCAGGCGCCAGTGCTGGGATATCTCAGGCCAAACAACTAACTGGGCAGGGACACAGCACAACCCATCAGCAGACAGGCAGCCTAAAGAGTAAAAAGTTCACAGACGCCTCTGGACTCACCCCTAGACACAGCACAGGCCACAAGAAGGCAAAGACCCAGCTCTACCCACCAGTGGACAGGCACCAGCCCCTCTCACCAGGAAGCCTGCATAAGCCTCTAGACCAGCCTAACCCACCAGGGGACAGACACCAGAAGTAAGAAAATTATGATCCCTCAATACAGTTCAGACCCTACCCTGGGAGCAGCTGGGGCCTGGCCCTGCTCAATATCAGGTCAATGCAACCTTCAGGAATCCATGGACCCCATACCCAACTGTGTCAGGAACAAGCCTCTCACCACCAACAATCTGAAATGAGATCTGGGATTCCTGGATACTACAGCTGGACTCCAGAAACTAGCATGGCCTGACAGTATATTGAGACTGAGCTTAGGATGTGGCTTCACCTGCCAGTGGATGGGCAACAGACACAAGTCTTCAGGACCCTGACTTCACCCATCAGGGAGCCAGCACTGGCCCCAGGGCCCTCTAGGATTCCACAACCAGTGCCTCATGACCAGGCCCCCCTAAACAGCAGGAAGTAGCATCCACACAAGGCAGGGCCTGGCAACCAACGAGACTAGGGGCCAACCAAGCCTACAACACTGCCCACATAGTCCTCCCGCCATAAGAGAAGGACCCATGCAGCCCTCTTAGGGGGAACATCTAGAGCATATAGCTTGGGTGATGAGAGGGGAGTATACTGCTGGGATACACAGGACACCTCCTACAGAGGGCCAATTCTCCAAGGTTAAGAAACATAACTAATCTACCACATACATAAAAATACAAATAGTAACTTAGACAAAATGAGTTGGAAGAGGAACATGTTCCAGATGAAAGAACAACACAAAGCCCTGGAAGAAGAACTAAGTGAAGTGGAGGCAGGCAATCTACCCAAAAAAGAGTTCTGGATAGTGATCTTAAAGATGATCCAAGAACTCTGGAGGAGAATGGATGCACAGAGTGAGAAGCAGAAAAGCTCACCAGTAAAGGTAAACATACAGTAAAGGTAGAAATCATCCACACACAAAGCTAGTAGGGAGCTTAAAAGACAAAAGCAGTAAAATCATCTGTATCCATAATAAGCAGTCAAGGGGTACATAAAACAATTACATGTAAAATATGACATCAAAAACTGTAATTGTGAGGGGAGAAGAGTACAAATGCAGGATTTTAATATCCATTTGAAATAAAAAGGTCAGCAACTTAAACCTATATACACACATATACCTATAAAATATAGGTATACTTTATATGTATATATACCTATATATATACACCTATAAAAAAACCTGAAGGCACCTGCAAGCTTAAAATCTATAATAGATATATACACAAGAATGAAAAAGGAATGCAAACATAACACTAAAGATAGTCATCAAATCACAAGAGAACAGAAGAAGCGAGGGGAAAAAAGACCTACAAAAACAAATCCAAAACAATTAACAAAATGGCAATAAGAACATACATATCAATTATTACCTAAAATGTAAATAGACTAAATGCTCCAACCAAAAAACACAGACTGGCAAAATGGATACAAAAACAAGAACCATATATATGATGCCTACAAGAGACTCACTTCAGATCTAAAGACACATACAGACTGAAAGTGAGGTGATCAAAAAGGTCTATTTGCATTCCATGCAAACAGAAAAGGTCTATTTGCATTCCATGCAAATAGAAATCAAAAGAAAGCCAGAGCAGCAATGCTTACATCAGACAAAACAGACTTTAAAATAAAGACTATTACAAGGGACAAAGAAGGACACTACATAATGATCAAGGGATCGATCCAAGAAGAAGATATAACAATTGTAAATATTTATGCAACCAACATAGGAGCACCTCAATACATAAGGCAAATACTAACAGCCATAAAAGGGGAAATCGACAGTAATACAATCATAGTAGGGGAATTGAACACCCCACTTTCACCAATGGACAGATCATCCAAAATGAAAATAAAAAAGGAAACACAACCTTTAAATTATACATTAAACAAGATGGACTAAATTGATATTTATAGGACATTCCATCCAAAAATAACAGACTACACATTTTTCTCAAGTGCTCATGGAACATTCTCCAGGATAGATCATATCTTGGGTCACAAAGCAAGCCTTGGTAAATTTAAGAAAATTGAAATTGTATCAAGTATCTTTTCCGACCACAATGCTGTGAGACTAGATATCAATTACAGGAAAAGATTTGTAAAAAATACAAACACATGGAGGCTAAACAATACACTACTTAATAACGAAGTGATCACTGAAGAAATCAAAGAGGAAATCAAAAAATACCTAGAAACAAACGACAAGGGAGACACGACGATCCAAAACCTATGGGATGCAGCAAAAGCAGTCTAAGAGGGAAGTTTATAGCAATACAATCCTACCTTAAGAAGCAGGAAACATCTCGCATAAACAAACTAACCTTGCACCTAAAGCAATTAGAGAAAGAAGAAGAAAAAAACCCCAAAGTTAGCAGAAGGAAAGAAATCAGAAAGATCAGATCAGAAATAAATGAAAAAGAAATGAAGGAAACGATAGCAAAGATCAATAAAACTAAAAGCTGGTTCTTTGAGAAGATAAACAAAATTGATAAACCATTAGCCAGACTCATCAAGAAAAAAAGGGAGAAGACTCAAATCAATACAATTAGAAATGAAAAAGGAGAAGTAAAAACTGACACTGCAGAAATACAAAGGATCATGAGAGATTATTACAAGCAACTCTATGCCAATAAAATGGACAACCTGGAAGAAATGGACAAATTCTTAGAAATGCACAACCTGCTGAGACTGAACCAGGAAGAAATAGAAAATATGAACAGACCAATCACAAGCAATGAAATTGAAACTGTGATTACAAATCTTCCAACAAACAAAAGCCCAAGACCAAATGCTTCACAGGCGAATTGTATCAAACATTTAGAGAAGAGCTAACACCTATCCTTCTCAAACTCTTCCAAAATATGGCAGAGGGAGGAACACTCCCAAACTCATTCTACAAGGCCACCATCACCCTGATACCAAAACCAGACAAGGATGTCACAAAGAAAGAAAACAACAGGCCAATATCACTGATGAACATAAATGCAAAAATCCTCAACAAAATACTAGCATACAGAATCCAACAGCACATTAAAAGGATCATACACCATGATCAAGTGGGGTTTATTCCAGGAATGCAAGGATTCTTCAATATACGCAAATCTATCAATGTGATAAACCATATTAACAAACTGAAGGAGAAAAGCCATATGATCATCTAAATAGATGCAGAGAAAGCTTTTGACAAAATTCAACACCCATTTATGATAAAAACCCTGCAGAAAGTAGGCATAGAGGGAACTTTCCTCAACATAATAAAGGCCATATATGACAACCCACAGCCAACATCGTCCTCAGTGGTGAAAAACTGAAAGCATTTCCACTAAGATCAGGAACAAGACAAGGTTGCCCACTCTCACCATTCTTATTCAACATAGTTTTGGAAGTTTTAGCCACAGCAATCAGAGAATAAAAAGAAATAAAAGGAATCCAAGTCGGAAAAGAAGAAGTAAAGCTGTCACTGTTTGCAGATGACATGATACTATACATAGAGAATCCTAAAGATGCTACCAGAAAACTACTAGAGCTAATCAATGAATTTGGTAAAGCTGCAGGATACAAAATTAATGCACAGAAATCTCTGGCATTCCTATACACTAATGATGAAAAATCTGAAAGTGAAATTAAGAAAACACTCCCATTTACCACTGCAACAATAAGAATAAAATATCTAGGAATAAACCTACCTAAGGAGACAAAAGACCCGTATGCAGAAAATTATAAGACACTGATGAAAGAAATTAAAGATGATACAAATAGATGGAGAGATATACCATGTTCTTGGATTGGAAGAATCAACATTGTGAAAATGACTCTACTACCCAAAGCAATCTACAGATTCAATGCAATCCCTATCAAGCTACCACTGGAATTTTTCACAGAACTAAAACAAAAAATTTTGCAATTTGTATGGAAACACAAAAGACCCCGAATAGCCAAAGCAATCTTGAGAACGAAAAATGGAGCTGGAAGAATCAGGCTCCCTGACTTCAGACTATACTACAAAGCTACAGTAATCAAGACAGTATGGTACTGGCACACAAACAGAAATACAGATCAATGGAACAGGATAGAAAGCCCAGAGTTAAACCCACGCACATATGGTCACCTTATCTTTGATAAAGGAGGCACGAATATACAATGGAAAAAAAGCAACCTCTTCAATAAGTGGTGCTGGGAAAACTTGACAGGTACATGTAAAAAGTATGAAATTAGAACACTCCCTAACATCATACACAAAAATAAGCTCAAAATGGATTAAAGACCTAAATGTAAGACCAGACACTATCCAACTCTTAGAGGAAAACATAGGCAGAACACTCTATGACACAAATCACAGCAAGATCCTTTTGGACCCACCTCCTAGAGAAATGGAAATAAAAACAAAAATAAACAAATGGGACCTAATGAAACTTAAAAGCGTTTGCACAGCAAAGGAAACCATAAACAAGACCAAAAGACAACCCTCAGAATGGGAGAAAATATTTGCAAATGAAGCAACAGACAAAGGATTAATCTCCAAAATTTACAAGCAGCTCATGCAGCTCAATAACAAAAAAACAAACAACCCAATCCAAAAATGGGCAGAAGACCTAAACAGACATTTCTCCAAAGAATATATACAGATTGCCAACAAACACCTGAAAGAATGCTCAACATCATTAATCATTAGAGAAAGGCAAATCAAAACTACAATGAGGGGCTTCCCTGGTGGCGCAGTCGAGAGTCTGCCTGCCGATGCTGGGGACACGGATTTGTGACCCGGTCCACGAGGATCCCACATGCCGCAGAGTGGCTAGGCCCTTGAGCCATGGCCGCTGAGCCTCCACGTCCGGAGCCCGTGCTCCGCAACAGGAGAGGCCACAACAGTGAGAGGCCCACGTACCAAAAAAAAAAAAAAAACAAAAAAACTATAATGAGATATCATCTCACACCAGTCAGAATGGCCATCATCAAAAAATCTAGAAACAATAAATGCTGGAGAGGGTGTGCAGAAAAGGGAACAGTCTTGCACTGTTGGTGGGAATGTAAATTGATACAGCCACTATGGAGAACAGTACAGAGGGTCCTTAAAAAACTACAAATACAAGTACCATACGACCCAGCAATCTCACTACTGGGCATATACCCTGAGAAAACCATAATTCAAAATGTATCATGTACAAAAATGTTCATTGCAGCTCTATTTACAATAGCCAGGACATGGAAGCCACCTTGGAAGCAATCAACAGATGAATGGGTAAAGAAGATGTGGCACATATATACAGTGGAATATTACTCAGCCATAAAAAGAAACGAAATTGACTTATTTGTAGTGAAGTGGATGGACCTAGAGTCTGTCATACAGAGTGAAGTAAGTCTGAAAAAGAAAAACAAATACCGTATGCTAACACATATATATGGAATCTAAGAAAAAAAAAAGGTCATGAAGTACCTAGGGGTAAGACGGGAATAAAGACACAGACCTACTAGAGCGTGGACTTGAGGATATGGGGAGGGGGAAGGGTAAGCTGTGACAAAGTGAGAGAGTGGCATGGACATATATACACTACCAGATGTAAAACAGATAGCTAGTGGGAAGCCGCCACATAGCACAGGGAGATCAGCTCGGTGGTTTGTGACCACCTAGAGGGGTGGGATAGGGAGGGTGGGAGGGAGCGAGACGCAATAGGGAAGAGATATAGGAACATATGTATAACTGATTCACTTTGTTATAAAGCAGAAACTAACACACCATTGTAAAGCAATTATACTCCAATAAAGATGTTTAAAAAAAAAAAAGAATTCTGTACCTAGCAATATTACCCTTCAGAATAGAAGGTGAAACAAAGACATTCATACATAACCAAAGACTAATAGAATCAACTGCTAACAGACTTGGTTTATAAGAAATAGTAAAAGAAGTCTTTGAAAGGGATATTCTAGATAATATCTTGTAGTAACTATTGTTTCTGATTTTTATTCCCCCCTCCCTCTGAAGGTTATTGTTCTTTTTTGTGTATTTAGTAATGTGGTTGGACGATATTAATAAAATCTTTCTTTCTCACAATGTGTGTTAGCTGAGATCTTGGCTTAGTTAAGTTTTATTATTGTTGGTGTTGTTATTATTATTTTAAAAATGGCTAGCTAGGAGTAGCCTGTGTTTCTGCATTGCAGGGCCAGGACTAAGGTGAGACCAGTAAGGACCCTTGAGAGGGAAATTTAAGGAGGTATTTGTTCTCAGTACTGTGCAATACAGGATTGATTGATGGGTCTGTGTGTAGTTTTAGTAGCACACTCAATGTTATACATTTTTCAATCTCTCCCTATTTTCTTTTTGCTAGAACCTCTCATGTGTCCTTTGCATGTGTGTGCAGCCTCCTTTTGTTGGCAATATTTTGATATCTTGAACTATATCCAGTGTTTGATACAAAAGTGCACAGCCTCTGTTCAAATCCAGGCATACTTAGAGAGCATATAAAGGTTGTCTATGGCTATCTCACCTTCCAGATTTTCCTGTTAAATCCCTGTTTAGTCTTTGGCTCTGCCACTTACCCCAACTGGGACTGCAATCTCGGTCTAGGATATCTTCAGGTCTTTGCTTTTCTCTGCTGGGTGCAGGGTTTTTGCCTTGTACTCTAAATTAATTGCTCCTTCTCCAGCATCAATGATGCTGATTTTCCCAGATTGTCCCTTTCTGATAGAATCACCCTGCCTACTAAGCTGCAGGGCAGGTATCAATAGATGGGAGCAGCTCCAGGCAAGAATGCTGCAGACACCCACTATTCTTTATATGAAAGTTAGTAGTTCCTCATGAAAAAAAAATGCATTTCCATTTGCTGTATGCATTTGGCTGAATCCCAGAGAACCAAAATGGTTGTTTCTGGCAGTTTTGTCCAACTATATTTTTACTTTTGAGGAAGAGGATTTGCCAGCCTCCTCATTTTGACATGCCGTAAGTAGCCTATGTTCATTTGACCATCTAGGACGTATTTTCTTCACCTATGAATTAGGTCTAATGCTGCTTAATGTGCCAATCTCACATGACTTTTGTGGCAGTCAAATGATACATTTATAATTATAACAGCTAGCATTACGGACATATATACACTACCAAATGTGAAATAGATTAGCTAGTGGAAAGCAGCCGCATGGCACAGGGAGATCAGCTCGGTGCTTTATGACCACCTAGAGGGGTGGGATAGGGAGGGTGGGAGGGAGACGCAAGAGGGAGGGGACGTGGGCATATATGTATATGTATAGCTGATTCACTCTGTTATAAATCAGAAACTAACAAATCATTGTAAAGCAATTATACGCCAATAAAGATGTTAAAAAAAAATAACAGCTAGCATTCACTGATGGCCTTTTTAACACCAAAAACTATTTTGAGAATTTTAAATATATTACTTTATTTAATCCTCAAAAAACCTGATTGGTTATGCATCCTAATTATTAATTTTAGAGATTAGAAAACTGAAGGAATTAAGAGGTTAAGCTGCCTATGGACACAGAGCTGGTGAGGAAAAAAAAAGGATCCAGAGCCTAAACTTTTAATACCCATATTTTGTCACCCACATTGTAAAGTGTGAGAATAAGATATTTATGCTATCCTCCATATTCTATCTCATCCTCCAGATATTAACAGGAGTTTTCAGTCACTGGTTTATCTACTGACTCTTCATTTTCTTTATCAGCTCTGTGTCTCAGAATGGATAACTTGTAGGTATGAACAGAACCAGAATTTTCAGAGCAGAGGGCAACAAGCCAAAGAGATTTTGATTAGGAAACTGAAGAGCTATGGCATAGAAAACATAGCACAGAACAGCACATGGCCTATCTAGTTGTCATTTTGACAAAGTGATTTTCTTCCCTTTGGGGATGGTCAGAGTTTATGAGTCATCTCCAGTCAGCTGTCTGACAGAGTCTTTGATGTGCTGAGAAGCAAATCATATTCTCTTTTCCATGCCACTGGATCTTCAGAATTGAGGATATATCACACAGTGTTTTATTTTCTTATTGTTATTTACTTTTTACTAAGGTCTTAAGAGATATACAGAAAAGATATCTCTGTGAGGAATGCAAATAACAACCACCACATAAAGTCTGGGTGATGACATGAAAACATTTCTCACTAGAGGTGGATAGAACACATGGAAACAATCCTCCCACTTCATCAGTTTATGTCAAGGCTTATTCCCAAGTGGCCACATGGAGCCCACACAGTTGAAGCCTCATTTGACATACACAAATACACTCTGGATCCTTTGCAATAACAACTGTCTACCCTACATTATTCTGTCTCCATTATGTCAATATTAAATAAGCATTATGTCCAGCGTAAAGAACAATGACTGCCCTTTATTTCAAAGGCCATTGATTCTCTATTTGTTTTTGAAGTAAATGTCAGTTAGGAGGAAAAAAATGCACCAGTATTAAAACCGGATGTGACTGGGTTGCAAAGCACTTACTTCTTGCCTAAAGTACTTGGGCTTGATAACAGCAATGCCCTAAAGGTGCACTCCCACAGAGAGGCAGCAATGGGTTCAAATTCAGCTCTACCACTTACACCTCTGCAATACTGGTCTAATATTTGGATTTTTAGATTTGGGTTGGATTTTTTTAGATTTACTTTGGATTTCTTTTTTATTGGTGATCCATAATTAAAATACTTTGTAGTAGAAGATAGTCATTGTAGGAATCAGACTATGATGGTACAAAGAGAAAACTCCATGATTGGGGAAGATAAATCAGCTGAATGGGAACTGTTGCATGTTGCAGAAAAGAGTATGAGTCTTAGAGTTATACAGAAGCAAATTCAAATTCTGATTCTGCTAATTTATACCTGTGGGGACACAGGCAGGATACTTAATTGAAACTCTGTTTTCTCATTGGTTAACTGAAGATAATAGAAATGCCTAACATCTATTGAGTATCCATGATGTACAAAGCACTATTTTAAACATACATCATTCAATTTTTCAGGAAAACACAATGAAGCAAGTTCTATTAATATGCCCATTTTATAGAGGAGGAAATTAAGCCTTTAAAAGTTTGGGTGACTTACCCAAAGTCACAAAGTTGGTAGGTGGGAGAGCCATTTTTATATCCAACTGTCTGGTTCTAAAGGCTGTACATTTAACAACTAAATTAAAATGTCTCCTTACCTCTTTAAGGTGATTACGTATGTGTGTGTCTGTTATTATTATACATGGGTATATATGTTATTTGTAATGATATATTTGTCATTATATGGATATTTATCTTATATATAAATTACATGTTATATATTTAAAGTCTTTCATAAGCATTAATATTAGTAAATGGCTATTTTTGCTGATGAACTCTTAAAAAGACATCATCAAAGATTTTAACAAATGTAATTAATATTTATTACTTCAGATATTGAACTATGTTTTTTTCCTTAATTTAACTCATTTAATTTCAATGAAAAACATGCTGAAGCAAATATAATTATCTATTAATTAAATAGATTAATTTAAAAAAAAGAGAGCGCTCAGGCAACTGAGTGACTTCCTCTGGATTACACAGCTACTAAAGCTGGAATTTAAACTTGATTTTCTAGTGCCAATATACACATCTTCTCACTATATCACAGAGTGGATTAAACTATGCTCCATGGTTTATAAATATATTTTTGACAAACGTTTTGTTATCCACCTATTAGCTTTTTATTCACCTTTTTTAAAAAAATAACTTTTTCCATTATTTTTTGAACATACACCAGGAGTTATGATTAACACATCCCAGGGAAGGTAGAAGAATGTCTTAGTTATCAGCAAACATTCTTCCATAAATCCATGAATATTTTTAATTAGGGATATGACATACTTGATAGACAACTTAGTTTTCAAGTGTCTATTACTGAAGACATCCTGTAATCATAATTTTCTCACCTTATTATTGCATAAAAGGACATGTGTATAATAATGATGAAGCTGCCAAAATCTCTGATAGCTAATGCAATATCAAATAACTTGGTGTGATCCTAGGTAGATGAAGGGAAGAGAATCTAGAAATACTGTATGTCACAATACATTCTGAGCTACTAAGCTCATCTGAGAGTCATCACTGTTTTGATTTGTGAAGGTAAACTGACCCAGACAAGGAATCAGAAACACACGCAGACATTTGCGTCATGTCATACATAACCCCGGGTTTTTCTGCATTGGTAAATATGCCAGCAAAATCGTGACTTTCTGAAGTAGTTTACAAATCAGAAAGACCTGGGTTCAAATCTGGTACCCAGCCCTGTTTAGCTGAAAAACCGTGGGTGAGCTAGTTAACCATGGGTGAGCTAGCTAACCAATCTCATTTATAAGAGGGAAAGCTGAAATACTGTGAGATTCACATGAGACAAAGCGTAGCACAGTGTCTGTCAGCTTACTATTACTGCTTTTGTTATCTGTCTGCAGCAGATTTTTCCGAATTTCTCTCAGTTTGCTAAATGCAACAAGGTATTCATTGCTGATATTACAAGTCTTCCTGACAATGGTGGGGAACCTTAGTTAGATAAAGGACTATAAAATTTTTAAACTGTCTTTTTTCAAGCACTTCTATTTTCATGCCTACACTTTTAATGTTGTTTTTGTCTTGATTTGTGGCAGATCTTTATGGTGTACATGGGGTGTAGAAGTTGTGGAAAAGAATATAAAAATGGTTAAGAACTACTTTCAGAAATTTGTAATTTACAGAATGGATAGACATGAATAGGACTCCGAAGGGAGTGCACTACGGTAAGTTCTAAGTAACAGATGAGTAACAGAAGAGTCATAACATTCTGAGAGGAAAAAAATATGTCTCTTGGAAGGATCTGAGAGCAGAAAGTAGGCTTTGAAAGGTTGAATAGGAAGCATCAGAAGGCTATTAAAATGTAGGAAATTACCAAGTAGAACTTAAGCCAAGTTCTAGGGAAGTGATAGTTTATAGGCAACAAATGAGAACCAAGACTAGATAGTAAATGCTGAAGAACTGAGTGAGGGCAGTGGAGAATGGAAAAAGGGTCAATTTGTGCCAGGTCCAGGAGCACATGAATCAAATAGGTCATTTCCCATGACCTACAGGGTAAAGATGTCATAAAATCACTTCAGGAAAACAACTACAGAATTTTATATTACTTCCATGTGACATGTCACCTTTGCTTGTTGGCATTTGAAATCTCCAGTAACCATTTGGGAACCTCTTAATTTGTCACCTTTCATGTGTTTTACACTTTCTAACAGTAAAGTGATGTTCAGTAAGAGGCATTTATTTAGTTTTAAAAGATTTTTTCCACACAAAAGTTGTTCATGTGCTGAAATCTGAAGGCAACAGATTTATGAGAAGTGATTCTGCATTGTCTCTACAGGGTTCCTGGGATTATTGGTTCTGGGTGAATTTACCTGTTAATTTCTCCACCTGCAATGCTTTAATGTGAATAGTGCTGAAATCTGACTTGCAACCCTCATGATACATAAGATTGGAGGTCCTGTTTCTAAATGTGGCCTTCTGTACCTCATCCCCAGCCCAGGGAGAGGAGATTTTCTAAACTATCTCATAGAATGGACAGTACTTCAATTTTCAACTTAGGCAGGGATCTCAGAAATTGCTCCCCACAATGCACAAGGCTGAGGCCACTTTCTTATTTTCATTTGCCTGTTGAAGCCTCAACTCCTGTAATCTAAAATTTTTCTGCTACTCTGGTGGGCTATATAATGTTGATTGCTGCTCATGATTCTGGCTTTGAATCCTTTCTTCTTTCTGGTATATAAAATTTCTCTTCTTTGCTTACTTTTTAAAATGCCTTTATTGGGATATATTTCACATATCCACACAATTCACCCATTCAAAAGATACAACCCAAAACCAAATCCAAAAATACATTAAAATGATCACACACCATGATCAAGTGGGATTTATCCCAGAGATGCAAGGATTTATCAATATCCACAAATCAATCAGTGTGATACACATTTATTAATAAAATGAAGAATAAAAAACATATGATCATCTCAACAGATGTAGAAAAAGCTTTTGACAAAATTCAGCACCCATTTATGATAAAAACTCTCCAGAAAGTGGGCATAGAGGGAACCTACCTCAACATAATAAAGGCCATATATGACGAACACACAGCTAACATCATTCTCAACAGTGAAAAGCTGAAAGCATTCCCTCTAAGATCAGGAAAAAGACAAGGATGTCCAATCTAGCCACTTTTATTCAACACAGTTTTAGAAGCCCTAGCCATGGTAATCAGAGAAGAAAAAGAAATAAAAGGAATGCATCTTGGAAAAGAAGTAAAATTGTCACTCTTTGCAGATAACATGATAGTATACATAGAAAATCCTAAAGACACTACCAGAAAACTACTAGAGCTCATCAATGAATTCAGTAAGGTTGCAAGACACAAAATTAATACACAGAAATCTCTTGCATTTCTATGCATTAACAATGAAAGATCAGAAAGAGAAATTAAGCAAACAATCCCATTTACCATCACATCAAAAAGAATAAAATACCTAGGAATAAACCTACCTAAGGAGACAAAAGACCTGTATGCAGAAAACTATAAAACACTGATGAAAGAAGTCGAAGATGACACAAACAGATAGAAAGATATACCATACTCTTGGATTAAAAGAATCAATATTGTCAAAATGACTATACTACCCAAGGCAATCTACAGATTCAATGCAATCCCTATCAAATACCAACGGCATTTTTCACAGAACTGGAACAAAAAATGTTCTAATTTGTATGGAAACACGAAAGACCCCGAATAGCCAAAGCAATCTTGAGAAAGAAAAATGGAGCTGGAAGAATCAGACTCCCTGGCTTAAGACTACAGTACAAAGCTACAGTAATCAAGACAATATGGTACGGGCACAAAAACAGAAATATAGATCAATGGAACAGGACAGAAAGCCCAGAGATAAACCCATGCACATATGGTAACCTTATCTTTGATAAAGAAGGGAAGAGTATACAACGGAGAAAAGACGGCCTCTTCAATAAGTGGTGCTGGGAAAACTGGACAGCTACACGTAAAAGAATGAAATTAGAACACTTCCTAACACCACACACAAAAATAAACCCAAAATGGATTAAAGACCTAAATGTAAGGACAGATACTATAAAACTCTTAGAGGAAAACATAGGCAGAACACGCTTTGACATAAATCATACCAATACCTTTTTGGATTCACATCCTAGAGTGATAAAAATAAAAACAAAGTAAACAAATGGGACCTAATGAAACTTAAAAGCTTTTGCACAGCAAAGGAAAACCATAAACAAAACAAAAAGACAACCCACAGAATGGGAGAAAATATTTGCAAATACAGTGACTGACAAGGGACTAACCTCCAAAATACACAAACAGCTCATGCAGCTCTATATCAAAAAAAACCAAACCACCATATCAAAAGATCTGAATAGACATTTCTCCAAAGAAGACATACAGATGGCCAAGAAGCACATGAAAAGATGCTCAACATCACTAACTATTAGAGAAATGCAAATCAAAACTACAATGAGGTATCATCTCACACAGGTCAGAATGGCCATCATCAAAAAGTCTACAAACAATAAATGACATAGAGGGTGTGGGAAAAAAGGGAACCCTCATACCCTGTCAGTGGGAATGTAAATTGGTACAACGATCCTGGAGAACAGTATGTAGCTTCCTTTGAAAACTAGAAATAGAACTACTATATAATCCAGCAATGCCATTCCTGGGCATATATGCAGAGAAAACCACAATTCGAAAAGACACGTGAACCCCAGTGTTCATCGCAGCACTATTTACAGTAGTTGAGACGTAGAGACAACTTAAATGTCCACTGACAGAGGAATGGATAAACAAGATGTGGTACATATATACAATGGAATATTAGCCATATAAAAGAAGGAAATAATGCTATTTGTAGCATCGTGGATGGACCTAGAGATTATCATAATAAGTGAAGTAAGTCAGACAGAGGAAGACAAATATCATATGATATCACTTACATATGGAATCTAAAAAAAATGATACAAACGAACTTATTTATGAAACAGAAACAAACTCACAGACTTCAAAAACAAACTTAGGGTCACCAAAGAAGAAATGTGGGTGGGAGGGATAAATTAGGAATTGGGGATTAATATATACACACTATTTTATATAAAATAATCAACAAGGGCCTAGTGTACAGCACAGGGAACTCTACTCAATATTCTGTAACAGTATATATGGGAAAAGAATCTGAAAAGGAATAGATATATGTATATATAACTGAATCACTTAGCTGTATACCTGAAACTAACACATTATAACTCACCTATACTCCAATATAAAATAAAAATTAAATTTTAAAAATAAAATAATAAAATACACAACCCAATGACTCTTCCAGTCCAATGCACAGTTTTGTGATTTTATCACAACCAATTTTAGAATCTTTTTATTACCCCCAAAATAAACCCTTTATACCTTACCATTTACCCCTTAATCCTTTCATTTCCTCCACTCATAAGGAACCACTAATTACCTTTGTCTCTATATATTTGTCTATTCTGGACATTTCATATAAATGAAAGCACACAGTATGTGGTCCTTTGTGAATGATTTAATTAACTTAGGATGTTTTCAAGGTTAATCCACGTTGTAGCATGCATCAGTATTTCATTTCTCTTTATCCCTTAATATTCCATTGTATGGATATACCACATTTTCTTTTTCTATTCATCAGTTGATGGACCTTCAGGCTGTGTCCACTTTTTGTCTATTATGAATAATGATGGTATTAAAACTCATATACAAGTTTTTGAGTGAACATATGCTTTTATTTATCTTGAGTATATAGCTAGGAGTAGAACTGCTGGGTCAAATAGTAACTCTACAGTTAACATTTTGCAGCACTGTCAGACTCTTTTCCAATGTGACTGTATCATTCTACATTCCTACCAGTAGTATGTGATGGTTTCAATTTCTTCACATCCTCAACAATACTTGTTATTATCTATCTTTTTTATTATAGCCATGTTAGCAGTTAATGTGATATTTCATTGTGATTTTGATTTCCATTTCCATGATGGCTAATGATGTTGAGCAACTTTTCATGTATTGATTGGCCATTAGTATATATTCTTTAGAAAAATATCTATTGAGAAATCAATATTTAATGAAGCATCTCTCAAAACGATAATTTTTATAGAAACCTGAGAGTACCCAAATTCTAAATAAATTTGAGAAATATTAGGTTTTTCATTGCATCATTAATATCTTATCATTATGATATATGTAAACTGAAGAGGGCATATGTCCCCAGTATCACTCCCTACCAGACTGTAAAATCTAACAAGAAAAGAACAGTCTGTTTTTATCATAATTGAGATGTTAGTAACTAATAAAGTTCCTTTAATATGGTGGATATTCAAAATTATTTGATGGATAAATGGAGATATCTCTGTAAAAAAAAAAAAAAACACACATAAAACACCACCCTATTCCATTTGCCTGCGGGTTATTTGTTCTTTTTTATTCTCCCCAGACTAGTTTTATTCTGAAATTATTAAAAGTAATAGTACAATGTGAACCACTTGCAACTTAGCTAAAATCCATCATTATTAGCTAAAATATACTTGGCTGAAAAGAAATACCATACATATCAGGCAAAGAAGATGACTCAATTGATATATTTCAGGCCATTTTAAGTATACCCTCCTTTCTTTTCACTATTACACATTCACCAATGGTCTAGATTAGCACCAGCAAATAGCCATCAGGGGCCTGTGCTCTGCTGATGAGGTAATATTTAATTATACATTTACTGAACTTTGGTCACTAAGTGGTCTGTTTAAAGATTCTGCAGAACTGGCAGACAGACACTAAAAGGCCTCCTGGAAACTTGCTCTTTGGGTTTGGTATTTTTTATCTTTCTAGGGATTTATCCATTTCATCTAGGTTATATAATTTGTTGGCCCACATTTGTTCATGATATTCTGTTATAACTATTTTTACTTCTGTGAAGTTGGTAGTAATGTCCCCCACTTTCACTTCTGATTTTAGCAATTTGAGTTTTTCCTTTCTCAGTTTAGCTAAAAGTCTGTCAATTTTGTTGATCTTTTCCAAGAACCAACTTCTTATTTTGTTGACTTTTCTCTATATTTTTCTCATCATTAATTTTCATTCCAATCCTTATTATTTCATTTCTTCTACTTGCTTTGGGTTTAGTTCTCCCTTCTTTTTTCAGTATCCTAAGGTTGAAAATTCAGTTTTTTATTTGAGATTTTTCTTCTTTTTTTAATGTTAAGCATTTATTGCCATGTTTCCCTCTAAGCACTGCTTTGGCTGCAACCCATATGTTTTGGTGTATTGTGTATTTATTTTCATTAGTGTCAAGGCATTTTCTAATTTCCCTCGTGATTTCTTCTTTCACCCATTGGTTATATAATTTCCATGTTTGTGAGCTTTCCAGGTTTCCTGTTACTGATTTCTATTGTCATTCCACTGTGGCCCAGACAACCTTTTTATGATTTCAATATTTTTAAATTTATTAAGACTTGTTTGTAGCCTACCATATGACCTATCCCAAAGAATGGACCACGTGGACTTGAGAATATGTATTCTGTTGTTTGGTGGAATTATACGTTAGGTCTAGTTTGTGTATAATGTTGTTCAAGTCCTTAACTTTCCTCATTGGTTTTCTGTCTAGATATACTATGCTTTATTGAAAGTGGGAAATTTAAATCTCTGACCATTATTGTTAAACTGTCCATTTCGCTCCTCAATTCTCCTCACGTATTTTGAGACTCTATTATCTACTGCATAAATGGTGAGAATTATTACAGCCTACTGACAGATTGACCCGTTTTGCATTACACAATATTGTCTTTTATATCTGGTAACCTTTTTTTTTAAATAGCTTTTCAAGTCAAGTTTGACCAATGTTAGTATAGGCACTCCAGTATTCTTAGGGTTTCAGTTTGCATATCCTTTTCCACCCTTTACATTCAACCTATTTATATTTTTTAGTCTCTAGATAGCCTACAGTTGAATGTGTTTTCCTTTTTCTTTTTAATCCAGTCTGTTAATATCTTCCTCTTATATTAGTTAATCCATTCACATTTAATGCTATTTATATACTTGACTTTTTATTACCTTTTTACTTATTTTCATATGTTTTACTGCTTTTTTCTTCCTCTATTTCTCCTTTATTACTTTCTTTTGCATTAAGTAAATATTTTTGAGTGTAATATTTTAATTCCTTTAAAGATTTTTTCACTATTTTTATTTATTTATTTTTGGCAGTGTTGGGTCTTCGTTTCCGTGCAAGGGCTTTCTCCAGTTGTAGCGAGCGGGGTCCAGTCTTCATCATGCTGCGTGGGCCTCTCACTGTTGCAGCCGTTCGTTGCAGAGCACGGCTCCAGATGCACAGGCTCAGTAGTTGTGGCATGGGTCCAGCTGCTCCGTGGCATGTGGGATCCTCCCAGACCAGGGCTCAAACCCATGTCCCCTGCATCGGCAGGCAGGCTCTCAACCACTGTGCCACCAGGGAAGCCCCTTTTTCACTATGTTTTTAAAGTTGTTTTCTAGTAGTTCCTTATAAGACTTACCAGAATCTACTTCAAATGTATACTAACTTAATTCTAGTGAAATATAGAAGCATTACTCCCATACTGCTCTACCTTCTCTTCTCTCTTTTTGTGCTATTATACAATACATAGTATGTCTAATTATATTACAAGCCCAACATATATTGTTATACTTATTATTTTATGTCTGTTAAAGAAGATGAGGAAAGAAAGATGAGTTAGTATATATCTTTTGAGTTTGTTATATATAACTTATTTTTTATTTTAAGACTGTATATTTTAAGATCAATTTTAGGCTTACTACAAAATTGAGAGCGAAGTAGAGATTTCCCATATACTCCCCGCCCCCACACAATGGTAGCCTCTCTCATGAGAGAGAGGCCTCCTAGGCAGCAGGCTCTCTACCCGTGCTTGCAACTCATACTTGAGTTAGGAGAAACTCATGGGCCCTTCATGCCCGTATCTCAAGCAAAATCTTAGCGGAAGAGCATACAAAATGTCCTAATATGACAGCTGCTGACCTCACCATTTCCCTAACATTTGAAATCCTTTCCTTTATCCAGAATGAATTTCTACGGCAGTGTTCCTATTATGAAAATTAAAAAAGAGATAATTATGTAAAAAGGATACAACATGGAAATACAGAAAATCCCCATTTATGAAGTTTTGAAAACTAGCAAAACAGACATAACAAACAAATATAAACTTCCTTCCACAGACAGCATTCAGGTCATCTAAGAACACCTATATCTCTTGTTTAAGCTGCTGTTTTTCAAATACAGCCAGGCTCTCTTCAGAAGCAGCTGCATAGTAAAAATAATTCCTTCATTCTTCAAACCTAAGATTCCAAACATTCATAGTGACTCATGTACATATTTAAGAACTTCTCTTTAGTGTCAATATATTAAATACACTCAATAAAGCATTCATTTATTTTTAGATATTCTGTGTAGTATATTTAAAGGCACCATTTGATACCATTTTCTATGTTACAACCTTTCACTGTCATTGACAAAGAAATGATTTCAAAGCTTTTGACGAAATTTAACACCCACTTATGATAAAAACCCTCCAGAAAGTAGGCACAGAGGGAACTTACCTCAACATAATAAAGGCCATATATGACAAACCCACAGCCTAAATCATTCTCAATGGTGAAAAACTGAAACCATTTCCTCTAAGATCAGGAATAAGACAAGGCTGTCCATTCTCACCACTATTATTCAACTTAGTTTTGCACGTTTTAGCCACAGAAATCAGAGAAGAAAAAGAAATAAAAGGAATCCAAATCAGAAGAGAAGAAGCAAAGCTTTCACTACCTGCAGATGACATGATACTATACATAGAGAATCCTAAAGATGCTACCAGAAAACTACTAGAGCTAATCAATGAATATGGTAAAGTAGCAGGATACAAAATTAATGCACAGAAATCTCTGGCATTCCTATACACTAATGATGAAATATCTGAAAGTGAAATTAAGAAAACACTCCCATTTACCACTGCAACAATAAGAATAAAATATCTAGGAATAAACCTACCTAAGGAGACAAAAGACCTGTATGCAGAAAATTATAAGACACTGATGAAAGAAATTAAAGATGATACAAACAGATGGAGAGATATACCATGTTCTTGGACAGGAAGAATCAACTTGTGAAAATGACTATACTACCCAAAGCAATCTACAGATTCAATGCAATGCCTATCAAACTAGAACAAAATATTTCACCATTTGTATGGAAATGCAAAAGACTCTGAATGGCCAAAGCAATCTTGAGAAAGAAAAACGGAGCTGGAGGAATCAGGCTCCCTGATTTCAGACAATACTACAAAGCTACAGTAATCAAGACAGTATGGTACTGGCACAAAAACAGAAATATAGATCAATGGAACAGGACAGAAAGCCCAGAGATAAACTCATGCATCTATGGTCACCTTATTTTTGATAAAGGAGGCAAGAATATACAATGGAGACAGCCTCTTCAATAAGTGGTGCTGGGAAAACTGGACAGGTACATGTAAAAGAAGGAAATCAGAACACTCCCTAATATCATACACAAAAATAAACTCAACATGGATTAAAGACCTAAATGTAAGGCCAGACACTATCAAACTCTTAGAGGAAAACATAGCCAGAACACGCTATGACATAAATCACAGCAAGATCCTTTCTGATCCACCTGCTAGAGAAATGGAAATAAAATAAACAAATAGGACCTAATGAAACTTAAAGACTTTTGCATAGCAAAAGAAAACCATAAGCAAGATGCAAAGAAAACCCTCAGAATGTGAGAAAATATTTGCAAATGATGCAACTGACAAAGGATTAATCTCCAAAATTTACACACAGCTCATGCAGCTCAATATCAAAAAAACAAACAACCCAATCCAAAAATGGGCAGAAGACCTAAATAGACATTTCTCCAAAAAAGATATACAGATTGCCAACAAACATATGAAAGGATGCTCAACATCACTAATCATTAGAGACATGCAAATCAAAACTACAGTGAGATATCACCTCACACCAGTCAGAATGGCCATCATCAAAAAATCTACACACAATAAATGCTGGAGAGGGTGTGGAGAAAAGGGAACCCTCTTGCACTGTTGGTGGGAGAGGGTGTGGAGAAAAGGGAACCCTCTTGCACTGTTGGTGGGAATGTAAATTGATACAGCCACTATGGAAAACAGTATGGAGGTTCCTTCAAAAACTAAAAACAGAATTGCCATACGACTCAGCAATGCACTACTGGGCATATACCCTGAGAAAACCATGATTCAAAAACAAGCATGTAGGACTTCCCTGGTGGCGCAGTGGTTGGGAGTCCGCCTGCCGATGCGGGGGACGCGGGTTCGTGCCCCGGTCCGGGGAGATCCCACATGCCGCGGAGCGGCTGGGCCCGTGAGCCATGACAGCTGAGCCTGCGCGTCCGGAGCCTGTGCTCCGCAGCGGGAGAGGCCACAGCGGTGAGAGGCCCGCGTACACGCAAAAAAAAAAAAAAAAAAAAAAACAAGCATGTACCACAATGTTCACTGCAGCTGTATTTACAATAGCCAGGACATGGCAGCAATCTAAGTGTCCATCGACAGATGAATGGGTAAAGAAGATGTGGCACATATATACAATGGAATATTACTCAGCCATAAAAAGATTCGAAATTGAGTTATTTGTAGTGAGGTGGATGGATCTAGAGTCTGTGATACAGAGTGAAGTAAGTCAGAAAAACGAATACCATATGCTAACAGATATATATGGAATCTAAAAAAAAAAAAAGGTTCTGAAGGACCTAGGGGCAGGACAGGAATAAGGACGTAGATGTAGAGAATAGACTTGAGGACATGGGGAGGAGGAAGGGTAAGCTGGGACAAAGTAAGAGAGTGGCAGGGACATATATACACTACCGAATGTAAAATAGATAACTAGTGGGAAGCAGCCACGTAGCACAGGGAGATCAGCTCAGTGCTTTGTGACCACCTAGAGGGGTGGGATAGGGAGGGTGGGAGGGAGATGCAAGTGGGAGGGGATAAGGGGATATTTGTATATGTAAAGCTGATTCACTTTGTTATAAAGCAGAAACTAACACACCATTGTAAAGCAATTATACTCCAATAAAGATGCTAAAGAAAAGCTCATGATTGTTTTCCAGAACAACTGTGGCATAAACTACTACCAATACTGTTTCAAGTTATCTGTTTCATCAGCATTATCTTCTGTCATTAAAAACGTGTCAAAAATTTATCCTTGTGAATTCGACAATAAAATAATATTTGAATAAAAAATGCATATGAGCTTACAAGGTGATTGTGTGAATACACTACAGAGATCTTCAGCTTTTAATGTAGAAACAGAAGACAAAAGAAGGCATTCTATGTTAAATACTGAAATATGTTGTATTAATTACTAAATATTATTAGAGTTCAACAAAGTATGAGCAACTGTTATTGAAGAAAGCTTCTAAAAAAATTGATCTGTGTGTCTTGTAAGGTATTCTAGGGTAGAGAAACCACAAAAAGACCACTGAAATTTATAAAATTTGTACAAAATGGAAGAATGACTCACAATGGTGGGACAAAGAACACCTGAGCCCACATGCTCCTCCTGTTCCCTCCTGTTTTTACAGATGAGCTGTCCATATTCTTATGAAAAGCTGATCCCTCCATTTAGGCACTAGATCCCATATTCTTTTGCCTATTCAAGAACACAGATCCTGAAGTTTCCTCTCATCATCTTGACACTATTTCTTCTCTCTCTTGCAGATGGTTTCTCTTAGCTTACACATACATTGCAGTTTCTGCCATCATATAAACAAGCCCTCTCTTGACCTCACTTCCCCTTTCAAGTAACACCAATATTCCATTCACATTTACATCAAAACTCTCCGAAAGTCCTATATACTCCTTTTATCCAATGTCTCTCCACCAAATCAGTCTACTGTCTCCAATCCTCCATTATAACTGCTGTGGTCAAAGCGACCAATGACCTTCATATTATCAAAGAGAATATTTAAGCCTCAGACATCATCATTGTTGAACTTTCTGCACATTTAACATTTCATCCATCCTTATTAAATAACTCTCTTTGCTTGGCTTTCAGAACACTACATACTGCTGCTTTTCTCCCTACCTTACTGTCACTCTTCTATCTTCTTTGCTCTTCTCACCTCATATTCTCAACCACTAAGCAAAGCTCAGTTCTAAATTTTCTTTTCTAATCTTATCAATGCCCGTTATCTTGCTGATTTCATCTAAGCTCACTGTATTAAATCCAATCTATAAGATATCTCCTCACAAAGTGATTATTCCAATCCGAACTCCTTCTATGAACTTCATTTTTAAATGTTTAGTTATTTATCTGATGTCTCCACTAGATGTTCAAAAACAGATATTTCAGAACTACATTCCAAACTAATTTCACCCCACCACCCCACCAAAATATGCTCCTTTCATAATCTTACCCATCTTAGTTAATGGGAATGCCATCCCTTCAGTTTCTAAGGCCAAGACCTTTGGATTTATTCCTGATTTTAAAACAACCAGCAAATCCTGTTGTCTCTACTTTCCAATATATTCAGAAAACTCATCACTGATAGTTCCACTCTGGTCCAAATCAACAGTATCTCTTGCCCGAGTCATTGCAACAGCTATCTAATTGTTTGCCCATCTTCAGTTACACAGCAGTCTGAAGATCATTTAAAATGTACCTTGGACAATATTCCTAAAACCCACGTAACTACTATTTCACTCAGAGGAAAAGCCAAAATCCATGCAGTGCCTTCCACAACCCTACATGATCTAGCCCCTCATAACCTTTCTGACTTTATCTCTTCCCCTTTTCTCCCTCTATCACTCTACACTAGCAGCACTGACAACTGTGCCGTGTCTTGATACCTAAGGGTTTTATGTTCACTCTTTCTCTGCCTGGAATATTCTTCTCCAAGATATTTAACATCCATGTATCAATTCTACTCTTCATCTCATTCAGGCCTTAGATCCAATATCACCCTTTCATTGATCCCTTTCCTGCCTATCCTTTCCTGCCCCTTTTTCCAAGGTTACATTCCTTTACAACACCGATCACTATCTACGTCTGTCTATCTATTTATCTACCTACCTATTTATGGGATTTCTTTTTGTCTGTTTTGTTTATCTACTGAATCTCTGGTACATAGAAAAGAGTCTGGCACCTGATAGACAATGAATATTTGTTTAATGTCTCAATGAGTAAATGAATGGACCAGTTTTAGTAAGGTTAAAATGCTATGGAGTATTAAAATGATAGTGAGATCTTATAATAATAATCTTATAAAAATTACTTAGTGTAAACTATCGATGTCAGAGTGGAAAACAGGGATTTCAAGTCACTACACTGCTTGTGGCATATGCAAAACAGAACTGTGCCGCTGCCCAGTTGGGAAACAACATGCTCATATCACTCTGGCCATCTTTTCTTTTCACTACCGTCTCTCACAGTACCAGCGGTGAGCCAAACGGCTTTACACAGTGCCTGGACACAGCATTAAATAATACTGAATCCCATCATGAGAAATTCAAGTCGTTCTTATTGTCATTCTTCCTTTTACAAATCTTGCTTTTTAACTAAGAGTGACAGCTTCTCACTCAGAATTTTCAGGAAGCAACCATATTTACAGGATTGAATATAGGACTGAATAATATTTTGGCTTTATTATACCTGCTGAATACACATTTTCTATTCAGAGCAAACAGTACTGGCTTTCCACTCCTATTCTTGGCATAAAGTCCTCCTCTAAGATATTTATTTAATAAACCAAAAATTTATTTAAGGAGAAATCCTGAATAACTGACAAGCTTTTTACATGTAAATATGGCAAAAAATAATTAAGATGATACAAGAAAAAGTGTATATTTTAAAACTTCAACTGGATAGGCAAATGACTAAGTTTGAGAAAATGGTGATGTTTTATCCATCCCACATTGGAATATTTACAGAATGATATTGTTTGGGCCTAGCATAAAACTTAAGAAAACAGGATAGACTGACATAAAATAAAACCTCTTTAACCTCTCCATCAATCCCTTGAGGCACAGCACGTGGTCTTTAGAATTAGTTAACATGTATCTAATTAATGAGGCTTGATACTTGAACATCTGCAGTTTGCTCTCCATTTATTTGCCTTCTCCAACAAAAAACCTCTGAACAGTCAAATTATATGTAATAGGGCCAATTAGTAAAGAAGGAACCTGAACATCTTTAGAGAAGATCTGAGAAGGCATAGTTGGTTTAAGATTAAACCTAATTATCTTAATTCATTTGTTCTCATTTCTTTTTCTCTACAAGTTTAAATAAAGTACCCATAAATTTCAGATTAAGACAAAGGAAAAAGCCAAGGTAAAGTTATGACAAAGGTAATAGCACTATGTTTTGCAGGCCATTTACTTCATGCCAGCCCTGTCCTTATTTGGGGTAGTTAGGGAGCTGGAACAAAATTTCCAGGAATTAAACACATTTCCAGATGTCTCCTCTACCCAGCTCCCCTTGGAGATGGATGGTTATTATCGTCTCCCATTTTTCAATACTGTCATGCTTCCTATAATCCTTTTCTCATATCATTTCTCCTTTCTGAAACTGCCACCTCCATTGTTCTCTACCAATTTGTGCTTCAAAGCCCAAATAAAGTCCAGCTCCTCATGAAGCCTTCTTATTCTAGTCACCCTCCGTCTCTCTAACTGAGCTCTCTTTAATATTATTTTCAATCACAAAATTAGAATTTGGTTATTAACAGGCTATTTTCTACTGCACAAAATTAGCAATTTATTACATATAGTCTAGTTCTCAACAATCATTTCATATATCTAACATGAACATGTGCCTTTTAATTATCATAGGTTACATTAGGTTACTTTTGAACCCTACAGAACTTAGTGTGTGTGTGTGTACATATATATACATATATATTCGGTTGGCCAAAAGGTTCGTTTGGGTTTTTCTGTAAGATGTTATATGTACATATACATACATATATATACATATACATACACATATATACAATATATATAACCCACAAATATCATGAGTTTGTAAGCCATGTGGAACAGAAATGTCAATAACTTACACATCCTAATTATATAAGAGAGTGCCTGCATGTGTTTTGAAATTCCTGTTCTTGTTGATGAAATGCTTACATGTAATAAACATCCAGCTGTGACAGCTACAATTAACAAATCTTTCTGTAACATTAAGTAGAATGCTCTATAAGCCCACACTGGAATAAAATGCAGTATTTGCCAATTGTAGAACCTCTAGGAAAATAGGGTACTTTTTAGCACAATTGACAGAAGCATCAGTGAGCCAAACATCAGAGGCTTCGTCTTCCCAAATTTTTAAGTATTATATAATTATTATCATAATAATGAAAGTTACCATTTATTGATGTTTACTAGATTCCAGACACTTAAGATTTTTACATGTGTAAAAATTGTATCATCCTCCTGACAACTTTATCACATAGTTATAATTGTTACCGTGATTTTACAAAGGAGGAAACTGAGGCTCAAATAGCACATAAAAGACCCAGAAATAGAACTCAGTCTGGTTCATTCCGAAGTTCATGCATTAAAGCTTTTAAGACCTTAGTCAATTAACACAACAACAACAAGGCAATCTCAGTGAATGAATATAATTCAGAATCCCCTATCACATTCAAATCAATCAGTTTCCACCCCACCTTAAGCAAGACTACTCCTATACATAGCCTCTACCACCAGGAAGCTACCAGTACCAGACAGCCTCCTTCTTCTTGTCCTGCTCTCTATTTCTAATACACTTGTTCTGCCTTGGAAGATCCTACTTCAGTCCTCTTGTCTAGTGCTTAATCTGCTGCAGCAGTACTTGATCCCACCTTCATCCTTCTTTGCTAGATTTCAGCTATATCCTAGTACCATTCCTTACAAATATATCTCAGGAACATTCCCTAGTAAGTATAGATCAACCTCTCCACATATACACTGGTCATCATAATCCTTCAACCCAGTATAACATATAGATTGTCATTTTTCCATGGGGAGACATCTACTCATTACCAACCCAACAGGCATTCACTAAATTTCTTCTATATATAAATCATAGTCCCAACAATTGTGAAAGCCACAGAACTTCATGACAGAGCTCCTATCATCATGGAATCTACACCATGTATTTGAATTTATGAAGGAATATTAGTTTCCTATTGTTGCTGTAACGAATTATCACAAATTTAGTGGCTTAAAACATTAGTTGATTATTTTACAATTCTGTAGAAGTCCAACTGTAAATTCAAGATGTAGTTAGGGTTGCAGTCCTTTCTAGGAGAGAATCCATTTTCTTGCCTATTTCAGCTTCTAGATGCTGCCCACATTCCTTGGTTCATGATCTCTTCCTCCACCTTCAAAGTCATCAGCTTTGCATCTCTCTATGGCTTTCTTCTACAGTCACATCTCTCTATGACTGTCTTCTTCTGTATCTTTCCTCCAGTTAACTACCTTTGTGATTATATTGGGGTCCCCTGGATAACCCAAGATATTATCCCTATTTTAAGGTCAACTGATTCGCAAACTTAATTCTATCTGCAACCTTAATTCCATTTTGCCAGCTAACCTAGCATATGCATAGGTTCCAGGAATTAGGACAAAGAAAAAGGGATCCATGAGAAGAAAAGCACAGAAAAAAGGGAAAACACAGATTATGTCCAGAGAACACTCTTGGATAGGAATTCCACCTCCTGTTTCATCAAGACATCTTACAGATACTACATATTATTGACAAGATTCCAAGAACATATGAGTACTTTTTGTATGGTGGGTGGCCTCAATTTATTTTTGAAACTAAGTTATAAAATATTAATAAATAAATAACTATGACACAGAGGGGAAGGGAAAGGGAGGGAGAGTGAGAGAAACGCAAGAGACAGGTCTTGAATGCTATTGAAGTTAGCAGATTTACTCCAGCCTAAAATCTCAGCCTTGATCTTTCACTTGAGGTTTCAGCACATCAGTTCAACTCTTAGAAGGTGGGTTGTCTTCAACCAATACTCAAGGTTTGTGTGTGTGTGTGTGTGAGTGAGATGCCAGCTTCAGCCTTCTTGATGCCTAGGCACGGAACACTTGTTTTAGGCCTAGCTAAGGGCCTTTGGCTGGAGTCAAGATGTAGAGTGTTAGGTTCTAAGATGAAAAGTATGGAGTTATACTTGTGATGGGCCACACATTTGCAGAGTACTTTTGGTGAGAGATTATATAATCACTTTTAGATAGTGTTAAGCACCTAGAAGAACTCATCCCACTGTTCACCGTGGAGAGAAAGAACTGTTCAGTATTACTCATGTTTGATTTTCTTTCTTTTTTCTCTTTAAAATAAAATCACCTAAATTCTCATCAAACCTGAAGACCCAAGCAAGCTTTTTCTCTTCAAGAATACTTTTCCAAACTGTATTTTCAGTCATATCGCCTGTATCTTACTGTTTAGCATTTGATCACACAACATTATCTATTATTCTGTAATTGTTTTGCAAGCTTGACATCTTCCCAATTCTATTACATGCTTTTTAAGACCACTTTTTTAAAAAGTTCTCAAGTTTCTAGCCATACAGATTAGTACATAATAAATATAAGTGAATACAACTGAAAGGTCCTGGTCAAAAATACTTCCCTTGAGTCAATTTCTATTTCAAATGCAATCATCATTCAAATGTGTTTGAACTTTTTTTGGGGGGGGGGTTATCGTTGCAACTACTGCAGATATTTATGATCATATATTTTGTGTTCATGTATGTTTAAGTTTCATATAACAGTAGCAAGAAATAATAAAAGGAATAACACTACCATTCATTGCATAATTACTATGTGCCAGAAACCATTAATTCCAAGTATCTTATAGGCACTATCTCATTGCATCTTCATCAAAACCCTAGATCACAGATCACTGTGAAAATTAAATGAAGGATTTTAAATAGAGTCCTAAACACAGAATCTTACCAATGATCAGTGAAAGGGAGCAGAATATACAACCCCAAAACATGACTGCAGGAGTTCAGGACATACTACCCCAAAATATGCCACTTTGGTATGCTGATTATTTTGAACTGGAAGCACTAGCAATTCAGCCGCAAATGCAAGGGGAGGCTTTCTCTGAACTGCCCTTATCATCCTAAAGACATATCCTCCAAAAGAAACTCAGCTGTCATAGATCCCTTCCCCTAGAGTTTCACCAGCCAAGAAAGAAAGACTCTTATCACAAGAGATGAGACTAGACATTGACACCACAGCCAAACTTTGTCTCAAACTGTCATACCTCCCATCTATTCTTCTAAGACCCCATTCAACCCTTCCTAAAAATCATTCACTCTCCTCTAAGAGGCCTATATTCCCCCTCCCTTTTCCCTATTAAGATGGTATTTAATCATGAATTCTAAGCCACTTCAGGGAGTTACTAATTTTTCCCTGGGTATCTCCCATATGTACATGAGATATACATGTTAATAAACTTCTGTTTGTTTTTCTCTTGTTAATAAGTCTTTTATTACAGGGGTCTCAGCTAAAAATTCAAAAAAGCAGACAAAAATTTATTTTTCCTCCCTTACAATCAGCTGTCAAAAACTGTTAGCTACTATTTAATTTTCATCTTATATATCTTTCACCAAAACAACTGGAATTCAATAATTTCAGTGACCCATTTCTTGGTATTTAATAAAAATTAATAACCCCTCAACAACTAAGAAGACATTAACAACAGCATAATAAACTATTCTGACCTAGTATGGCTCATTTTCTTGCCCCTGGATTCTTCCCAGTATGCATAATAAGCATTTGCAATATTTCCCAATGAGAGCAGACAGCTTGCTTAATTTTGTTCCTATGGCATCAAAACTATTCCATAAATAAAGTTTTTAAATGAAAGGCCTTGGGTGACTGAATTATAATGACCAAACATTTCAAAGCATCCACCCAAACAATCTGAGCCCTCAGAAGAGCTGAACACATTAATGAAATGGCCTCCCTGTGGAGAGAAATACAAAAAGAGCCACATTTCGTTTGTGTTTGAAAATAAAGCATCCAATTTTCAGCGGTCCAGAACATTAGAGAAGGATGACACCCTTTGGTTTGGAGGACAGAACGATTAGGTGGTAGGAAGCACACCTGCATACCTCAGGTGAGTGCATATCAGAAAGACCTACTTTAGAGTTCTAGAAGGGTGAGCCATACATGCAAAACCTGAGGCAAACAACAAATGGGTTTGAGTATCTTTGAAAAAACGTTGCATACTATAGCACAGCTTGAAAGAAAGTAGGTGTTTCTTTAAGTTTTGGAATTAAATACAGTAATTGCCATTATAATTCATCTATCATCAAAGCAAGCTTGTGGAATAGAGCGTGGGGTGCTTTTCTTCAAAGGGCTTCTCTATTTCTCAGGATTTAGCATTGCCCTTCAGGCAAAACCACCATAGAAGTCCCACCTGCTATTTCAGGTGGTGCTGAAGAGCAATATTGCCTTTGGAAAGCCATCTATCATCTGCAACCAGACTTTATTTTCCAGGGAACTGAGATACTTCAATACTGAAATGGAAATCAGTGGAGGAGGAAGGACAGGTTTTCTACTACTTTCCAACCCATATTTTTCATGAAAGTAGAACTACAAAACCCTTTTCCAGCCCAGACTCTGTTAAGACCCCCTGGGGACATTTCATGTCTTGAATATCTCTACCTTGCTCCATTTTTCTTTTCACAGCTCTTCTTCACCAGCTCTGCAGTCTGAGAGCAAAATTTTAGAATCTCACTTTGATATACCTCATATCAGGACAAGTAAAAATTTCAAATAGTAGGAAAATCACCTGGGTAATAAAATACCCAATTTTATATATTTAAATACAGTGATATTAGTCTTCAGATGATCAGGGAAGAAAATTTACTTATTAGATTATTTTCATATCCGTTTTACTTAATTCTTTCACACTATTCACTAAATTCATAGGTGTGCCAATAAGGAAAAAATGTTGGGAAACCATTCCTTAAATCAAAAGACATAAAATTGACTAACCAGTCCAACTTGGGTGAAAAACTTTACCCTTCTGTAGTATATTGATTTAATATTTTATTCAACTGTCTACATGTAACATACTAACAATAATAAAAACATCATCATTGAAAATTTACAATGGCATTGTAATGGATAAGCCCTTATCAGCCATTATTTTATTTAATCCTCATAGCAAACTCTATGTGGTACGTACCATGTGTTATTTCACAAACGAGAAAAACGAAGCACAGTGTGGTTTAAGGCCCTTACCTAAAATCACACAACAAGTACACAGTCGTCAGGATTTGAACCTAGGCAGTGAGTGTGACAACCAATGACACACTCTAAAATTTCTCATTCATTTCGAAGAGAATTGTCTACTCCATTTCTTTTCCCATATGGGAAAATGGGGAGTAGGAATTTGATATTTAATGAAAACTAGTGTGCACTAAGCATTGAGACACTGTATTGTTTCATCCTGGTACCCTTGTAATTGTTTTTGTACAGCACAAAAACAATGAGGTGCTTCTAAAATGTTGGTGGTGTTTCAGTGCTTTACAATATTAACTCATTTAATCGGCATAATGACCCAATTAAGTAGATACCGTTTTATATACCCGTTTTCCAGTTGAAGCATCTTTAGCACAAAAAAATTAAGTAATTTAACCAAGATGATGCAGCTGGTAAGTGGTAAGATATATTCATACATAGTTCCCCATAGCCATACCCGATGTGAATCTTATTATATCAGTTCAATGAAGTGGATGTTTCCTATACTCAGAGGAGACTCTTATTAATACCTATGCCTTAACCAAGAAAAGCTGGTATATGACTTAGGAACAAGGCATTTCTATTTTCTATCCTCTGGGACTCCCGTTAAATAAGTTTTTTCACAAGGTTCACCGGACTAATTCCAGTTTCTCACATAATTGCTAAGTTATTCCTCTTAGTTCCTTCTAAAACAGTGGCTCTCAAAGACGTCTAAACAAAGGAAAGCCAGTTAAGCAGTTGTATATAAACAGGCAATAGTGGAAACAGTCTTCTTGCTGAAAGGTTTAATACCAGCTTCTCCAACAGACTGAGAAATGCTTTTGACAAGCTGCAAAATGCAAAATCATACTCTTCAAAACTCACTATTTGTATGAACTGCATGACTTAGTATGACAGGAGTAGTTCTTGTTTTTGATATTCTGAAACTGGATATTACAACTAATATTGTTAATAACAAATTTATTCCTTAAAATATTGTATTTTCTTACATGTTTTAAAAACTAATATTTCTGTGAATTATATTTTTATAATAAAAAATTGTGGTTCTCTCTGGAAATTATCTTAGAAGCTGCCAAAGGTGCAAACAGTCAAATAAGCAAGTCAATAGAGGTAATGTAAGTAGCAGAGGTGCTACAGAGAGGTGAAATATTAAGTGGAGAGAAATTCCTAGTGAAACAAGAACCATAAGGGTAGTTTAATTGGTTTAATTGGGTCAATAGCCATAGTTAAGTAAACCTGTGGCTACTGACCACATTGAGACAGAGAGATCCATTTCTACAAAGTACCTTTAGGAGTCTTTTCTTCTTTTTCTTTTTTCCAAATGTTGACAAGAGAGATGAATGAGCAACCAGTCCTGCCAATTGAAACAGTCATCTTTTCAGTTTATCTCCAGAAAATTAAATGTAGTTCAAGAATATTAATCATTTTATACAATCTAAAAATCTACATATTGCTGAAAACGTGTGATCAGAGTATTTTCATGATAAATTTGGAAAAGACCAAACTGAAGTCCTTTACTGCAAATTGTTATACTTTGACCTATTTAAAACAAGCACTTAACCTGATACCTGTGCCACTATAATCAACTTCACGTCCACATCATTTCCTGAGAGAAACAAATATCTTATCAATAAGAACTGGACTGAGATTGTAAGCACCACGAGCAAGTATGGTATTTCCTTACTCACAGCTGTGCTTCTAACACTCTTAAAAGCAGTTATACCTTATGCCTTTTAAATTAACTTATCCCTTTCACGCAACAAACAGGCTGCTAAAACTGTCTAGATGCCAGAAGTTACTCACCAGTTCACCATTTAAGGTCACCATTCCTTCTTCTATAATTGCAGAGTTCAGTACCGCAGTCTAGATACCTGCTACATGTTTCTAAAACTCACAAGTACGTTCTTTTGATCTCTAGCCCCTGTACTGTATGAAACTGCATACTTGTCCTCAGGCTGAGTGAACTTGCAATTATAAGAAACACTTGTTGGAGGAGGCTATCGAGAGGCTGTGACCTCTGGTTGACCCTCAAGCTAGCTGGAGGCTCCTCACCCACTCCCTTGTCCTTGGAATGTATATTCTGACCATCATTCCCACACAAGGAGCTGTTTCAAGGACGTAGCCTTGAGAGAGTAACGTGCTGTTCGGACCATCTGAAAAGTAAAGGCGACTTAACTCCACTCAGGACTCTATAAACTTTTAAGACTCTGCCAGGTGGGTGCGGAGATGTCCGCGTTTTGCGGCCGCCCAAGACAAGCGTCATATGTAAGTTCCCTTGCTTAGTAAACCTGCTCTAACCGCAGAACCAGCCCCCGCCACTGGCCCTGTCCCGATTCTAACAAGATACTGAGCTGTTTTTCAGCGGTAACAGAACAAAACCGAAACTCACACCGCCGAAGCATGCGCAGAGGAGAAAATTTTGACCTCAACACCCGGAACCAAACTTCCCCCTCCCACGGAACCAAAGAATCAGGGCATGACCGGAAGCTGAACGCCGGGACCCTTTCAAAGAGGACGGGTCCGTTGTCCAGGAGGTTGTGCTGCTGAAGCCCTTTTCCCACGCTTTTTCATAAATGGCCATGTTCCAGTCAGAACCTGCACCGCCAGGACTCTAGCATACCAGCTGTCCTCCCCTGATTTATAAAAGCTGGACAGGTATGAGCCTTGCTTCCTGTCTCCTTGCCAGCCGACCTTGCAATAAAGCTTTTTCTTCTCTCAAAAGCCTGTGCCATAGTATTGGCGTCTACGTGCATCAGGCAGCGGGCTTACGTGGCCACCTATCAATGTGGAGTGGTCGCCCTCTTTCTTCACTATCTCCTTGCCCTCGCATATGGGGGGGCCCATTTGTGAACCAACAGCACTCCCACTACCTGTCCTGTCTCTTCAGGACTCATCCTAACAAGGCTAGTTTATCCAAGTTTCGTATCAGTCAGACAGAACAGGATCAATAGCTGATTCTCAGGAAAAGAGTCATGTATGGTTGTGGGCCATGGACGTCTGCAAAAAAGAAACTTGCAGAAGAAAGGAAAAAGAGTAACTTATTTTCTTACTTAAGCTATGAAGTGAAAAGCGAACAGGAAAATTACCTGTCCTGCATGAAGATCACAGCTCTACTGCTACAGTTCTCACCTTGCACAGTATTCTGTTGTACTAATGATGCCCCTTACTCTCATCCCACCTCTCTATCAAGCAAGGTACTATGCCTGAAATTGCTTCCCAATTGTGATGGACATTCTTCTGCAAAGATTACATTATATTTTGAGTTTGGAAAAATCCACTTAAAATATGTAATTCTTATGCAAGTGCAATCTGTGCACTGTACATCAAGCCTCTGCTTTCACACCAAAACCCTGATTCTGTTTTCTTTTGCCTCTGATTTTCAATCAGTAATTTTCCTCCTCTGATTCCAAGAGGAAGACCAAAATTCAAAAATTAAGTGTACATAGCACCTCCATAGCTCTATGTGCATTATATATAATAAGATTATGGGCTTCTCCCCTTCAGAATATTAACTTCCAGAGGTCAGATAATGTGTGTTATATTCTGCAGGAACATCCCAATTTTCACCCTGGTACGCATACATTCACCCTAAATAGTTTCCCATTTAAAATGTCTTGCCAGAATCATGTACCAGTACGTGTAGACTCATACCTCCCTATCCCTAAAGAGGAATAAAATAACTCGGTGTTTAGCAACCAGCTAAAAGCATACTGTGGCGTGTTACCAATGGAGTATCTCTCTGGAAAACAATTCCTGTGGATTGTAAATAATGGCGTTGACCAATCACCACTAAAAAAAGGTAACACAGTAATTGATATTTCTCCTAGAGTGACCAAGGGAATGGCTTGACTATATGTGTGAGAATTAAAAACAAATTGCAAGCTCCTAGTCTGTCCTCTGTCCTTATAAAGCACCAACAACGTTTTGTTGTCTCTCAGTACCCCATTTGGTGCATCTCAACCTGTTTTTTTTTAATGTCTCAGTTTACTAAAATAAATGTTGTACATTCTCGTTGTGGTCAAAAATAAACGATGGCTCATATTGTGCGTAGGTTCTTGCTCATGACAGTCCAGACTGCTAACAGATTGCTAATATGTTAACAGCTCTATTATAAGATTCTTAAGAATGCAATTTTTTTGTGCCATTTCTGAAGTCAAATTCTCCATGTTAAAGGAGTACTGCACAGGAACACTGGGATAGATGCCCAGACTCTTTCTGCATGCAGATATCTACAGTGTAATAGATCCAGATGGCTGAGAATTTTAAGGTAACATTCTTCAAGGTGTGCTGCTTATTCAGGTGTGCCCACTCTGGAAACCAGAATAGTGATCTGAAATACTCAGATAGGATCTCTGCCTCCTGGTCCAGATCTGCATATAATAAAATTTAAAGGTACCCTAAATGTAGAAGTTTCTGGAAATGATGGAAGTTAAAAAAAATTTTAAGAATGGCTGGACTCAAATAGTGAAATTAGATAATTTTTCAGTTCCTCCTTCCAAAGATACAGGTGAAAATCTTTAAATAGATGTGATTCAGTGTCTCTAGTTCTTGTGTGATCCAGATTTTTTAAAATATATATTATTTACATTGGTTAATATCCTTTTATGAATTTTATGCCATTTGTCCCATAGTCTTGGTATTGATATTGTCAAGGGAGAGTCTGACTTTAGATAGGAGCATGGATGGTGGCTAAAAGCATGAATACATGTCTGATACATGGAATGTGCTCCATAAAGGCATCCCAGGGAAGTTGCTCAAGATAATTGGTTCTAACTTTTTCAAAATCATCTGTTCTGTTTCACAAAGTTGCTCATTAGTGCTAGGAGAATATTCTGTAGAAGACTGTCATGGTCCCTCAATCTTCAGTTTATAGTGTCAGTGAGGTTCAGCCATTGATTCAGATTGACTCGGGTAACACACAAACAAATCACACTGAGTGCCTACCCGCCAGTCACTATGGCAAAAACATACTTTATATGCACAAAATTCCTACAAGAAGAATATAAATATTACAAATCTTACTCTGTGTATTCAACACACTCTTTTCATCATCATCATCATCATAATAATAATGATAATAATAAATGAGATTTATTTGTTCATGAAACTGAAATTGTAAGGAGGGGATTTGGCTTCCGGCACAGCAAGATTCAGATGCCCAAACAATATTGCATGAATTCTCTTTACTCTCCAGTTGTTTTGTTTTCCATTCTGCTGACTTTATTTGGAAGCAAATTCTTTAAAAAAACATTTAAGCACACCTCTGGATCTGCCATCCTAGTAGATTTTCCAGTAATTCCAACTGAGATCCTGGGCTGTTGCTTGCTCATTGATACTCTGTGATTGTGCCTAAATCATCTGCCTACCTCGGAAGCCACACCGCAGGTTCAGCATCCTCTGAAACATGAGCATTGAATCTAAGGGAGGTTAGTTCACAGAAGAAACTCAGGAAGCTGTCATCGGAAGAGAGCTAAATGGAGTTGTGCTGACTAAAACAGTAGATATCCACTGTACTCTCACCTTACAGAAAATTACATTGAAGCTTTGGTAACGTACCAAGTAAGTAGAACCAAAACTCACACTCAGGCCTACTGACCTCAGAGTCACTCTTGACAAGTGTCCCTTATTGTCAATCAGTACCAATTAAACTAGCTCTGATATCAAACTTAGGGAGGATTGTTTATTCAGATCCATTCTCTAGAACTGCAACAAAAGTAATTTAACAAGTGAAAGTACATATGTTTTCTTCAAATTTTTATCTGTAAAAATAATATGTTTTTCTTAAAATTCAGATTTATATATGAATATCAAGAACTTCAGAGGTATATCCCACTAAGATCCTGCCCTCCTATAAGGGCAATTTATAAAGGGCTTCAAAGTCTCAGAGAAGATGAACTATTAGTCAAACACATTATGATTTTTTTTGTTGTAGCTTGGATTTTTTTAACTATTATTTTAAATATAAGTAATTAACGCCAAATTGATTTTCTATAAGCATAGCTCTGAAATATGACAAAGCAAAGAGCTTAGGCAGACAAAGTAGAGGGTGATTCAAAGACCTTCCTTTCAGTATTCTTTTTAAAATCTCTGTCATTCCTCATCATTTTTTTTCTTTACCCTTGACAGTCATTTTTAAAAAGGCTTTCTGAGATCAGAGAACAGATCAAGTTTCACAGAACTGGATATGTGTCTGCTCACATAGGAATGCAGCCTTCAATCCAAGTTCTATGTCTTGTGCTCTAAGTCAGCTAACTAGCCTCTCACTATGACTTCTAATAAAAAATTCTCATTATACCACAGCATGCTTGGCAGAGCTCATACTGCTTTATATAAAACGTCTTCAAAAGTGAGGAAGAAAATATACATTGCCTCAAACGGGAGCTGTGTTGATTATGACATTATCATTTTCAAGATGAGAAAACATAGAAAGGTTAAGTGACTGTGGAAGGTTACACATTTCCTCTGTGTAAAGGAGGATGACAGTTTTGTTTGCAAAATTTGAAGAACTGGAAACAGCATTATCTAAGCAGCCACAGATTAACAGTCACTGCACCTTCTGGCTGTAGCACACTATTAGGAATGCATATACCCTCACAGATCATGTGTCATTGTTTTGCTCCTGTGTAACTGTCACAATGATGCTTAAGGTGCTAGATTTTTTTCAATTTTCACTTAGTTTTACATAAAAATTTACCAATTTATTTAAAGATGCTTCTTCTAAATCTCATGAAATGTTGGCATTTTTATTGTACAGCATAACTGAAACTCTATAACCTCTACTTTTAAATAATTTAACATAAGAAAGCGGCTACCCTAAAGGGTAGTTCTAAGAACTGAGACTCCACTTTCTGAAAAAGAACAGCATCCATGAAAGCTTTTGGAGCAGTAGTTTCTGACTTGTTAAAGATACCTAAGAAAAGACCAAATCATCTTTTGAACCAAGCATAACCCTCCCACAAAACTTTCCTGTAATAAAAATATTTTAATGCTCTAAAGTGGGGGGAGGAACATGGAGAGAAGATACAGATATTTAGCTGATTCAACTAAAATCTGGTTTCTTTTAAATTACCTTAAGCTTTTTCACTGATTTTTCCCATGGCACAATCAGAATGTCATCAACAGCAAGCCTACTATGTGAATCAACAGATGGGTTAATGTGAAGAGTGAACTTTTATGACTAGAAGCCCAGCTGACACTAATTCCTCGATATAGCCTTCCAATTGAAGGGGCTCTATGATCACATCAACCATTTTTCTTAACTCTGACAAATTTTGAACCTCTGTTTTCTGTTTTATAGTATTCCAAAAATACTAAGAAGTCATTTCAACTTAGTACATGGAGGTCAGCTCAGTTCTTAAAGGAACTGTTTTTAGGGATGAGTTGATCAAAAACCCTTATTCATGGAATGTAAAAAGACTTCACCTGAGATTGTAATTATAAAATAATTATTTTTTATTCAGAAAATATGTATTGCTTGTATACGAATTAAAAGTCATTGTGCTAATACAAAATAAATTAGAGTCCCTGCCTTCATGTTGTTTTCAAGCTAGCAGCGTTGGTTAAACATGTATAAAATTAATTTTAATGCAACTAGAATGTAATCCTGTCATAAGAGAAAGACTGTCTTCATTGAATTTTAGAATAGGAGTGGTCACTTTCATCTATGATTGTATGGAAAGGACAAAAAGGGTTGACTCTGTGGAGCAGGAAACATGTGAAGATCTTCAGAGATGGTTACAATTTTTAATGCTGAAATGAGAAGCAAGAGGCATGGAGAGAATAAGACACAGAACTAGAAAGCCACATAGATTGTTCAGCGATATACTGAAACCAAACACATAATGGCTTGAACAAACGTTGGAATTCATAAAGCCACACTAAACTAAAATGTTACAAGAAAAGTTTTCCTCTTTGATGAGTACGGTAGAGATAGTGATATGGAAGCCTGAGAGTATCTTTTGGTATGTTGGAAATATTTTACTTTTTGATCTGTATGGTACATTACAAAAGTATGTTCACACTGTGATAATTCTTAAGGTATACAGTTATGATTTATACACTTTTATGTAAATACATTAAACTTGTACTAAGAGTGTATTAAAAATAAAATAAATAATATAAAATTTGACAGTGTGTGTGTGGCCTTGATTTTCTTATGAAAGCATGTTAAATAGTCCAGTAACTATGATAACGTCTTAACTATACCTTCATTTAATAATTTCTCTTGTCTTTGAATAATTCAAAACACTTTGTAATCTGTGAACAGGGAGTTGAAAGCCTCAAAAAGGATGTATCCCAAGCATTTGAAACAAGGGTAGGAAATATCACTTGCAGAAACTGAATAAAAATCCACATAGCAAGGGTTAGATTACTCATTATGGAAGCTATTTACAACAAATAATTTGTATCTAAGTTATCTATAAGACTTCAGCGGTTCTTAAATATATACTGGCTTTTTTTTTTTTTTTTTTTTGCGGTACGCAGGCCTCTCACGGTTGTGGCCTCTCCCGTTGCAGAGCACAGGCCCCGGACACACAGGCTCAGTGGCCATGGCTCACGGGCCCAGCCGCTCCGTGGCATGTGGGATCTTCCCGTACCGGGGCACGAACCCGTGTCCCCTGCATCGGCAGGCGGACTCTCAACCACTGCGCCACCAGGGAAGCCCTATACTGGCATTTTAAAATATGTAAAATGGAAGAAATATTTAGAAAATTGTAATATTTCAGGTGGGATGAGTTATTACAGTCATTTTTTTTAATGGCTAAGTAAAACAAAAGATAATAAGTAGAAATTTCCAGTCAATAAAAAGCATGATTTGATTTTAATAATTGTAATATTCATTAGCTAGACAGAAATTAACTCCCTATATTGCAAAAGAAAATATCAAATACTTGTGCCTTATGACATTGTCTCTTTGTTCTTCCATTAACTTCCTTTACTCATCAAAAAATCTGCAAACAATAAATGCTGGAGAGGGTGTGGAGAAAAGGGAACCCTCTTGCACTGTTGGTTGGAATATAAATTGATACAGCCACTATGGAGAACAGTATGGAGGTTCCTTAAAAAAGTGAAAATAGAACTACCATATGACCCAGCAATCCCACTACTGGGCATATACCCTGAGAAAACCATAATTCAAAAAGAGTCATGTACCACAATGTTCATTGCAGCTCTATCTACAATAGCCAGGACATGGAAGCAACCTAAGTGTCCATCAACAGATGAATGGATAAAGAAGATATGGCACATATATACAATGGAATATTACTCAGCCATAAAAGGAACAAAACTGAGTTATTTGTAGTGAGGTGGATGGACCTAGAGACTGTCATACAGAGTGAAGTAAGTCAGAAAGAGAAAAACAAATACCGTACGCTAACACATATATATGGAATCTAAAAAAAGAAAAGAAAAAAAAAAGGTCAGAAGAACCTAGGGGCAAGACGGGAATAAAGATGCAGACCTACTAGAGAATGGACTTGAGGATACAGGGGGGCGGGAAGGGTAAGGTGGGACAAAGTGAGAGAGTGGCATTGCCATATATACACTACCAAATGTAAAATAGCTAGTGGGAAGCAGCCGCATAGCATAGGGAGATCAGCTCAGTGCTTTGTGACCACCTAAAGGGGTGGGATAGGGAGGGTGGGATAGGGAGGGTGGGAGGGAAGGAGATGCAAGAGGGAAGAGATATGGGGACATATGTATATGTATAACTGATTCACTTTGTTATAAAGCAGAAACTAACAAACCATTGTAAAGCAATTATACTCTAATAAAGATGTTAAAAAAAAACCAAAAAACTGTTTTGTTACTTCATTCTTGAATGGTCCTACCTATACAGAGTGATGTCCTTTGTTAATAATTAATTTGTTCCAAATATCAGTAACCTGCCAAATATAAAATTAAGCAGCTATCATTCTGGATCATTAATTAGTATTCTCTGAGCTAGTAGTGATATGATTAGAGTAGGCTATGGATAAAATTAGATATTTTAAGCACCTCAAAAACACCTGGGACATTGCAGGTGCTCATTAAATGTTTGTTATTACACTAGAAACTAGAACTGACCGCTACCCAATACAAATTTACTGTTGATTAGTATCTTATTAGTGTGTCATAGGAGGGGGCTTCTTAGCGTCTTTGAAATACACTGAATAAATCTGCCATGCAAAGCAAAGGCTAATGCTTGTTAAAAATTATCATACTCTGGCTTCTTTCATTCAGCATAATTATTCTGAGAATCATCTGTGTTGTTGCATGTATCAATGGTTAATTCTTTTTTAGTGTTGAGCAATATTTCCCTAGGAATACTCTAGAAAAGAACAATTTTGAGCTTTCTCCTGTTAGGAGAAGAAAATTATCATGAATCACTGGAACTTCCATCTTTTTTAACAGTTAAATGAACCTTCTTGACCAAAATAGGCTGATATTACATACAACAACACAGATGGCTCTCAAAATAATTATGCTGAGCGAAAGAAATCAGATTTTAAAAAGTAATACTGTATGATGATCTCTTTTACTTAAAACTCTAGAAAATGAAAACTAATCTATAGGTAAAAAGAAGCTGAGTTCGGGCACTGGGAAGGGGAGGAGGGAGGGATTACAGAAGGGCATGAGAAAACTTTCTGGGGTAATGGATATGTTTGCTACTTTATGGTGATGATTAATGGGTGTGTACATGTGTCAGCTGTACATTTTAAATATGGAGTTTACTGATTACTGTATGTAAATTATACCTCAATAAAACTGTTTTTAAAAGATAAATAATAATAACAACAACAATTATTTTTCCCTCCATATTCTACAAATGTTTATTGAGTGGGTTTCCTGTGCTGCGTTTGAGCAGCTCAGTAGAGATTTGGTCAAATATAATTCTTGCTCCATGGAGTTTAGTTTAGAAAGGGAAACAGACATCCTTTAAATGTAAGTGTAATATGCATTACAAAGTGTATTGCGAAACTGCACAATAAAGAATTGAACCTAGTCTGGGGTTTAATCTGAGTGTTCCAAGACTTAAAAGATGAGAATCATATGGCCAGGCCAACAGTAGAAGAATGATCTTTTCTAGGCAAAGAGAATACAATATGCAAACCTTACAAGGTAGTAAGAAGTTTCTCATGTAGCATAAAAGGTCCATGTAACTCAAGAAGCCACCAGAGGGAGGGAGGGAGACGCAAGTGGGAAGAGATATGGGAACATATGTATATATATAACTGATTCATTTTGTTGTGAAGCTGAAACTAACACACCATTGTAAAGCAATTATACTCCAATAAAAAAAAAAAAAAGAAGCCACCAGAGAAGACTGAGAAGGTATAGCAGGGAAAAAAGTGTGGATTATCGATCAGTAAAGCTCCTAAGTATATGCACTATCGGAGAAATACTAAAAATTATTCATCACTTATCTGAAATACAAATGTAACTGAGAATCCTTTATTTTTTATTTGCTAAATCTGGCAACCTTTGTTATCAGGGATGTCAAGAGTAGAAAATATTTCAAGGAAAACACAACAATTACAAATCCTGTTTATGGAGCATTGTGCCAAGTGCTTTACACGAATTATTTAATTTTATTTCCTTGTCTCTGCCAATTCCAGTGGTCACAGCTGGATCTACTGATGGCCTGATTTGAATTTCCTGATAACCTCAATTTGTTGTAGGCACTGGAATAGACACAGAAAGTTTTAATATTTTTCTTTCTCAAAAACCCATCCATATTGGCCTAGCATCTTTGTATTATCCCTACTTTGCTGACAGCAGAATTATTCGAGAACCATAATGTCTTTCTAGGACTAAGCCCCTGCCCTAAAGTTTTGTCTGATTAGACTTATGCAAGTGCTAGTTCTTCCCTGAGTAACAGGGTCTCATTCTTCACATTCTCTTAACCCCCGGAATTCTAAATCACAATTGGCTATCACCATCTTAATCCTAATCGTTATAATATTTAACATTTGCAGAGTTATTATTATATGTCAGACGCTCTGCTGAGAGCCCTATATGAATTATCTCATTGCATTTCACAACAGTTCGATAATGTTAATTTCATCAATTAGTCTTCATACACATGAAGAAACTGACACCTGCAGTTAAACCACTTGCCAGGATAAGAGAATTGAGGCTCTCAGAAGTTGCTTGTCCAAGTTCAAAGTGAAATCCCTTGACCAAGACCACTCAGCTATGGAGTCAAGATTCAATTTACATGACTGTCAACTAAGCCCAGTCTCTTTTTTCTTTTCAATTTTTTTATTCTTTTAAGTCCAGTCTCTTAATAAATAACCCTATATTCTCCCCCATCAACTGACACATTTCCTTGTCATTTTCAAAGCCTGACTTTGGCCTGTTGTCTTGGCCATTTGTCCAAATGTCCCTCTAAGAAACAAGGATCTTTTGACAGGGTGGTCTTTGTGTCAGAGTCCCCCTTTTCATCAACCCGTTTTAGCATGTCTTGTATGCAAAGCAACTCTCATTACCTCAAATGTACCAACTCTACTGTACCTCTAAAAAATCCACATAACATTTGGGTTTAGGATTCTCCTGTGTATCTCAAACTATGTGTGGAATTAAGGGAAATGAGATGAATTGTGTATCTGGATTAGATTGTGAATATATAGAAACATTCGTTTGTTTCATTTAAGTTGTGAATGTAATACAGAAGCTTTTTTAAAAAATCTCTTTAAACATGTCTATTAACTCTCAGTATAGACCCTGCTTCATTAAGCTTCCTTATTTTGACTACATTAGTACCTCCATTTCTGTTCCAGTTAGTTTATTAGACCGATAAAGTACAAAAAAAAATTGCTGATGAAACCATTTAAAATGGCAGATCAAATAACCTGGAAGATTTAAGGGAGATTATGTAGGCTCTAGGCAATCATTTGAGGGAGTTAAATCTCCAATGGCTTTAGAAAGATGCAAAAATTGCTTAACATTCTGGAGTATAAGTTGAAGGACATAAGAATGTTTAGAAAATAACGAAAAAAGATAATGCTAAAAATAAAACACCTATTGTGGGACAGCATGTGACTGAAATACATTATTTCCCAGCCAGTAATTTTTTAAAAGTTTACTACACATTATTTTGGGACAGAAATGACATTCCAATATAGGATATACATTTGTTCTGAGGTGACATAAGTTCTAGATAGAAAAAAAAATACTAGGAAGCTGATAAATGGGAGTATTTTCCTGTTATAACTAAAAAAATGGTAAGTCAAATATAATGTAAAACTCTTAACTTGGTTCATTACAACTAAAGCTACCTGTGGAGTGCTGTTGAAATTAATCTGAGGAGCCCCAGATTAACATCATCTGATGTTTTAGATTCAGGCAAAGTAAAGCTTCCCCCATTAAACTGTATATTATTCAGGATGCTTTCATTGCAACAACAGACATCCAACTCAAGCTTACTTTATATAAAGCTTACTTGATGTAGCTCCTGTAACTGAAAGGCATGTAGCCTGGGATATGACTGTGCCCAGAGGTTCAAACAATATCTTTATGTGCTGGTAGTTTTCTCTTCATCTTTAAGATCTGTATTTCTCCCTATTGGATTTACTATGTTTGGCCTTCTCCATGCCACCCTTTATAGTTTCTACCTCCCATCCCATTTGAAAGAGAAATACTCTCTTCCCAAGAGTTTGGGCAAAGGTTCTAGAATTAAGGTTGCTTACCCTGATTGGGTAAATAAGTCAATCCCTGAACCAGTCACTTTGGTGAAGGAGATATAACTAGCAGATTGTTAAGCATGCTTAGATCCAGAGGTGGATTGAGTTCTTACTCAAACCAGTGGGGCTAAAGGGAAGGCTGAATGCCTTGGAAACTGGATTAAGACACTATTGCTTGGTGAAGCAGGAAGGGGTGCTGGAGAGACCAAAGCCACAAATGTTCCCTTTACCTTTGTTCCATTTTCTCTCTCTAAATAATAAAAAAATTGTTAAAACCTTCCTTTTTCCTCTGTATATTTACACTTCACTGTAGCTCACACAGCTAAGAGTAGTTCCTTGAATAGATTACAGTGTTTTAATTCTGAGTCTTTGTACATGCCAGTTCTTACTTCGTGGAATTCCTCTCTCTCCCTTATTCACTCTTTCTCACTCTTATTGCATGACCAACTCCATTAATTCTCCATTTAAATGTCAGTTCCTCAAGGAAGTCTTGGAGTAAAGGTTCTGAGACTTTGATGTACCCATTGCCCTGTTAGATTAAAACCAAACGAAAGCCTTTGCCTCATGGCACATGAGAAAGCATTTGCATCACTGGAGACCAGAAGCCCAGATCTCATGAATGTGCTATATTGCAGCATAACCAATATTGAATGAGAATAGAAATGTACTGAAAATGGAGACGGGCAGAGAGGAATACAATCTGACAAGAGTGAGTTATTATGGCCAGACGGCAAAAAACAGCAAAGTTTGTTGGAGAATGAAAAGTTAGAAAGGCAGTAACTCCACATTGGGTCTTTGTGTATTTTACAGTGTTCTACGGCTGCAATGAGCCAAGTATAAGCTGACATTTGAAAATTCAAAAAACTCAAAAGCAATAAAACCATGAAATCAGAAGTTACTGTATAACTTAAAAACAACAACAAAATAAAATTCAAACATTCTGATGACTATTTCTAAAATACCTTCTATTCTCTTTTAAGAAAAAAATTTGAAAGAGAAAGAAATCAAAAAAGGAAAAAAAAAAAGATATTTCAGGCTCTTTTCCTAGGAGTTTCCAAACCATCACTTTTGGTCGTGTTCTGAAATTTTTATACCTTTTAAAATTGAGGAATAATTGACATATAACACTATGTTTGAGGTATAGTACAGAATGATTTGATATTTGAATATGTTACAAAATGATCACAATAAGTCTAGTTAACATCTGTCAACATGCATTGTTACAAAAAAATTTAGTCTTCATTTTTTTTGTAACTATGCACGGTATTCTGAAATTTTTCTACTAGCAAAATGTTCAGTGAAGGTAATGCTTTAACAATTCTTTCCTAGTTTTCTGTTTGTTTGGGTTTTTTTTGGGGGGGGGTTTAGAGCAAAATTCTTTGAGTAAAATAAAGGGAATCTTGCTTTTGCTACCTGGCATGCTCTTCTCTCTGTCTTTGCTTAGCTAACTTCTACTCCACTTAAGATGTCATCTCAAATATCATTTTCTCCAAGAGAGGTTTTCCCTGAGCAATTTATCAAGATTTTGGTCTATCTGCAATGCTGTCTTATTAAATTTTCCTCACTTATCACATATTTTTACTTGGAGATTATTTGTTTTATGTCTGTCTCCCCTCACAGCCTGTGAGTTCATGACTGGCAGTGTTCATGCCTATCTTGTTCCCCCATAGTATATTCAGAGTGTAGCCTAGTTCCATAAAAGTCACTCAATAAGTATCTGTGGAATGGATAAATGCAACGCATCCTCAAGACTCAGCATAAGTACTTGGAACTCCAGGGAGCTATCCTTGATGACATCTGCCTGTAGATGTCCTTGTTCTTATTTCCAGAGCAGTCTGCATATATACCACTATCATAGCATATATAACATTATACTATGTACTATGTAACATATGTACTATGAAGCCACCATTATTATTCTCTCTCACCTTCTAGAGGGTACTTAACACAGTTCCTGGAATACAAAGAATACTAGATTGAATGTTGTTGAAAGAATGAATGTATAAATGAACAACATAATGAATATACCATACATCCACCAGACTCCCAGGCACCACACTCAGCATTACAGCCTGGCTGAGGATCCAAGGAATGGCTATGTTGAACACCTCTGAAATGCACTCTTCACTTGAAAAGGTGATTACCCAGACAAAAAAGATGCAATTATAATAGCTTCATCCTTTATTATGTGAATGAAGACAAATAGTTGACACATTCCTCATGGGGCAATGTGATTTCAGTATGATTCAGCGGCTTTTCACCTACATTAAGTGAGAGTGATTCACAACACCTGAGTGGCACGACCCCCTCCTGAAAAGAAATATTAATAGAATATCCAAATCAAAACCTCCAGTCCCTTTCAAATGAAAGGGATGAGGCTATCTATTCAAGACTACCACCCCTTTTTATTTGGGATTTAGAGGAGATTCCTATGCCTTTGAATAAAAGAACTTTCATGACTAATAAAATGCACTTTTATTAGCATCTAAGATATTACACCTGGATTGTGTGTGCACATAATTGGGTAATATGTCAACCTCACATATGGACATATGGCTTACATAAACAATATATACACAAATAGCATATACGTATATAATACCCTATCTATTAAACAGATATGTACTGAACCCCTATTATGTACCAACCATTATTCTAGGCCCTAGGAGTGCAGTGGTGAATGTAGCATAGAGAGTTCTTATCTTTGTGGAGCTAACAGTCTATTAACAGCAGATAAAATAAACAAATTTTTAAAATTGATGTTTTATAAGGGATTGAATAAGACAATATGGTAACTAAGGAGGGGAGCCACTTTAGATATTTCATTTGTATACATATACATATGAGTAATATACAAAATTTACTGAATATCTCAGTAAAACTTTAGCATATTTTTTAAAAAACTAGAGTTTAATAACTTAATTTTTAAGGAGTCTAAAAATAATTAAGGGTAGTTCCATGTTTACGTATTTAAGAAGTCAAATATATTAACTCTGGTAGACTTAAAAAAAATCAGACGATTGCAAATATTCAGATATTTCCAAAACTGTAGAATACTAAAGATGAGGCTGATATTAATGTGTTTTTAGAAAGTCATTCCCAAGTATGGCTCTGATAAGAATTATCTGAGGTGCTTTTGTAAAATATAGATTCTGGTTGCCCATCTTAAGATCTACATAATCACATTTTTGTGGATGGGACCTGTCACTATAAGTGTTTAAATGCTCCCAAGGTGATTATGAAAACTGGCCAGATTTAAGATCTGTTCATCTAAGATGTTCAGTGTATGCATATCCAGAAAATATTCAAAACAGTGCTTTCCAGATTCAGGGAAATAAACCTGCCCGTTTGGTAAAAATGCAACCTACAGTTCCCAGCCCAGATATTCTGACTCACTAGGCTTAGAGAGCTGTTTGTCCAGCTTTTATAAAACTCCCTAGAGAATTCTGATATGCAAATAAGTTTTTGGAAATCATTGTTTTGAATAAAATATATTAGACAGGAAAAACTGCCTACAGGCACAAGCATGGTAATTCTTTGCACAAACCTGGGGAAGCCTACCAGCAAAATTTCAAATAACTTCTTCCTATGAAGAAATGCTACACAGACTATGTCAACAACTAATGTGGCTTCATAAGAAAATGCTGTTTTGGAAGAAAAAGGAATATATGTGTATGATATCTGAGAGAAAAGTATATTTGGCTGGTTTTCATGAGTATCTACTGGTTATTGCATTTAGATGAAAACAGAGGTTGTTATTTACACACGAAAGAGGAGATTTAAGGACTTTTCTGACATTGTTCCTTATGATAATTACTGGGCATGAAGACCATAGTCATAAATACGTCATTCACACAGACATGAAACTTAGTCTGCTTTGAGTTCCATTTTTCATGTTTGCTTCCCTATTACTTAGATAAAATATTTCTGCTCTCCACCCCTTTTCTAGCTTCATCTAGCTTAATTTTCTAATGAATTTTTGTTCCTCTCAATTAATCACTCACACCTATTGGAACAAGACATTCCCATCCTGAGCTGAGAATTATGGGAGAAGGAAAGGGTTTGAAGAGGCATCAATGTTGGACCAGGTGTAAGAAATAATGAAGGGAAAAGGTGTAGATGGTCAGAGAGATGGGGCTTCCTCACAGCACTCAAATGGGAGCTGTCTGGGTGGGAATGTGTATCACAGTGGCTTACTGTGAATTTAAGAGATTTGTCATACCTTGGGTATCAGGCCTTGGAATAGGCAGGTGAGTGAAAGAGGCTCTATGAAAAGGAAGAGAAGAAATAGAGAGAGTGCACTACAGCCTATATTCACTGAAAAGTAAATACATTATAAAACTACAGTAATTTAAACTGTATAGCACTGAATAAGAACTGACCTATAACTTAATGAAAAGAATTAGAACTTCTAGAAAAAGAAGCAAAAACATGTGAAAATAAAGGAGTCGTTTCAATTCAACTTAATATAGATTGTTATAAGAATCAGAAATTGAGTAAAACATAGCAAAATTCAATATGCTGCTATTGTTAAAAATAATATCAAACATAATAAAAATGTGTGTGGGTCCTTATCCCATTCTTTCACCTTGGTTTTGATACTATACATCTTGAACTCATCAAATAGTTCACATCTTTGATGGCATCCCCCTGCACTTACTGTTTATTCTTCAGGCTTCCTTCTTTCTTTAAAGCTCCATTCTGGGAAGCCAAGTCTCTAGTCTGGGAAGTGCATTGGTTTCCTAGATATAGAACCAAAGAAAAGAATAAGAGATAGGAATTAATGTACCCTTTCCCATTACACAGTCACTTTCAGAAAAAAAAAATGTTTGCATTGACCTCAGGTTGACAATTATTAATATAAAATATCTCAGATTGTAGGTACATCCTACATTTGGTTTAAAATAAAGTTTTAAAAATTATTAAGAACATGAAATAAATTACAAAAAAGCCATTCCATAGATACTACCTAATAATATATAGTATGCTGGTTGATATCTCTCAACCACACCATCTTTAGGTTTGCATTTACACGGGCCACTAATAGAATTTGACATTGTTTAACTTAAAATAGTAGAAATTCCTTCACATATTCAAGAATGCTGGGAATCATTTCATTTCTCGGACATAATTTTGCAAAATGGCAAGAGCATGATGTTTCTAAGGAAGATGGCTTTAAGTGACTCTGAAGCAATCACTATTTCTAGTTTTGTACTGAAATGAAGCCAAAAATATAATTTTATTATAGGCCTCTGACAAATAAATGGCAGAAAATAACCCACTGCAAAAAAATGAACCAAAAAATCCTGTTTGCTTATGTTCCTACAGCATCATATCAGTGTGTAAAGCCTGACACATTTAGATATAATGTTTTCATCTGAGCACTTATTCCAGGCACCTATAAACACGTGTAAACAGATTAAAGGACAACAATTATCCTAAGTTGCCTATTTTTTTGGCAGATGCAAATATAACAAGACTTTCTTATAATTTATGTTACTACTTGATTTTAAAAATACACACTTTATGATTTGTTGCAGGACACTGCCATGAATAATCAATAGTTAATTAAAAGCATTATTCAACCAGAACATTTTTTAAAAAGGTAATTATTAAATGAATCTATAACTGATTTTTCCCAAGTGGCTTAATGACAAAGGAGAACATATTAATTAAATAAAGTTATTTTGAAAAGCATCCTTTCTGTGGCCTCGTTTCTCCAGTTCTAACAAGGATGTTTCTAGTGATGGTATTCTCCACAAGTGAACATTGAACACATCATTCAAATATAATTTCAAACTATTTTCCTGTTCTACTTAATCCTCTCATTTTTCCAACTATAAAGGCCAAATATACTATCTACATAGTCTTTCTCTCTGATAGATCCGACAAGTAAAGCAATCTTTCTGAAAACTTTCTTACACATGAAAAGGATCAAGCCTTCTATTAATTTTCAAAAAATATTTTTCAACTTCTACGTGGAAAACCTTGACAATTTTCAAAAAAATATTCTCTATTTGACTTTTTCTCTCACTCCTCCAAAGCTCCTAAAAGTCTAAGAATGGAAATCTACTCCATTAACTTATATACATATCAGCTGTTACTATCTATACTGGGGAATATTCTTTCATCTCTTTTATCAGGTTTCAAATGGATTAAAAGTTAATTGAAAAAGTATTCAAAAGAAAGACAGTGAAAAAAAAAAGAAAGACAGTGACACAAGGTCAAATAAGTTTTTAAAGATACAAAGTTTCATATTTTTTATATTGGAACAGATGCCCAATTCAAGAAAAATTTTCTAGTGACTAAAGAATGCAGGGAAAATTTTATCTATCTATAACCTGACTATAATGTGGAAAAATTAAATAAACCTTTTGTAGATCCACTTTATTGAGTAGGTTAACATTATTTGTGATTACAGCCTTCAAGTTCCCCTAGTATTATACACGAGCTTGATCTATTTTTTAAAGTGCCCTTCACAGCATTCTTTACTTACAGACTAGGACCTGCTCTACTCTTGCTTGTGTTTTTCTTTCTGCCTATTTTGCCTTTCTCCTCATCTCCACGTTCTAAAATACTCCATACCCAGTGATATCATCTCAAAACCTTTCCTCTCTCAGGTCACCTTCCCCAGCTGCCTGACTGGGTATTATATTTTCTTGCTGATACTTAGAGCTTAATCTACATGTATTATGATTATGCATATGTTTGTTCTATGTATTCATCAATAGTTTAAGATTGTGAAACCACAGATATATCTGAGTCATCCTTAGCTCCCATAGTACAATTATATGCACAAAATAAACATGTTGCCTTGAATGAATTTGAATTTAGCTCCTTAATCTGTGGAAAGAGCATGAAGTTTTGGTTAAATGTATTCTGACCCCCAACAACTAGAGCCATTCCTAATATGTGCGTACCTGTAGTCGTAAAGTAAGTTCCAACTTGAAAAAAATATGTTCTCAGTTATTATTATAATTCAATCCAATGTTGCAGTGTTTCAAACTACTGTCAAAATCTCACTATGGGGTTTCAGTTCAGTGACTAAGAAGAAAAGACAGGAAAGAAAACAAAACATATCTAAAGTTCATGAAAATGTTTTGAGGTCACTTGAAAGCTGTACTATAGAAAGAGTCTATGAAAATGTAAGTAATGACTATACCAATAGCTCCTTTTCTGAGAGAAAAATAACAATGAGGATAAATATTTCTTTAGTACTTGCTCTATAACAAACATGTGCTAAGCACATTAGATTTATAACTTAATTTGTTATATAGTGGTCCTAGATTACTACATAGCACTAATTTGTAATAATCCTATGCATTATTGTGAGCATGCCCATTTTACAGATAAGAAACTGAGTGTGAAAGAAAAATTGCATACTCACTGAATACACTTCTCCACAATTCCCAATGTTCCTGCAGGAAACAGGAATGTAACTAGTTCTGGACCATGGACTATGTTTGGAATTGATTGGTGCTAATCCAAATATTTAGAATGGATGTGAGTTTGCTTAGCTCTTTCTTCCCCTGGAAGCTATCTGTTGAGATGATGATGTCACAAGATTGAATCATGCTGGGAAGATGAGTTATATGTGGCATTAAGCTACCCTGGAGTCACTGATCTGCATCAGATTATAATGTATTGTAAGTTGTAATTTTGGGAAAAAGTTGAGTAATTTTGAGTTAAGTTCAGAGCTTATAATCTTGCACAGTATGCTTCTTGAAAGAAAGCAGTTCCAAGTGGTTTCTCCTGAACAGTATTGCTCATGTCATGTGTGCAGCATCAACAAAATATCCCTGGCTTTGGTGGGAACAGTGACTAGTGCCCAAGCCAAAGTCACTCTGTGAAGACCTGGATATGAGGAAAGTTGATGCTCTCTGAGATGGCACATTACCCTAATAAGATTGACACTCCAGGAAGTATAAATTCCAGGTGCCCAGGAAGAAGCAGGTTACTAGAGCTCAGACTGAATTCTTTGAATAATGCTGAGCTCAGCTTCCACCTTTCCATGCGACCATCTATGCTACATGGGAAGTGTGAGATCCAGAAGAAATGTTAAGGTACTAAGGCTGTTTCCCCTGCTACTTTCCTTTCTCTGTGTCCTTATTATAAATCCACAGCAACAAAGACAATCTGGGGTTGACTCTTTTTGGAAACCATAAAGAGTCTAAGTAATGAAGATACTATTCCTTTTCTAAACAGCATGTTTTCAAAGGCTGGAATGATACATGTTCATTAGCCTAGATGTCCTACAAATTACAGCCTAAGCACAGTGCACTTTTATAGTGGTGTTTCACAATTACATTTCCACACACAGATATCAGTTTACAGTTAGTGAGAAAAAGATATCTCAGAACAAATGATAATCCAGGGATTCAGAAATGTTACGAATTGTGTTGCTTTTCTAACTTCCAAGTTTGCTTGTGTGTGTGTCTGTATCTGTGTGCCTGTGTGTGTCTCTATCAGAAACTAAAAGGAATGTTGCTGTCTCTTTTCACAAGAAAGCCCAGTTTATCTTTAAAAAGACAGCTTTGCAACTAAAATGACCTAGAAGAACACGTACTTCTTGGCATACTAATTGCTTTTGCCTTGAGGTGGGAGAAATACCTTGTAGCTGGCTTTACATTTCCTAAGCTACATATGTAGACACCCCCAATCCAGGAGGGAAATTTCACTTAATGTGCTTTGTGACTTTCAGAAATGATTACACACTGGACCTTCAGGTACCACTATGCTTTCAGCATGTAGCTTTATAAATGTGATAATTCTTTTTATAGATATGTGAGTGCTCAGTTGAAAAATACTGGAAGAAGGGAGGAAAATTCAAGGTTTATGGGCCATGGCAAGCTACAAAAGTGATTAAAATTTTTTTTAACTTTTAATTAATAGTACTTGGTTTCTTCAAACATTCAGATAGAAATTATAGATGCCATCATTATTAAAATGATGAGTTTGCTGGCATTGGAATATAAAGTTATACACAATGGGAAAACAATTAAAAACCCAAAAGCTTATATTTTCTTTGTTTATAAAAAGGTAAGCACCACAGAGCAAAGAGTGGAAGCAAGAAGAACTACAATCCTGCAGCTGGTAGAACAACAAACACACTCACAGAAAGACAGACAAGATGAAAAGGCAGAGGGCTATGTACCAGATGAAGGAACAACATAAAACCCCAGAGAAAAAACTAAATGAATTGGAGACAGGCAGAAAAAGAATTCAGAATAACGATAGTGAAGATGATCCAGGACCTTGGAAAAAGAATGAAGGCAAAGATCGAGAAGATGCAAGAAATGTTTAACAAAGACTTAGAAGAATTAAAGAACAAACAAATAGAGATGAACAATACAATAACTGAAATGAAAACTACACTAGAAGGAATCAATAGCAGAATAACTGAGGCAGAAGAACGGATAAGTGACCTGGAAGACAGAATGGTGGAATTCACCGCTGCAGAACAGAATAAAGAAAAAAGAATGAAAAGAAATGAAGACAGACTAAGAGAACTCTGGGACAACATTAAATGCAACAACATTCGCAATATACGGGGTTCCAGAAGGGGAACAGAGAGAGAAAGGACCTGACAAAATATTTGAAGAGATTATAGTTGAAAACTTCCCTAACATGGGAAAGGAAATAGCCACTCAAGTCCAGGAAATGCAGAGAGTCCCATACAGGATAAACCCAAGGAGAAACATGCCAAGACACATAATAATCAAACTGGCAAAACTTAAAGAAAAATTATTGAAAGCAGCAAGGGAAAAATGACAAAATACAAGGGAACTCCCATAAGGTTAACAGCTGATTTCTCAGCAGAAGCTCTACAAGCCAGAAGGGAGTGGCATGATATACTTAAAGTGATGAAAGGGAAGAGCCTACAACCAAGATTACTCTACCTGGCAAGGATCTCATTCAGATTCGATGGAGAAATCAAAAGCTTTACAGACAAGCAAAAGTTAAGAGAATTCAGCACCACCAAACCAGCTTTACAACAAGTGCTAAAGGAACTTCTCTAAGTGGGAAACACAAGAGAAGAAAATGACCTACAAAAAAACCCCAAAATAATTAAGAAAATGGTCATAGGAACATACATAACAATAATTACCTTAAACGTGAATGGATTAAATGCTCCAACCAAAAGACACAGGATTGCTGAATGGATACAAAAACAAGACCCATCTATATGCTGTCTAACAGAGACCCACTTCAGACCTAGGGACACATACAGAATGAATATGAGGGGATGGAAAAAGATATTCCATGCAAACGGAAATCAAAACAAAGCTGGAGCAGCTATACTCATATCAGATAAAAGAGACATTAAAATAAAGAATGTTACAAGAGACAAGGAAGGACACTACATAATGATCAAGGGATCAATCCAAGAAAAACATATAACAATTATAAATATATATGCACCCAACATAGGAACACCTCAATATATAAGGCAACTGCTAACAGCTATAAAAGGGGAAATCAACAGTAACACAATAACAGTGGGGGACTTTAACACCTCACTTACACCAATGGACAGATCATCCAAAATGAAAATAAATAAGGAAACAGACGCTTTAAATGACACAATAGACCACATAGATTTAATTCATATTTATAGGACATTCCATCCAAAAACAGCAGATTACACTTTCTTCTCAAGTGCAAACAGAACATTCTCCAGGATTGATCACATCTTGGGTCACAAATCAAGCCACAGTACAGTCAAGCAAATTGAAATCACCGACCACAATGCTATGAGATTAGAAATCAATTACAGGGAAGAAAAACGTAAAAAACACAAACACATGGAGGCTAAACAATACGTTACTAAATAACCAAGAGATCACTGAAGAAATCAAAGAGGAAATCAAAAAATACCTAGAGACAAATGACAATGAAAACACGATGATCCAAAACCTATGGGATGCAGCAAAAGCAGTTCTAAGAGGGAAGTTTACAGCTATACAAACCTACCTCAAGAAACAAGAAAAATCTCAAGTAAACAATATAACGTTACCCCTAAAGGAGCTAGAGAAAGAAGAACAAACAAAACCCAAAGTGAGCAGAAGGAAAGAAATCATAAAGATCAGAGCAGAAATAAATGAAGTAGAAACAAAGAAAACAATATCAAAGATCAATAAAGTAAAAGCTGGTTCTTTAAGAAGATAAACCATATTGATAAACCATCAGCCAGACTCATCAAGAAGAAGAGGGAGAGGACTCATATCAATAAAATTAGAAATGAAACAGGAGAAGTTACAACAGACACCGCAGAAATACAAAGCATCGTAAGAGACTACTACAAGCAACTCTATGCCAATAAAATGGACAACCTGGAAGAAATGGACAAATTCTTAGAAAGGTATATACTTCCAAGATTGAACCAGGAAGAAATAGAAAATATGAACAGACCAATCATAAGTAATGAAATTGAAACTCTGATTAAAAATCTTCCAACAAACAAAAGTCCAGTACCAAATGGCTTCACAAGTGAATTCTATCAAACATTTAGAGAAGAGCTAACACCCATCCTTCTCAAACTCTTCCAAAAAACTGCAGAGGAAGAAACACTCCCAAACTCATTCTATAAGGCCAGCATCACCCTGATACCAAAACCAGACAAGGATACTACAAAAAAAGAAAATTACAGACCAATATCACTGATGAATACAGATGCAAAAATCCTCTACAAAATACTAGCAGGAGGATGCAACAACACATTAAAAGGATCATACACCATGATCAAGTGGGATTTAGCCCAGGGATGCAAGGATTCTTCAATATATGCAAATCAATGAATGTGATAAACCATATTAACAAATTGTAGAATAAAAACCATATGATCATCTCAACAGATGCAGGGAAAGCTTTTGACAAAATTCAGCACCCATAGATGATAAAAACTCTCCAGAAAGTGGGCACAGAGCAAACCTACCTCAACATAATAAAGGCCATATACGACAAACCCACAGCAAACATCATTCTCAATGGTGAAAAACTGAAAGCATTTCCTCTAAGATCAGGAAAAACACAAGGATGTCCACTCTCACCACTATTATTCAACATAGTTTTGGAAGTCCTGGCCACGGCAATCAGAGAAGAAAAAGAAATAAAAGGAATACAAATTGGAAAAGAGGAAGTAAAACTGTCACTGTTTGCAGATGACATGATACTATACATAGAGAATCCTAAAGATGCCACCAGAAAACTACTAGAGCTAATCAATGAATTTGGTAAAGCTGCAGGATACAAAATTAATGCACAGAAATCTCTGGCATTCCTATACACTAATGATGAAAAATCTGAAAGAGAAATTAAGGAAACACTCCCATTTACCCCTACAACAAAAAGAATAAAATACCTAGGAATATACCTACCTAGGGTGACAAAAGACCTGTAGGCAGAAAACTATAAGACATTGATGAAAGAAATTAAAGATGATACCAACCGATGGAGAGATATACCATGTTCTTGGATTGGAAGAATCAATATTGTGAAAATGACAATACTACCCAAAGCAATCTACAGATTCAATGCAATCCCTATCAAATTACCAATGGCATTTTTTACGGAACAAGAACAAAAAATCTTAAAATTTGTATGGAGACACAAAAGACCCCCAAATAGCCAAAGCAGTCTTGAGGGAAAAAAACAGAGGTGTAGGAATCAGACTCCCTGACTTCAGACTATACTACAAAGCTACAATAATCAAGACAATATGGTACTGGCACAAAAACAGAAACATGGATCACTGGATCAGGATAGAAATCCCAGAGATAAACCCATGCACCTATGGTCAACTAATCTATGACAAAGGAGGAAAGGATATACAATGGAGAAAAGACAGTCTCTTCATAGGTGGTATTGGGAAAACTGGACAGCTACATGTAAAAGAATGAAATTAGAACACTCCCTAACAGTGTCCACAAAAATAAACTCAAAATGGATTAGAGACCTAAATGTAAGACCGGACACTATAAACTCTTAGAGGAAAACATAGGAAGAACGCTCTTTGACATAAATCATAGCAGGATCTTTTTTGATCCACCTCTTAGAGTAATATAAATAAAAACAAAAATAAACAAATGGGACCTAATCAAACTTCAAAGCTTTTGCACAGCAAAGGAAACCATAAACAAGACAAAAAGACACCCTCAGAATGGGAGAAAATATTTGCAAATGAATCCACGGACAACTGATTAATCTCCAAAATATATAAACAGCTCATGCAGCTCAATATTGAAAAAACAAACAACTCAATCCAAAAATGGGTAAAAGACCTAAATAGACATTTCTCCAAGGAAGTCATACAGATGGCCAAGAAGCACATGAAAAGCTGCTCAACATCACTAATTATTAGAGAAATGCAAATCAAAACTACAATGAGGTATCACTTCACACCAGTTAGAATGGGCATCATCAGAAAATCTACAAACAACATATGCTGGAGAGGGTGTGGGGAAAAGGGAACCCTCTTGCACTGTTGGTGGGAATGTAAACTGATACAGCCATATGGAGAACAGTATGGAGGTTCCTTAAAAAACTAAAAATAGAATTACCATATGATCCAGCAATCCCACTACTGGGCATATACCCAGAGAAAACCATAATGTAAAAAGACACATGCACCCCAATGTTCGTTGCAGCACTATTTACAATAGCCAGGTCATGGAAGCAACCTAAATGCCCATCGACAGACGAATGGATAAAGAAGATGTGGTACAAATATACAATGGAATATTTCTCAGCCATAAAAAGGAACGAAATTGGGTCATTTGTAGAGATGTGGATGGATTTAGAGACTGTCATACAGAGTGAAGTAAGTCAGAAAGAGAAAAACAAATATTGTGTATTAGCGCATATATGTAGAACCTAGAAAAATGGTACCGATGAACCGGTTTGCAGGGCAGAAATTGAGACAAAGACGTAGAGAACAAACGTACATCAAGGAGGGAAAGCGGAAGGGGGTGTGGGTGGTGGTGTGATGAATTGGGTGATTGGGATGGACATGTATACACTGATGTGTATAAAATTGATGACTAATAAGAACTTGCTGTATAAAAAAAAAAGTATGCATCAGCTTTAGGAGATTTTAAAATTTCCCCCGTGTAGGACATTATAATCAAGAACATAGCTGGTACCACCATTTTCAAGTACCTAATTTTCCAGTTTTGCCTGCTCAGAATCCATTCCCACTGCTACTGGTAATAGAATGTATTTTATTTGAGAATCATCTCCCCAACCCTCAGTTCATGTAACTTAATTTATCTGACAGTACCTCTTGTCCAAGGAGATAGTATGTGACCAAGGCTTGTAAATCAGAGCATAAATGATCCCCTAGTATAAATGCTTAGTTCAGGTACAGAAACAATCCAACTCAGACTAATGAAGTTCAATTCCAAAACATTTGTTGCCATAAAGAAGAGAGACTCTAAATTAGACCTAGAGCTTGGAGAGTGATTTGCCTGAGTGTGAAGCCAACACAAAAGGAAGCTAAAAGACAGAGAGAGAAATGGCTCTTGATATCACATGAGCCCCTCGATCCAGCTACTACTGTACTACCTGGAGTTTTTCAGTGACTAGAGGCAATAAAGCCTCTTATTTTGCTTAACTGAGTTTGGTTTCAGTTTTAGTCACTTTTATTTGTGTTCCAATGTATGCAATTAAGAAAATGTGGCAAGTAAAACTATACTTGATGACCATGCTTTTTTGGCAGGATCTGAAATTCACATACTACATGTCAATCAACATCTGGAAAAGGCCCATTGCTATTGATAAGACTGATTTCCTTCTGGCTTGCCGTAAATGGTCCATCTCTTGTTTCTCTTTCATTCATTCATTGAGGAAATATTTGAAGTCCACTATGTGGTAGGTTCTTACACTATCATGGGTAATACAAGTCTGTGAACAACACCATAAAGTCCTGACCCTCACACAGTTTTATGTCTAGTGAGGTAGGCAGACCATGCTTCATGATAAATAAGACTAGACAGCAAAGGCTGGTGTGGGTGTATAGGAGCACACAGGAGAGCACATAACTCAAATTCAGGGGCTCAGCAAAGGTTCCAAGACGAGGTACCACATAAGACCAAAGGATGTGTACAAGTTGTCACCAACTGTATGCATGAGACAATCTTACTGAAAGAGAAAATACGAAAGGAGCAGCAGGTTTGAGGGGCTCGGGAAGCAGGGAAGTAAAATTTTAGAGAAAGATATCCGAGAGTAAATACTAGGGATTTGGCTCTGGAGTCCTAGAGATGAAGATTTGTGAATCATCTGCATAATCTTGGAGTTTGAGGCCATGAGAGTAAAGGAGTTTCCTAGAAAGTGTAGAGACTGGAGAAAAGCAGGCTTCATGCAGACTCCAGGGAAAGACTAACATGGTCAAAGGGCCCTAACAGGGTCAAAGGAAACAAAGCATTATCCACAGCAGGAGATAGAAGAACAGCAAGTCGAGTGTCACAGGAGCCAAGAGAATGTGTTTCAAGGAGGAAGTAGTTGTTCTCAACAGTGACAAACAGTGTAGAGAAGTCAAATAAGGCCTGAAAAGTGGTCACTGCATTTAACATTTGGAGAATGGTTCATATCTTGGTTTTTGAGATCATTTTCAATGGAGTGGTAAGTAGAGAAGACAAATTACCATGTGTTAAATGTTTGGTGAATAAGAGGTATTAGATTGGGAAAATTACATATGAACATGAATATGTATTTAAGTTGACAGATATTTGAGCATCTTTAAATTTTTCTTTTAGGAAGAAGTTGGCAGAAGGAGAGGTTTCAGATCTAAGAGAGAAAAAAATTGCTAATAGATAATTAGGCACAAAGGACACGAGATGGAGATATACAGAAACTAGCTTACCTTTCTCCTTGTATTGAAAAATACAAAGCATGGCATTGCCACGAGCAATAGTAAATCTTCACATACCTAAATATTATATAGCTCAGCTCAGGTAATCATCCCTTCCTTGTCTTCTTTGTCTTCAAAATTCCTGAAGGATTCTGGAATCGGATGTTGGCACATTATGCACTGGATCGTTTTACCTCTTCTCTTAAAAGAATAGAAAATAAAGACAATCTAGGTAAGCAGACATGCCACTTTCTCATCATACTTTCATAATTTATGCACAGACACATCTTTTTATAGAAAAAGAAGTAGGGAAGAGTTCCAAATTGCATGATTTTTTTGACTTTATAAATTACTATGAAAATACATACACACACCACACAAAAACCTTATCTCTTTCTGTTTTTACCTACTCTATCTGTCTTTCCAGCTATCATCCATCTTTCTTCACCCACTTATTTTCTGTTTCCGATGAGAAAATTCAACTCTGTAATTCCTCCATATTTTATGTGTATCTTGTGTTTCTTCACTAACTCTCTATTCAGTATATTCAAAATAAAAATGTGGAAATATTTCTTCAGTGGACAATCAGGAATGAAACCTTCAACAGATCCTTAAAAATATATCTGAGGAAGTTACTCTATTAACAATACAAATAGGCAGATGTCCTCTGTAAATACAAGTATTTGACTGATTTTAGAAATATACTTTACTCTCTAGGGAAAAATATTTGGATTCTGAATTAAAGCATTCAAGCACAGATAATTAGCTCTTTATACAACTATCTCATAGTCCAATCCACAAATAAATTATACAGTATACAATGTACAATTAATTTGTGAAAAGGTCATTAATTCCATTGCTGTCTTAACCAATGCTCAAAAAGAATACTGAAGATATTGCTACTACATGGCTTAAAGCCATAAGTATCTTCCACATTCAATCCAAAGGACATTTCATGACAGATGGAATAAAAATGACATGGACTTACAGCCATCCGAAAATGACCTTATAGTTTGGTAAATTTATAAGCTATTCCCACTTAAATAACTTTTTAAAAGTATCACAGACGTTTTCAATTTCTTCATATATCTTTCTTTGGGCAGATGGAAGAAAGCCAAATAATCACTAACAATCCATCAACCATATACTGGAATTCATGCTTTAACAAACTGACTAAATAATGGCTCACATTTAGGAAAATGGACTTTTTAAATGGCCCAATAATAGTCCTCATCTATATTTTAAAGATATTTCTTCTGAAGGCTTTAAACACTGTATAATTAGTTTGATAGGTAATGCAGTATATCATGCTTTCGCTCTAGGGCAAACAAAACAAACATACCAACTAGTCTAGGAACAAGAACTCCCAAGAAGAGTGAGAGAGAAAGAGACTGGGACATTTCCTAGAAACAAAATGAATCTGGCATATTCCAGCCTCAGGCAGCCAAGGAAGCCACAAAGAAAATCAGAAAACTTAGGACAGATACAGAAATCGTTGTATAGTGACTACAATTCCACCTACTTCGAGGGGAATGTAAATTAAACCTCACAGGCTTCACAAACAAAAGTAAAATGCATTGCAAAACTAGCCAACAGGGCTTCCCTGGTGGCGCAGTGGTTGAGAGTCCGCCTGCCGATGCAGGGGACACGGGTTCGTGCCCCGGTCCAGGAAGATCCCACATGCCGTGGAGCGGCTAGGCCCGTGAGCCATGGCCGCTGAGCCCGCACTCCACAACGGAAGAGGCCACAGCAGTGAGAGGCCTGTGTACCACAAAAACAAAACAAAAAAACAAAATAGCCAACATTCTTTTCATGCTAATTCATGTTACTGGATTCTAGGAGGCACTATACACATGAAACTACCTGTCCACAGAAATAGAGAAATGAGACTCAGTATGGCAGGAAATGTGTTCCTTGAAAGGAAATTAGAACATATGGTAGTAGCCCACTCTACTAATTTGGAAACTGAAAGTTTCTTTTGATTTTGAGTTAATCTAACCCTCCACGTTCACAATCAGAGAAATATAGTGACAAGTCTTATTTTATCCTTCATGGCACATTAAGGCAGAGAAAACAAAGCACAATCCCATATTTTTAAAATAAGTTCTACATAAACTACATAAATTATTGTAATGATCTTCCACTTTGCTTTTGAATGTGGAGACTTGGCCTTACTGTAGCAAATTTTGGTTTGGTTTTACTCTAAGCAGCTGCCTCTTTTTAAATGACTCACCGAGCTTATCATATATCAGACAGTTGTTCAAAAACAGACTTGGCCTAGATTATCAAGAGTACAATTCAGTAGCCCATGTAGTAATTTTCCAGGAACTTAAAGTTAACATCAACTAAAGTAAAAAATCATCAGCATCAAGTCAGCCAGATTCACAGATGAGCAAAACAAAAAGATTATGTTTTTCACAAATAAAAGGTCACCTTTCAGAATGAAAATGCTTTGTGTGATCATGCAAAAGTAATCCATGTATTCACTTGTTTATCATTTTTTTTGTTTGTTGAAGCAAAGGGATTAAGAAACCAGTGATATTTTTCTTCATCATGGTTTATATTTATGTACTGTATCTACATTTGGAAAGGGTTGTTGGGTAACTATCAGTAGAAAGCAACTCTGGCGAGGTAAAGTAAACTTACATAGGGAATTATAAAAAAGAAAAAAATATGAAGCACCAGACTTCATAAAGGGCAGGCACAAGAGAAGCTTGAGGAACTAGGGAGCAGAAACAATTGGATAATCACTTTAGGCCATCCTTCCATGAACTGCTCAGGATTCAATTTTTCAGGAGAAAAACCTGAGTTTGGGTTTCATGTCCATCTCTTGGCTGGTTGAGCATAGGTTACTTTGTTTAAAAGTCCCCCAAAGATTATACGTAATGAAGATATGCAGCAAGGGAGAGAATTTATAATTGGATATCTGGCCTGTAATTTACAGATATCCTTGGATAAATTTATTCTGTACTAAAATCATCCATAGTTTCTTTTCCTTGCAAATACGAAGACAGAATAATCGGCTTTCACACCAGTAAGCCTATATTGTACTTGCCTATAATGTATCAGATAATACGTAATATAAATTGGGAATTGAAAATTAAATCAAATTAGGTTGTTCAACTCAAGTCACTACTAATAAAAATAGGAAAGGCAACTAAGTTTACAGTACAATAAGAGCTATGCTAGATGCATAGGGCTAATGGAATTTTTGATGAAGCAATTTGTGATATTCTACAGGAAAGAGAAAACAGATCTCTAGGCAGAGAAATGTTACGTGGGCGCCAGTGTGACAGTTCACCATTGGAAAGCAATGATAAGTGTTTGTGAGTTGACCATAAACTCAAATTTAAGGTTGGCTACCTTCTTTTGTCATAATATTCCTGATGCACTAACTCCTCCCATTTGTCAGATTATTCCTCTACCCACTGCAGAAGAGATCATTTTACTGCTAAAACATGGAGAAAACAACCACGACGACAACAACAACAAAACAACTCTCTTGAACTTTACAGGACATTGAAGAACTCCCTATGGTATCATGGTATGTGTGTGTGTGTTTATGCGTGGTGTGTGTAGGGTGTAGGGGTATCTTTTCCCGTATATAAATACACCTTCAGAGATTTCTCTAAAATAATCCAGCTATACAATGCCTCTAAATGTTTGAAAAACAAAGTAGTTACAAACACATGAAATATTTGAAAATGTATTTCTGGACTACACCCTATGAGCAAATATTTAGATCCTTAAAGATTTTATATTTTAATATTTTTAGTGCAATAAAGGAACTCACAGTCTATTAAACTCCAAAACTTGCTTCTAATCCAGGGCATCCCCTGTGACTTTTTAAATAAATTTTAATGCATATTTGTGATTAAGAGTAATAAAGTAGCAGAGTTTATTTAAAACACAGTAAAAGGCTCATTAAACATTGGTAAATTGCTTGGGATTCTTCAGGGAGACTTCCTTCTCCTGAAATAGTGCTCTCCTTCTCTGCAGAGTTTCATGAACTTTATACACCTTGAGTGGGATTAGAATTCCTGCTGCTACAGTAGAAAGCTACTTTCAAAGTGTTTTTTTCATAAATGGCTAGTATCCCAATAGAATAAATTGAAAAGGTCACTGAGAAACCTTTGGAATCCCAGCAGAACAGGAAGGAGTGAGGCAACTGAATCCTAAGAAGAATTTGACCATGTTGGTCCACACTGTTTTTCAACCATTCTATCATGAAAATTAACACGGCAACAATATTTTCTTTTTCTCAGAGGCTCTTGCAACTCCTCTTCTCGGAAAAACACACATATTTTCCTCCTGATGAAGCCGGTTTGCTAATCAGCCAAGGTGCACTAAAAAGTCAAGTGCAATCAGGTACTAAGAGACAAGTGATTAGGGAAAGTATTTAAGAATCATAAGCAGAAATCATATTAAATGTAAATGCTTCTGTTTCTAAACTTAGAAAATTTTGCTTTGTGACATTTAATTTCTGTTCTCACCTATATTACCCATCTGCTTTTCTACTTAACATTCTACATTCACTCCCAATATCAGCCTCTCCTATTGGTTTATGTCCCTATGAAGCTAGCTCCTCTCCAGCAAAGTAGGTCTTAAAGCAGTTCTAGTGAATCCTTGTGGGGTCTAAACAGATGAATTATTTAGCCACTAGTCAATATGCTTTACGTTCAGTTTCTTGATTATAAAATGGAAATATCACTTTTTAAAACATGAATCTTTAATATAGTCAAATCAAGATACGTTTCATGGGAACCAACTTACGTTCCAATAACTTTTCAAGCTAACACATGGTAATAATGATCGAGACAGACATACTTAAGGACTATTCTGACACTGACCCATGGGAACTAAGTGTGGACCATGTTCATAGGCTTTAAAGATTCTTCCATACAAATAGCATGTGTTTAAGATAGGCATTCATCATACAGAGACTTCTTTCTACCTTGTCTCTGATGATGTAAAGTGTAGAGAAACATAATTCATCAACACTAGGAAAGTTTTAAGGATTGCAAGCTAAATGAAAACTGTTTTCCCCTAAAACAGTGTTTCTCAATAGTAGATGTTTAAACGTAAGTGACTGCTTTCAGAAATGTCCTCCTGGTACTTCTTGTGGGTATTTCTACATTCAGGTCAAAGGATTTGCATGCACCTGATTAACAACTGAGGAAACTTAATTTTCCCTTTAACCTATTTGGGTGCTTTTGTGGTGTTTTTGTCTTTTTCAGTTCTTTCAGTATCTGTTAACATCATCTTAATAGCATAGTAAACATCTTTTCAGGAATTTTCAGCTGAAGGCTTTTAATTTAGTTACCTTTGGTTTAATTAATTTATGGCCAACATTTGCCACGTTCTAAATACTATTTGGCTTAGTTTAGTCGTACATATTAAAGACTGTTTGGCAAGGGCCTATAAGGGGTATGGGAATCAGGGAAAGGCTACCTCTTTGGTATGTCATCTGGTATTGATTAGTGCTGCCAACCTTTGGGGAGAAACGGTCAAAAGGAAGCCCTGTCAAAATTTATTAGTACTGTCTTTGTTCCTTCAAACACTTGAACAGTTGTGATAATATTTAAGGAAAATAAAGTTGAATTTCAGGTCTTGCCATTGCCATTAAAAACAAATTACACAGGAAGCTTGGTTTTACCTGGGTACAAACTTACTTGAATATTCAGTACCTGAGGCCTCTGACCACTGTCACTGTGCCAGACTGAAGAACAGCTACATCTTGGTGGTCACTAAACTTGCACTGCTTACATAGTATAGTTTCATCTTTGCATATGGATGATTTTTTAAAATCCTTTTACATATTTAGTGGTTATGATCCAACGTGCCATAAGTCAGTTTAACTTAGTTTAAATCAGATATGCAATGTTTACTTGAATTTTATTTCTATTAAAAGCAGATTTTGACCGTTTGTAGGATTTTCAGATTTTCAGTCATGTAAGAGTTCCCTTCAGTCATCTTTAAAGCAGATGCATTTTAAGGGCTTGGTGTTAGGATCTGCATATTTGGGGCACTGAAAAGACAAATGACTTACAAATATGTTTTGCTTACGTTTTGTTCTAGGACTAGCACTGCTATCAATGGAAAGTATTTTTAACTAGTCTGTTATTGAGAAATTAACCATATTTTTGCATTTCAGCCAAAATAAAGACCGTATCTAATATTCTGTAAGATACAGCTAATATGTAAATCTGAAATTCACGTGTTTCATATGATCTGAATTGTATTTTCCAACTTAAATTAAAAATGCAATATAGATTCAGAAAGGTCCATATTTTTCTAATGACTTCACTTTATATTATTTTGTTGAGTTGCATAAAGAAGCAAGGAATTGTATTTGTATTAAAAGCTTCAGCAGGGCTTCCCTGGTGGCGCAGTGGTTGAGAGTCCGCCTGCCGATGCAAGGGACACGGGTTCGTGCCCCGGTCCGGGAGGATCCCGCATGCCGCGTAGTGGCTGGGCCCGTGAGCCATGGCCGCTGAGCCTGCGCGTCCAGAGCCTGTGCTCCGCAACGGGAGAGGCCACGGCAGTGAGAGGCCCGCGTACCGCAAAAAAAAAAAAAAAAAAAAAAAAGCTTCAGCAAGCTGTTAGTTGAGTTTATCATATTTGTACATGATTGCAGATTAGTCTGTTCCCATTTAAAGGAAAGATGGATACTATTTTAAAGTGAGCTTTAACATGTTTTTATATAAACAAATTTGAAATACAGTTTACTTTGGTTGTTTTTACATATCAAGTCCCATAAGTCTTGTATTTGTTTCTCATAAGTATAACCCTGGACCATGACTTAATGTTATCTTTGCTTTGTCTTTTGGGTGGCCTAACCTACATTAACATGAAGACTGAACATTTTTAAACTTTTTTTCCCAAAAATCATAATAATGATTACTTTATTAATAAAGTCCTGTATTTGGGGAAAAAAAATGAGGAGGCTTTTTAAGACTACTCATGTCTAGACCCCAACCCAAACAAACAAACAAAAAGTTAAGGTTTTCTGGAGATAAGCCCCAGACCCTGGTATTATCTCAAAGCCCCCTAGGTGCTACCAATGTGCTGCTAGGATTGAGATTCACTACCCTAGAAAGTACACGTGTGCACACACACACATATCCAAAGTAGTAATTTCAAGTTTACAGTGAAGGGGATTTAAGTATTTTTCCCTGAGTTTCTAAGAATAATAGACATAGATGTACCAAAAAGTTTTAGTCGCAAACTTTCTCATCAACTGTCTGTTGAATAAGAAATGCTTACTAATTTTCCAAGATGCATTAAGTGGCTAAGATACAAAGATGAAAAAGTCCATATCTCCACAGAGGATAGAGTAAGCACAAGCATTCCTCAGTTTAGGACCACTGGGGGAAAACCTGGTAGGTCCTCAAGAACCAAGGAATTTGTGTAGCAGAAACACATTCTTTAATATTATAGTCGCTTTTATTTTTTCTTAATACTTCCAGATATTTTCCAAATATTTCTCAAAATGCTACTTGAAAACAAAGCACTATGTTCTTGGAGGACATGTGAAATATGTTAAATTTATCCTATCACTGAAAGAAATTAGAATATTAACTTTTACTTGTTATTCTTGTTGGGTTTTTTCCCATCTACCATGAATTTGTTATCAGACCAAGGTGTTTTCTGGATGTAATTTTTCTGAGCCGAGTGAATTATTCATTTAGAAAACCTTTTTTTAGTTCTCTCTTTCTCTCTCTTTCCTTTATCATGATTCTCCTTCATATAACACTGTCACTTGTATCTGTTGTCTTCCTGTTCATTATTCCCCAAATTCTCTTCCAGGATCTGAAGTCCTATCCCATTGGTCTGTGTTTGGCTATTTTGTGTTTCTTGGTGTGGGTCAGGAAAGCAGGAGTGATTCAGATTATTTCTAGCACATCTGCCAAAAATGAATGTCTAATGTCATTAGACTACTAATGAAGACAGTGGGGCCTGAGTGGCCCAGATTAGCCTAATTCACAATAAAGGAACTCACAGGTATGAACGTGAAGACAAGGATGCAACCAATTAACTGTCATACTTTATTTTTCCTATATTATCCTAATGCCCCCACATCCCATTAGCTCTTGAACATCCTACTCAATTTCTACTGGCTCCAAACCGCCTTTTCTACTCATGGGATACAGAATTCCTTTAAAAATCTGTCCAAAGTAATTTTTGAAGTTTCCATGCACTTATATTCACTTAAAAATAATTTCTGGATTTTGATGCTGCTGACGCACCTCCTTCATGCTTCGATTCCTGTATTCCACAACAATTCAACAATCTCTAATTAAACAAAGATGCTCTCCATGAGTTCCCCACAGTGAAGCGCTCAGGGCGCCAACATGTCCCTAAATGATTAAGATCTTTTAATGAACAAACTCTACTTCCCCACAAGATGAGAAAACATTTATCATTTTTCTTGATCAGAGCAGTATTAGTCACCGTAATACGTCCAAAAATCTGCTTGCTTCTGAAGACAATGTTCTGCTGTGAAATCTAGTTAAATCAGACCACATATTCTCTTATGTCTCCGCTGCCATATGAATCCCATTGTCTCCCCTCTTCCCAGTCCACAGTACAACAGTTAAACTAGGGTTCTGCTTGAACCCTAGTCATTGACACAATTTGAGTGATTATCCTTATGTAAGTCAGTAGATGCAAATGACTATGAGAGAGTTGCTAGGGGTTGCCTAGTTCCACCTGTGAGTTACATAAATCTGAATTATGGTACCAGTAATGCTGCTACATGTGATTTTCTTCCATGCACAATAGGAACTCCTTGAGAAGAAGGATTGTATCCCCAAAGCTTGACTCCTTATTACAGTTCAATAAAGATGTATGGGACAGTTGTAGAAATGAAATATTGTGGGATTATTTAGAGGTAGGAAAAGGGTAGGTATATCTGAAACATACTTGTCTGTATTCCACAGCATTCTCTTTCATTGAGAACCTGGATTTTCCCCTAGCCTAAAAAAATGCCAAAGATATAAAAAATCCATAAAGTCCTCTTTACCTTCTACTACCTCGGCCAACAGAGAGGCCATTGTTGCTTCTGTTCCCTTGGAAGAGCATTTCCCTTGCAACAGCTGAACAGTGCACTTATCCCAGCAATCAAGGTTAAATCTATCTCAAGGAGCAGTAATTCTGCACAAGTAGGGCCACACTGAGGAATGTCTTACTGTGCAACAGTTATCTGGGCCAAAAGAACATGGGAGATGCTGATGTGATTATTTTGTTCAATCTGATTTCTAGATGCTAAACCTGATAACCTGATATATATATAGCCTCTCTTCTGAGTAAAAGTAGGATTGTTGAAAGCATAGCCAAGCTCCATTCAATTAGATTTACGATGACATCTTTTTTAGGAAGGAGGGGGAAATGATATTTTCTGATATTATAGCAAATACAAAATTAGTTTTTTGCTCCTTAATATGCTTTGTAGCTCCAGGTTTCCACTTCACACTCAGCCAGTCACTGATCTTTTAAAATGCAGGGCCTAGCACAGTGCCCTGCACATTTATGTTTTCTTTTATTCAAATAAGTATTTATTGAGCTTCTACTAAGTGCTCAATATTTATGATAGTCTTATAACTCAAAGTTGGAAAGAAGATAAATAAGACTGTAGAAGAATAAGTGGTAGGATAACATTACTCACTACATGATGAACGTTTTCAGGGCAAGGACTGTTTTTAAGTACCCAGCAAGGTGGCTGTACTCAATAAACAGTTGCAGAAGTGAATTGTGAAGCAATCAGGAAAAGGACCTAAACTAAGAAATTAGGAGAGCAAACTCAATTTTATTTGAAAATGAGTTGAAAAGGTAGCTAAGGAATTTAAAGAAGGACACGGAAGACCCAATTTGTATCACTTGCTCACTCTTCTTGGAATTCTGCAGGAACGTGAGGAACTATGTCCCTTCTCTTGCCCGTCTTACAGTCTAGTCGTAGAAGCTAGACATAAAGAAGGATTTGCTTTTGTTAAACAGTGAGCACATTTGCATAGGGCACTATTACAGAATTTAAGACTCAGTGTCAAATTTTAAAATGCTGACATCGTTAAATACATAGGACTGTAATATTACTGTTGGTTTCATAAAGATGGTAAGACTTGGGCTATTCTTGCTTAATAAATTACCCAGGTATTTCTCCTAAATATAGGTTCCTGATAAACTTCCATCTCTAAGAATAAAAATAAAACATTCCCCATGAAAAACATAAACCCTGTGTGTGTGCATGTGTGTTTCAGAAGCACCAAATCTAGTTTATGTGTTGATCACAATTTATTTGCCAACCTGTGATAGGTTTTACACAACATGCAATGCTTGTCAGAAACCACTGATTTAAATACTTTGACACAAGTTGACTTGTAAAATAGTAACTTATAAAACAAGCTCTAAAATGTTACTCACTCACATTTATTTCACCTATGATTATCTTGTGACCACAACTATGTTGTAAAATACCTGAATATTGATAATACTATTAGATATCTTTTTGTTTCCACAACAGTTTCTAGCATGATGCTCAGGAATTTACTAACTTACATAAAGACATTAATTGTTGGACAATCTGAAGCTATCTAATATGATTTCGAGGTAAGAAGATATTAAGAAACCTATCTAGAAAATTCTAAGAGTGGAAAAGGGAATATTTAGTTTCCTATAATTAAAACCTCAAACAATATTTTTTCATGAGTTGACTCTAACTCTGAAAAGATTCTAAAAATGTAAAGCTTCCGTTGGCCTGGAAAAGATGAAAAAAATATAGAAATAGGTATTACCATTCAGTATTCAGATGTTTGAAATGTATTAGATTGTTTCGAACTCTGCTCTTAGCAATTAGGCCTTTGAGCTTGCAAATACTTAGAAAATTTAGGCAACTGTAGGTATGAATGTTTTAAAAGCTTTAAATGTAATTGAAGCAATACTGAATTGATCTGCTTCACAACCTTGGGTGAAAATAATTTTATATAAAAGAGCTAGGATTAAGCACTGAGAGAGGTAGACGAGTCACACGGGAGTTAGTCAAGTCAGTACAGAAGACAAAATCAATTATGTAAAAATTGCCCTGAAATTACCTGGAAAATACAGTACACAAAATTCTGTGTACCCCATTTAATCCAGAAAATTGTTTGCACACTAAAATTTGAGAAACATTGAACTAAGGAAAGAACAAAAGAAATTCTATATACCTCTCTGCTTTAAATGCAATGGTGAAATCTGTAGAGGTAAGCTGGGGTGAGTGGGGATTGCAAAGTGTTTGTCCTTACACATCAGTTTAACCAGTTTTAACATTAAGCCCTTATCTCAAGTTATTTTAAGAGATTTATTAGCTGGTGTGAGAGGTTAGATTCTAAAGTTAGTACATCATGTAAATGTACCCTAGTCTATGACTCCACTAATCTTCAAAGGACCTCCTGTCCCCAAACTCTCCCTACTGCCATTTCAGTGCACCTGATTATCTCACAGGTCTTACCAAGGTAGAAAATGGTTTGAAGACCAGTGAAAAGGCAAATGCTTTATGGGAAAGGTAACTGCATCATCTTTGGCTAGACGCTGAATTTCTCTGGATAGTTTAATTCATACTGTCCAGATCTCTATGTATAGTTAGTTCCATTAAGGATATTGTTATCTACTCGTGCTGTCCAACATGAAAGCCAGTAGCTACATGTGGCTATTTAAATTAAAATTAATTAAAGATAAATAAAATTTAAAATTCAGTTCCTCAGTCATACTAGCCACATTTCAAGCGCTCAATAAGCACATGTGTGTAGTGGTTGCCATTTTGGACAACACAGATATAGAACATTTCCAGCATCACCGAAACTTCTACTGGGCAGCACTGGTATAACCATGTATCTAATTGCCTCATGATATTATTTCTGTGGAAAACTCCACAAGTAGTTGGGGTAAATACTGTACTACAACCAACAGACTGGTAGTTTATTAACCTATAACAGATTCATTTACCTATAATTTACTTTGAGCTATTTGTCTCCATGAACATGATCCCTGTTTACAATGAATAATCTCATTTTGCTGATGGAAGAAATGTTTTATTTGTAGTCCACAAATAGAGAAATATTGTGCTCTGACATTATGGAAATAGCAAGGGACAACCCAGCATATTAGGCTTTATAAAACATTTATTTCTCTCCTCTATATACTCTTTTGGTGGCAGGGTATACTTTCTATGTGATGCATTGTTCTAAAATTGACCAGAGTTTCTGAGCCAAAAATAAAATTAAGTATGGTGTCTGCTATTGATGGAAATTACACTACCCTTTATCCTTCACCCTTGGTGGTTGTTCATTTCTGGGAAAGTGAATTTGGGTACAAATGTCAAAAACATGCTAACCTCTACTGCAGGGAATTCATTTTCAAACACAAAGCTTTCTTGTTTGATTTTCATATTGAATGCTTGGGTTCAAGGAGGGAGGGCTACACAAGTATGACAGTTAATTGTCTTTTCCCATCCAATAACATGTCCACTTTGTAGAAGTGGCTTTGCAGCTCCCCCAGTTGGCTGGTTGCCCACTTGTATCCAAAGCAGAAAAATAAATACATAAAAGCAGAAAAATAAATACTAATAAATGGACTTATGACAACTTTTCATACTGGTTCATTAATTTTTATTCCAACTATGGTTCATTCATTCAACAATTATTACTGGGCACATACTGTATGCCAGACACTATTATATGCACAAGGCAGAAACAGTCCCTGCCTTTCATGGGGCTTTAAGTTACAGAGCTTGAGTAAGTGGAAGGTAAGGAAGATAAGATAAAAATGTAAATAAATGCATAAATAAGATAGTTTCAATTAGTTACAAATTCTATGAAGAAATTAAAACAGGCTAATGGGAGAAAAGTGACTAACGTAAGGCGCTACTTTAGGTAGGATGCTCAAAAAGTCCTCTGTAGCGGGGGGTGACTGAGATGACAATTAAATGATGAGTAGGCATTAGCTGTGCAAAGACACAGAAGTAGAGGATTTCAAGAAGACAAAACAGTATGTAAAATCCCTGAAGCAGAAATAGCCTCAGTGTGCTTAAGAAATAATATATTTTTGTAAAGGTTAGGATTGCTAGAGTGCAGGAGAGAGGACAATAGTAGGGAATGAGTTTAGGTGTAGGTAGAAGGAAGATACTAGAGTCTCATAGGCATGGTACTAAGCTAGGAATTTATTCTAATTGCAGTACAGAGCCATTTGAAGCACTTTAAGCAGGGAAGTGATACCTTCTGATTTCTGTTTTTAAAAGATCATGAAAACAACTTTGTGGTACTAACAGAAAATGGTAACATGACTAGAACGGTGACAGAGGAGATGGGGAAATATTGATCCAGGATATATTTTGGATGTAAAGTAGGCATAACTTGTTAATGGCTATGGGCAATGAGAGAAGAAGGGTGGTTAAGAATGAACCCCATTTTTGGCCTGAGCAAGTGAATGGATGGTGCTTCCATTTAACGCAAATGTGGTTGTCATAAGCTTCTATGCTACACAATTAATCTTACATGGAAGATGACTAGCAATGTCCACTTGGCTCAGCACACCACAGAGGGAGATATTTCTTGGTCACCAGTTTGGCCATGGCCAAAAGCATTCTGTGACCAGAGAGCAGATTTCTTATCAGGATTGATGGAGTTGCTAAAATATGATATAAAACCACCGTATAATATGTAATTTTATCTCAGCCCATCATGATAACCTTAACATGTACATAAACTTATATGTATACTCTTAACATAGCAGAATACTCAGATTGGAAAGAAATGGTAAATATAACCCATTTCCATATCTCACAGACCTGAGTTCAAATTCTTGCTTTGACACTCTGTAATCTTAGACAAGTCACTTAACCTCTTTAAGTCTCCTCTGAAAACGGGGGAGATAACATTGGCTTTACAGGATTTATGTGAGATTACATGAAACACTCTGTGTAAAACACTTCACGTACTGCCTGTGATATGAGAGATGTTTGATAAAGAAGAAAGCCCCTTTTTCATTTCTTCTTACTCCTCCACTTCCAGGAATTGCCAGGCTGTCCCTTAGCCTCACCTAGCCCATCAATTTTAGCAACCTTAGCATAAAATAGTGTCTCTCTCCTGGTAGTTCCAGCAAAAGTTCCAGATTTGTCTTATTTGCATGTGCGCACACCAGAATTCCCCAAATCATGTCTAGTGAACATGAGAGAATGGTGGTTCCACAAAGGGAAATCAAAATGAGGTTACCAGAAGAGAGAGTAATGAATGCTGACCAGAAGAAAAACATCCACTGCGATGTATATACATCTATTTCTTGAAAAATGCTTAGAAATATCAATAATTATTGCCCCAATTTTATTTTATTTTAAAAGTACAAATCTTTCAAGCCCCCTCTCACCGCTGAACTGCTCAGAGGAGTCAAAATTATACTGGAGGACTGGTTCTAGACAACAGTAGGCACAAAATTTGCTTTTTAATAAATGTTATCAGCTTGAGTCTTGAATTTGTACTTCAACAGCAAGAATGGAAACACTTGGTATTCAGCTCTTCCTTGTAGTTTAACAAAGCTCAGACTCTGGCAGTATTTGTTTTGGTTTTTGGGTTTTGACTCTAGTGTGGATTTCTTATAACCATTAAAAAAGTCTAGAGTATATGAAGTGGTTTGAGATATTGTATTGTGGATTTTTTTGTTTTAAATTTGAATGAAGTAATATAAAAATCTTGAAATACTTTCTAAATTGAGCTCATAATTTTTTTCTTTTTGAGAACTTTACCGAGCTTTCCTGTTGGCTCTACATCTGTACTGGTTTCCTAGGGCTGCCATAACAAATTACTGCAAACTAAACGGCCTAAAACAGCAGAAATTTATTCTTTCACAGTTCAGGAGTGAAGAAGTCTGAAATCAAGACACCAGCAGGGTTAGTTCCTTCTGGAGCCTTTGAAAATCTGTTTTATTCCTCTCTTCTAGCTCTGGTGGTTGCCAGTAATCCTTAGCATTGCTTGGCCTGTAGCTGCATTACTCTGATCCCTGCCTCTCTAATGGCCCTCTTTCCTGTGTGTTTCTCTATGTGTCCTCTCTTCTCTTTGTAAGTACACCAGTCATTGAAATTACGACTTCTTCTAGGACCCAATATGATGTCATCTTAACTAATTACAAATAAGGCCACATTACGAGATTCCTGATGTGCATAAATTTGGGGGGAACATTATTCAACCTGCTACATTGTGTATTGGATTCTTCTTCATAGTTCAACAAAATTCACACTCTTGTCATTTCTCTGGAGTGGATTTCCTCTTACCACTGAAAAAGTCTGGGGTATATGAAGTATGTTGTGCTTTTTTTGTGGGGGCACGGGGCCCTGCTTCTACAGCATCTTTGCACAAATCTACCTCATCAAGTACCACAACAAAAAAAAGAAATCTTTTCTATTCCTTGTTTTTCTTTGAGAATGCAGGCTTTTTGAGGAGTGGGAGCATGAGTTGGCACTCCTGAAATCTCAAGGTTTTAGCAACTATCCAGAACATAAAAGGCAAAATGTTGACATTATTCATTTATTCATTCATTTAGTCATCAAATACTTATTGAGTGTCTTCCATGTGCCGGCACAACCAATATAGCAGGTGGGAGAAGATATTTTGGATCACATACCTATTTGAATATTAATTCAACAATTTCCTGAAGTGTATACATATGCACACACAGGTTAGCACACAATTCCACAGAGTTCATAGAACCCAGAGATTCATGCACTCTTGGTTAAAATTCCCTAGCTACCTATCTTGCTCCCATTTTCTCATTCCCAAAGTGGCTACAAGGCTATTCATAATAATACCTGTCTTAGGCATTTGGTAGTAGATAATAGAAATCTCAAGTAATATGTATTAACCTAATATAGTTTTGTCTTTCTCACTTAAAACTAATTGTAGATGTTGGAAATTTCTGGGTTTTCTTCAGGTCCTCAATGACTTCACCTAAGACTCAACCGCTTTCAACTAACTTCTCTCCCTTTCTTAGTAAGGGTATTGACTTTGGACTGTATGTCTTCATTCAAAGACAGAAAGCAGTGGTTAACTAGGAAAGTAAGGACCTTATCTTCTCTCACCTCACATTAGAGAGCAAAGATCTTTCTCATTAACATGCTAGCAGACTTCCTGTTCTGTTTATTCAGCCAGAAGAGAGTAACATGGAAACCCTTCAGTGCAAGCAAGGCTGAGAAATTAGTATCTATCCATGACTAGATTAGATCAATAATAAGTTATTTCCTGGGGCTGGGTACACTGCTTTGCACAACATAATTAAAATTCTTTTAGCAAAGAAGAGAGGTGGGATGTCTGTTGAGTAGATGAATAAGAGTATCTGTCATACATGTGTACATCTTCAGAGCTTAGAAAGTACTTTCCAAAATACAGTCTCATCTAGCCATCATACTTGTGGCTCAAGAATCATTTCCCAGCTGCATGATGAAACCAAGGCAGAGAAGAGTAAACTGACTTGCCTAAAGTTGCACAAGTAAGTAGCTGAGCTGAGACATAATCTAATCTTCCAAGCTATTTGAATCTGGGCACATTTTTAAAGGATGTTCTTTCAGATGTCATTAAGCACTCGAAACAGGTAATGATCCTTTAAAAGCACACTGTTAGAGAAGGCTTAAGGATGGATTCAACTGAATTCATTTGAATTTCCAGTTCACATTGCCCGTGAAAGGTTGATTCCCTCAATATAATAATAATAATAATAAAAGAGAGAGGTCAATTTAAAGGTATACTAAGTGAGCTTAGAACTAGGTAGAATAAAGCATCAGAATCCCATGCCATTTTTCTATCTTAAAGGAGAGATGTCTGAGAGGAGTCTGTATCTAAATTCAGAGTTTGCTGTTCTCTCCTTCTTTCTTTCTTTCTTTCAGTAAACCTCAAAACAAACCAGTGAGGTCAAACAGCTAACATGACTTGGAACATCATGGAAGAAAAATACTCATCCCACTAAGCGAGCTATATGTTATGTATTTCTAAGTGAAAAAGTTCGTTTTCCATGTGGTTTTATTTTCTACTAACAGCTAAGAACATCTCATTTTAGTGACATGCACATTACATTTACATTAATTTTATTTTTAAATTTGGATATGAACAAGTTAATTTATATATTTTTTTATAAAATAAATAATTACAGAATAAATGTAAGGAATATAATTATTGTACATTACATATTATGAAGAATATTTTCAAAAATAAGCATCTAAATAATATATGGAGAAACAGTTACATGCTGGGTTTTAAATTTAATAAGATATTTTAAGCAATCATTAAAAAAGTAAATAAAAGCAGTTGAGAAGCTTGCAAGGTAGTAACTCCAGATGTGTAAGATTTTCAAAATGTTATTCATATCTGCTCTATGCACTTTTCAGTTCTCTTTCCCAGGAGCTGGAGTTAGAAGGAAAGCCTAAAAAGCTATCCAATTATAGAAAGATTTCTGTATGTCATACCACCTGATTTAGGAGCTCATTCTACATATTATGCGTTAGAATCAGAGATAATTCTCACTATGTTCTTGTAATAATCATTGTTATTTTAATTGTCAATGAGCAAGTGAAGCTTATTCAGGGTCTGTTTCTGAACTGAAAAGAAGAAAATAACAGAGGTCCAGTCTCCCGGGCAAAGAGTTGTACTTGGAAATTGAAGGCGTTTTAACTATTATTTCCTCCTTCAGTTTCTCCAGGTCCATGTTCTGGATCCAGCCTTTTCGTTTTATACCTTGCCAACCATTGTTTTAGCTTCCTCCTGGCAAATGTGGAACACGACCAAAATATCATGGAGGAGAATCCATGAGATCATTAGCCCATGATCCCATTTTATTATGGCAGGTAACGGTGTCAAAAAGCAAACATTTTTTGAGTGCTTACTCTGTGTCAGTCACCATAATAGGCATTGGATTTTCAGCAGTTAAAACAGACATAACTCCCTATGGAAGACAGTATGACTTCTCTTAACATTGGGAGGTTTCTATCACTGATCCAACCTCTCCTAGAGACCCCTGGTTTCTTATTCCACTCTCCATCATGTTGAAACCTTTAGTTTTATAATGCTATGTAATGATTAATACTGTAACTTCTGTTTTAATTTACATAGTTAAAGAAATATTTTGATAATACTAGTATGTTTCCAAATTGAATGTGTTCCCTACCTTGGGATGTTTTGAGTGTGTACTGGAGAAGGGTATCTGGAATCCTCTCATGACCTCAAGAGTTCCAGATGATGACTCATCTCTCCTGTTTGCAGCTGTCCAAAATAACTGTGAAAAGAACCGTTTTAAGACACTTAATAAGCTACTTTTCCTCTAAGAGTTTTGCATTCTGTTCTGAAAGGTGAAATTTAGTTCACTTCTATAATAGTTACAACCAAATGGCCAAACTGCCTACATTTTTGCATTCTGATATGTAATTATCTATATTCAACTAAAATAAATAAACAAAACTTTATGCAATAGCAAAAGCACTAGTCTGAAATGCTCAAACCCAGAAGAAGTGACATTATACATGTTTTAATTTACTTACTTTGGAATTTTTCCAGAATTGCTTATGAATTAAAAGAACTATGGCATTTAAAATAACCCTAGAAGGCTATGTTCTATCATCAAGGTAAACTTGATGACAAAACTTATCAACATCAAAAGCTTTCCATATACCCCTTTTCTCTTAAATTCTGGCTATATTCATTTGTTGATGTAATGTTGCAGCTATGTCAAATTGCTCTAGTGTTGCCCTTAGGGAGCACAAATGAGCTGAGTTGTTAAGTGTATTTATTTCATACCCAACGATTATACCCACACATACTTTCTATGCTAACTACATTTATTTTTTATTCTCTCTTGTTAGAAAGTTTAAAAACAGATTTTTCTGCCGTTTTCAACTTTAAGGAATTTAATTCAAATCTTCTCAAGTGGCCTATTTTTATTCATCTGTTATGTAGATTTATTTAATCATTAAAGTATCTTTTTTGTAAATAACACTAAAGAAGTTCAGCCTTTAAATAAAAATTTAAAAACACAACTCTTATCCTGAAAATAAGGAAACATTAAAAGTTCATGGGGAAATATTTTACACCTGAATTTTATAGGCACTTATCTTTCAGAAAATATTGATGAAAGTCTTTTGATGATGTAAAACAACAGTAATAGGTAATTGTATTTATTATAGCCATTTGCTCTGTTTATTATCTGAAGTTAACTTTCTTCCGTCTAATGCTATTTTAATTAAATTTACACTGCAAGGAGGTCAAAAGATGCTGTTAGATGTTGGGTTAATATAGTTATGAGGCAGTTTATATTTATAATGACTCTCTTGCTCCTTTCTAGCAAAATTTAATGAACTATAAATTAAAACAGCTGAATTGCCTCTTGAAAATAGGACTAAGAATTATTTTCAAAAAATGAACATTCAACGTAGGTTAACATCCATGAGTGGAATTGTGAGCTGGTTTATTTCACACATTTATTGTGTGTGTGTGTGTGTGTGTGTGTGTGTGTGTGTGTGTGTGTGTGTGTTCATGCAACCAAGCTAACTTGAGTGAGATGAGGTCACTTATCAGGAAAAAAAAAAAATAAAACATACGAAACCCCCAAGGCTTATGCTTTCTCACATCAAGAGAAAATATCATCAAAAGTGATAGACACTTGGTGATAATAATGAGTTAAAAAAGGAAAACCTCGACACATGCATGCACACACACCAACTTATTAATGTTCACAATAATGAGCTAAGCTGAAGCTCTTGCACAGGTATCAACACATGATAATTGCAGCATTGCTGAAACCACAGAAGTAATGCTCCACTGGGCACTGTCCACATAAGGGTACCTAGAAGGTAAAGGAGGAATGAAGTGCTGAGGTGGTAAAGCCACTTACCCAAATGGCCTTTATGGAAACAAACAAACAAACAAAAAAGAACAGCTAGTAGTCTGGGTTAATTGAGAAGTGAAATAGATTGGGGAATTCAGTAATAAAATGCTTCCAAACATAAATGAGAATACAACTTATTTTGGAAGATGAAAAAAAATACAGTCAAAGAAAACTGTTAGGAGGGAGCAAGATAGGGAGGGTGTTTGGAGCAGGACAGAGGAGAGGCACTCCGATTGTGGTGCTTCAAATTGAAAGTGTGTATATCACAGGGCTCTGAGACCAAGACAAAAGGGCTTAAAGATAGTTCCCACAAAATGTCATGTGCTTTAGAACAATAGCTAAGACAGTAAGTTCTGAGTCATAATTTATAATTACATCATATGTCTAGGTTTTCTAAAATTTGGAATGGGAGATTCTGAATAGTGAATTCATTAATTTTTAATGGACAAAGATATGTGAATATTACATAAAATCTAATGAAAAGGTCATCTTGTAGTGGTTCCTTTGTATAAAATAAAGTTGAGAAATTAAAATGTGTACAAAAAAAAAAAAGGAAAATCTCAATAGCCTCCAAAGTTGTAGCTTCAGAATCTCAAAATCATTATGTCACTGTATTGGCAAGGATCTTTGTGACCCCTCTCATAGGTCCAGAGATAGTGTCTACAGATAAAACTTCAAGGTCCCACCAACTAGAAGGTTCCAAAGACTCAACCATCATACTTTAAACATACAAACTGATGTCTGACAGATATACTGAAATATTCAACCAATCACATTATGACCTCATATTCCTTGATTTTTCAGAAAAACAAATTGTGTCTGAGGCAAGTAAAAGGATAATTCTGCCATTTGGCGCACAGCCTGACTACTTCTTGGTCACTTGTATCAATAATATGGGATATGCTCTAAGATTCTCAAATTGCAAAAAAATAGATACCTTTAGGTTTTCTTTATCAAAGTTAAAACCAATCTCTTTCTGAGGCATGGGAAACAATAAAAGATAATCTCTTCCTGCACAAACCCCTTTTAATAAATGTAAAATTGACTTTTAGATCTATTGAATCATCCTTCTGCATCGCAGGTTTCTATTTGAATAAATGCAACGAGGATACCTAATGAATAAGCAAATCATCATCTAAAAGATATCATAATGTCTAAAATTTTAGGAAACAAGGTTCTAGAAATTTGTTTGCTTGATAAGTACTTTCTGCAGGCCTACATTGTATCAGGTATGAAGAAGAGCTGCGGGGAATATAGTAGTAATAATCCAATGCATTTGAAACAGAAATATCTTGCTTTCATGGAACTATATAAATCTAGTGGGGAAGATAAGAGGTTTATAACAACTATGATATGAAGATATAAATGTTCAGAACTAAGAGAAAGTGGTCCAGTACAATACAAATTTAGGTCATGAAGAAGGCATTTCTATTAGCTTTAAAATGCCCACATACTCCCCAGGCATCCATCACAAATATTTTGCACATATATATTTTGGTATATAAGTCAAATATTTTCTAACTTGTGATGTGCAAATTTTTAAAAATGTTAACATTTTGACAAACAATGAAGGGAAGGAAAAGTAAACCAGTTGTCTGTTCTTTACAGGCCCCAACCCAGAGAAAAACACTAATACTCTACGAATGTTAGTTACTGTTAATTATTATTACTATTTCTAACATTATTAAGAACCATTCCCTAAACCTGTGCCAAGGTATATTGATAACTCTGTATTCTGAATATAGGTCAACATTCCCTAAATTGCACTTCTCAGAATATTAATTCTGTGAAACTTTTGTGTTAGTGTTATATTTAAAAAGAGAAGTTTCTTTCAGTGTCAAACATGCTTGGAAAATGCTGGGTTAGTCCTTCAGGGAGAATCTGCAGGACTTTTCTGAGCCTTTAATATGATTCTCCTAGAGGACACAAAAGTTACACAACTTATTTGAGCAGAGAAATTTTTTCTCTCACTTCACTGAAAAATAATCTTTCTAATGTGTGCAATGTGAACTCTAAGGGACTTCTGTTAAGTCCAAGACTGGCTAGAATTCACTCCACTGCCACTCCTGGCCAAGACTATTTTAAGTTGATAACTATTTCTCCCTTCCCCCTTCCCCCTTCCCGCTTCCCTTCTTTCTTTCTCATGTTGCTCTGTTTAGAAAACACATGGGAAAGGCAGATGGCACAGCACCAGGTTGTGTGAGGCTAGGGTAGTTGGAGTTTTTCCAGAAGATCCAATACTTTGAGAACTAATATCATTTTTCTTAGGACAGACATGGTCTGAGATGGTGAACCATGTTCTGAAGAGGGGAGAAGAGAACTAAAGGAAAATATGAATTGTGGATTGTGTTTATAGATCTAACATGATCCTCTTTAGTTTGTTTTTCTCTCTGGAATAAGCAATTAAACCAGTGCACTCCATAATATAAAGAAATTACGTGATCAAGGTAGTAGTGCATACTTGTTCTTGAAGTAGTGAGAGAGGCCTTTCAAACAGGCTGGAAGCATAATTTATTGATATACATTTCATTATGTATCAGACTAAGAATTCTCCACACCAGGACTCTCATGATACTTTCTCTGAAACTTCTATTTCCATTTCTATCATCCCACCTCATACCAATTTTTCTTATGTTGATGTGACTGAACAATATTTTGGTTTGAGTAGCTATCAGGGCTGGGATTAGGATGAGGGGAATGAGATCCCCTCCTTAGGGACAGATTTCAAGGAGATGCCAAAAAATAAAACACTAATCAAAATAAGTAATATTTTAGTGAATGTTTAAAACTAAAATTAACATAAGAAAATCCATGACGAACAAAACATCAAAATTCTAAATAAAGACAGAATCATAATACTGATTTTTTTTGTAACATAGGCTCCATATGGCTCCACATGGCACCGGTAGATGCCTCTTTAATCAGAATTTCCCTGGGTTTGCACTGTCACTCTCAGCACCTGAGGATACTTAGTTTGCAGTAGCTGATTTTTACATAACCCATATGAATAAGCACATTTGAACACAAATGGTTTAATTCAGTCACTTAAGGTGTTAGCTTTGTCAACAATCATTCAGTACTTAGTAGCTAGATTAAGCAGATTGTTCTTCTTTTTCTCTAAACTTGTTTGTGAATAGACATACTCTATGTGACAAGATCAATGGACCACATAAATATTGCTTATTAGAGCTCTGATGGAAACTTCAAAGCCCAGGAAAGTTAACACAAGGTCAAAGAAAGACTGCCAGGTTCTGAACACCTCCACGCTGCCTTTTCCTCTCTCTCAGAAAAAAAAAAAAAAAAAGAAAAAGAAAGAAAGAAAGAAAAGAAAAACATTATTTTGGGCAAATAAAAAGCAGAAATCATGACACTAACTTTTCTTCTTTTATAAACATGTTAGAACTATTTTGATCATTTTTCTAGAGGTTAGAATGAGGGATTTGGTTAGTCTTGTCTAAAATAAATTTATGAGTCATTATTCTACTGCCCTCTATTGTTAAAAACTGAATAATAAGGTCCTTGAACAGGGTGAAATCGAGTGAAATGTCTTTTACAAAGCAGTCATATATATCTGTCTCCAATATATTTATAGATCACCTAGAGCATTCTCTGGAAGGTAAAACATTTGTAGTTTTTCTTTGGAAATCCAAAATCCATTAGTAAAAGTTTTTATTTTGGCATGTATACTTCAGGACACAATATGATATACTATTAAGATTTATTAAAAATAACTTATTTATTTCAATAAAATAATACATACACATTTAAATATAACTGTGCAACATAGAAACATTCAAGGAAGAGAACAAAAGACCCCCAAATCCTATACTCATAGATAAACACTAGTGACATCTGATGCTATACTTCCAGACTTTATTGTACACAATTTTATTGAATACTTACCAAAAAAATCACAACTATTCCTAAGTAAACTTTTGTTTTTACTCAATGTAAAAGGCATTTTATCTTCTTCTTAACTGGTTCTTTCAAATATCTTAAGAGTTCAATTGCTCAAGCATATCGCCCATGAAGATTTATGCCAGGAACAATGAGGACTATTATAAAAACTACCCAATAGCCTTGAGGAACATATAACAAGCACACATGAAACAACCAACCGCAGAACATGAATGGCAGCATAATGTTATAAAAATAAGTCACAACCAGAGAAATGAAATGCAGAGCAGCAAATGTAGTGGAGCTCACGTCTGCCACAAAGATGGTTAAGGAAGGTTTGTTCATTCTGTAGAAAGCAAGAATGAAGACGGGGCAGAATGATATTACTGCAGATATCAAATGAAGGCTGAGTAAAGGTAATGGTGGGTTGTACCACAATGAGAATAAGCATGATTCTTACTGAGGAGAGTGAAGCACATAATACAAAACAAATGAAAAATAAAGCAAAAATCTGACCAGGCTCACCCTAGACTGTGAGCTCCTTAAGCGAAGTAACTATTTCATAGAGTTTGTGGCATTTTCAGATCAAGATGTAGTAGACAGTAAGCAATAAGAAATGTTAAAGAGAAAGAGGAATGATACAAAGGAAAGGAGGAAGATGGGATAAAGGTAGTACAGGAAGGAGGAGGGACAGTGACAGGGAAGCAGAGAAGAAATAAAAAGTAAAGAACAAAGAAGAAGAGTGGGGGCTTCCCTGGTGGCGCAGTGGTTGAGAGTCCGCCTGCCGATGCAGGGGTCGCGGGTTCGTGCCCCAGTCCGGGAGGATCCCACATGCCGCGGAGCGGCTGGGCCCGTGAGCCATGGCCGCTGAGCCTGTGCTCCACAACGGGAGAGGCCATAACAATGAGAGGCCCGCGTACCGCAAAAAAAAAAAAAAAAAAGAAGAGTGGAAGGAAGGAAGGGGGAAAGGATGCAATATTCATGTATTCAGATATGTGTGTTCCTTTACTGGATAAAGAGCACAGCTAATAAAAATGCCATAAATGCAAATTAAAAAAACCTTTAAATTCAATCATTAACGTACCTAGGCAGATACTGAATTTTGAGCAGTTGAATGATAGCATGAAAATAATTTGGCCTTGGGTGGTATGTGCAGGTGTACAATAAATAAATGTTGACATTACCTGATCATGCAGAATGGTATTTGTAATAATACGTTATTGCTAATGATAATCTTCCTATAATTGTAATGTACAGGATAACATTTCCAACACTCCCTAGCCTGCTTAATCTGCCTGCTATTCATTCATCCATTTATTCATAGAGGAAACATCTATCGTATATCTTATGTGTGAGGGGCACTGTTCCAGATCTAACAAGAAAGCGAAGACCATTTCTTTATATATGTACATGTTCTGCACCTTATTCTGGAAAGGATTTAAGGCAAGAAAATGTGATTAATATATGATTGCTTCTCTTAAGAATGTTATCATCTCAATAGCAATTATATGCATGCATAACAAAACAAAGCAAAATAACCATTCTATGAAAGCTCAAAGGAGTCTAAGATGAATTCCAAATTGCTGAATTGGGGAAGTCTTTAAAGAAAGATATGGTGTAAGAGTAGAGATATGAAGGAATCACAGACTTCTAACAGGCAGAGGAGACAAACACATACTGGGCATTGGCCATAGAAAGTGAACTAGATGATCAGAACTATGATGGTTTCAAGGAACAAGACATAGAATGTGGCTACATTCCAGGTGGACAGTGGGTAAGTAGATAGTAGTGGTGATATACTAGCAGTGCTGGAAGATATTACAAAAATTAGGGAGATTTAAATTATTGACAGTTAAGAATATCATATGAAATTTGGATTTCCTTTTCTCTGAAAATAAGATTTCTATTCAAGATGGTGCAGGAGGAAAATTTTAAAAAGTTTTATAAAGCAATAAATGCTAACAAAAGTACAAAGATGAATCACAGAAATAACAGATGGGAGTCAGAGAGACCATAGAGAAGGCTATATAACATTGCAAAGTACCCATGATCAAACCTCTAATTTAGGTTTGTGTGATGGAAAAAAATGTATAATTTAAAGAATCAAAATAAATTTAGTGACCAGTTTTATGAGGGAGAGTATAAGGAGGTGGATAAAAAGATAGTATTTCTAGCTTTAACAATGATTTCAGAAGAATCTTAGATTTCAGAAAAGCTACTAATTAAATTGTTTTGGATTTGATTTTTTTGGACTAGTGGGATATTTAAAAGAAGATATTACACAAAGAACTGTAAATAGAGATAAAAAGACATTAGGACTGAAGGTACAGATTTAGAAGTCATCTTCATTAAGGAGTTTTTAGGTCAAGCAACTGGACTGAAAGAGATTTCCATGGGAGGTGATGCTGAGTTAGAAGAAATTACGATGAAGATACAACTTGGAGAATACCTATACTTTAAAAGCAAAGAGAGGAAACAGAGGCATGAAGAAGATCAAAAAAGGTATGGTCAGACATGCAGGAGGTATAATTTAATTTACTGCTGATTTATACTGCAGGCTAGTAAAAGAGACATTTTATTATATTGGATATTTGTATTATATTATTCTATTAGGAATAAATATGACCCTGAGTAGCTAGCTTGATTTTATCTATAGGTATTATTATATTCTCTGTTCACGGGAGAACTCAGAGGCAAAACTGTGGCTTAATTCTTCTAAATGTGTGAGTGTTCTTTGTATCATTTCATTTATTAAATTATCATGCAATAAAATTGACTTTTTGGTATATATTTCTATGTATTTTAAAGTAAATATCTGTGTAAACATCACCGTAATCAATATACAGAACAATTTCACGACCCAGAAACCTTTCTCATGCTACCTCACTTTGCAATCATACTCTACCTCCACCCTGGCCTCTAGCAGCCAGTAATCTCTTCTCCATCACTACAGTTTTGCTTTCTTCCAGAAAGTTGTCTAAATGAAACCATCCATTACAGAACCTTTGAGGACTGGCTTCTTTCACTCAGCATAATGCCTTTGAGATACACGCCTGATTTTGTATGCATCAGTAGTCCATCCTCTTTATTTCTGAATAGTATTCCACTGTATGGATATCCCACAGTTTACCTATTCGCTCATTCAAGAACATTTGGATTTTTCCATTTTCTGGCAATCACAAATAGAGCTGCTATAAACATTCATGTACAGGGTTTTGTGTGATTATAACCTCATTTGTCTAGGGTAAACACCAAGAAACGAATCACTGGGTCATAAGTAAAGTGTATGTTTAACTATGTAAAAAACTGCCAAACTGTTTTCTGGTGACATTTTGTATTCCCACCAGCATGTGAAAGTGTCAGTTGCTCTACATTCTCACAGGTACCGGATATTGGCTATGTTAGATGTTTTAATGAGTATGAAATGGTATTGCATTGTGGTTTTAATTTTTACTTCCCTAATGGCTAATGGTGTTGAATATCTTTTCATCTGCTTATTTGCCATATATGTATATTCTCTGGTGAAGTCGTGTGTGAGGTTAAAGGGCATTTATTTTACACAGTATTTTAATACCTGGCTCTATGTTATTTCTATATCTTATTTTGCCTCAGTTTTTAGCCTGGTTTTAAGTGTATTCATTCTTTATTATATGCCTTCTAATAAGCCACTAAATATTCACGAAGTAAGTTTGGGGAGTTGGATGAGAGAAAAAAAATTATAGTTACATATAAATAGTTGAATATGTAAGAAATGGGATTAAAAACTAGGGAAAATTAATTAAATTCTCTCAAGAGCATTTTTAGTTTACCAAATCAGATTTGTAATTATATAGTCATATGAAGAGAGCTTGGGTGAGAGCTAGTCAGGAACGGAAAGGGTCCTATTTTTTTCCTCACTACATTTTTATAGAAAGAATTATTTTGATGGGTATCAAAGACAAAATGGAATCTGGAATACATTAATCAATGAAATTCACACTTGCACAAAAGTGTTATAAATTCAAAAAGTGTTATAAATTCAAATGCTTGGTTTTCCTTTCTAGGAGAGCTGAAAGCCTTAGGGTAAGAGGTGCCTTGTAAATAAACATTATTATTCCCTCAGGCTCTGAAGAGAGGTTATGGGGCATCAGCCATAGTTTAATTAAAGAGTCTCAGCACTGCCAAAACTGTCTCTAGCATCTTTCTCGGGCTGCTTGAAGAACTGTCTAGCAAATGAATCGCTGAAAACCAATGTGGCATTTATGCTGTAATTAGCACAAATCAACCTGTAATACTACAGCAGACCTTATGACTTCCACTTCACATTTTGTTTCATATCATTGGCTAATGCAGAGCAATGAGAATTTTCCAAAAAGATGATAAATACTAAATCCCAAAGGCTTATCTCTTTTATTTCCTCCAACTGACATCATGTATCTTAAATCCTAAAAATCAGGCATCACTATCTATAAAGACATTACTTTCAATAGAGCTAATCAGATAACAGCTTTGGAAATTATATAAGAATAAATGCTATCACTTAGAGAAACAAAATAAAATACAGGTCAGAGAACTATATTCGAATCATAAAATAGTTCTTATTCAAATTTTGAAAAGTTTCCAACTCTTTCATGTGTAATTTAAGCAGTAATTTTTATCACAGCTTCATCAGATTTTCCTCAGAGAAGCTTTCAAGAAAAAAAAAAAATTGCAATGGAAATTTAAAACATAATGGTAAGAATTTGCCTTTACAAATAAAAAAAAATGTGATCTTTATTGTGCCTGTTTTTTGTGGAAAAAATAATGCATATTGTTGCATTTATTTAAATAATCTTTACACAGAGAAATGTTTCTGGCAGCTTTAAATCAAACTTTAATTTGGCATCTATTAAAATACACATCTTAAAATTGCTTGGTATATTAACTTTTTTACATTGACTAAATGCTTAATTTCCCTTTAAAATACCTTTTTATTAATCACTATTTAAATGAAAGTTCAAGTTCACATTAATATCTTGCCTGTGGCCAGAATTCCAATTCTCATTACCCATGTTACTATTTGCTGGAGATAATTAGAGGAGGAATGAGATATCATACAGTCCTTCTTAAAATTCACAATGCACCTTACAATAATGACTTCAATGTTTTTCCATGCACTAGGAAGCTTATGCAGCAATTATTTAGTCTCCTCCATTTTCCAGTGATGCTTCATCATTGCAAAGAGGAAAGAAAAGAGAACACAATGTGATCAAGAAGGTAAGGCTTTGCATGAAAAAAAAAAAAAAACAGACAGGAAAGGGAAATTCTGTTGGGTTTAGAGCTACTGTGAAGGAAATCAAACCAGGTGAGTCAGAGTAAATGATCTCAAGGGCCAGGCTTGATGCTTGCAAAATGTCAGGAGAAGGCAATGAGCAAGGGACATGACATGAGACTTAAAAGGAGCCTGGCATGATGGTAATCCATAAGGAGATCTGATGCAGGGACAGCGTTTTTTCCCTTTCCTCAAGGTGATGAAGGAAGGTAGGAAGGAGGGAGGGAGGGAGGAAGGAAGGAAGCAAGCAAGCAAGCTTCATCTGCTGCTTCCCATCACTCCCCATTGCTCCCCATCACCACCTGAACTAACCATGCCACACACACACACACAGCCCCCGCCCCCATACGTGGAAAAATTGTCTTCCATGAAACTGGTCCCTGGTGCCAAAAAGGCTGGGGACCACTGCTCTAAACCACTTAAAACTCTCGTATATTGTCAGAGTTGAGCATCCCATATGCTTAGAACTATTAGATGATACCTTATATTCAGATGTTGGAAAAAACCATGTTTCTCACTAAATTTCAATGAATAGGCTTACTATCCATCATACCATATATGGGCAGGATTACACAGAGGTTGAGAATGGAGTCCTGAGTTCAAACCTGGTCTGCCACATATTAGCTGGGTACCCTTGGATAAATAACTAATTTAAGCCACAGTCTCCTAAGGATAACTGAAGATAATAAATGTGCATAATTGATAGCATTATTGGGAAGTTTAAATGAATAATAACAGGTGAGATTTAGTATGGTGACTAGTCTATGGTGAACACCCAATAAATATCATCATAATAATTCTTCTTATTATCTGCTAACAGTAGGATAACAGGCAGGATGCATCAAACATTCTAATGTACGCTACTCTTCATCTGAAAATTAAGCTATAACATGACAAGTAAGGACATGTTTTCATTGCAAATTTTAAATATGATTTCCATCAGAAAGGTCACTGTATGCAAATGGGTTATTTGTATGACTGTTTAAAAAATGCATGCTGCATTTTTGGAGTGAATTTGGGATCAAATCAGTTTCAGTGATACTTGGAGTTATTTGATTGGCTCAGCATAGGATACTGTTTTCTTATTTTGGTTTCTGCTACCTGCCTTCGCAGTGCCTCTCTGCCACTGTCATCAGAATGAAACACTGATTGGATTGATCATCATGATGATGTGGCTCAAAATTTGTCAGTTGTATATTTAAAAATTATTTCTAGTACTCGGGACCTTCTCAGCAAACCAGAAGAATAGATTCATTTTAATGTATCTCACAAATCTCCAAAAAATGGACTATTCTGTCATAAATAGGACTATATATAAGATGCACATTAAATAAAAAAATTAAATTTCCTTACTAGGTATGATTCAAATTATAACCATTCAGATAGGTCTTAACCAACCCAAACAACACATCCTGAGCATCTCTCTGCTATGTTCTTAGCTGTAGTCTTAGGAATAAATAACTGGGGTATTTTTAATATATGGTACATAGTATCTCATAACATTAATAAAAATGGCAATATAAAGAATGACTTCCACTATTTTACTTAGTGATGTAATAGCTAACATTAAGTCAATACAGGGCACTTGGGTTCTGTTCTAAGCCATGTTATATGTATTAACTCACTTAATCCTCTCAGAAAGCCTATGAAGTAGGTAGTCTGATTATCCCTACGTTATAGATGAAACAGATACAAAGAAGTAAAAAAGGGACTTCCCTGGTGGTCCAGTGGTTAAGAATCTGTCTTGCAATGCAAGGGATGCTGATTCGATCCCTGGTCAGGGAACTAAGATTCCACATGCCACAGGGCAACTAAGCCCGCGCACCGCAACTACTGAGCCCACTCACTCTGGAGTTCACGTGCCACAACTAGAGAGAAGCCTGCATGCCACAACTAGAGAGAAGCCTGCGCGCCGCAACGAAAGATCCCGCGTGCAACAACTACGACCTGACGCAGCCAAAAAAAATTTTTTTTTTTTAAAGTCACATAGCTAGTAAGTAGTGGCACAAGGTTTAAACTCAGACATTCGGGTTTCAGTGTCTACACTCCTAATTATCTCATAATTTTCAATAATGGTAGTAACAACACTTTTCAAGTTTTCCTATGTAAACTAGATGTAGACTTAATATCAACTTTTACAAACAACCTTGTTATTTTTGTCATATTAATTGCATAAAGTCATGTACGTTATAATGGATGGAAGAGCAGGAAACAATAGAAGATGTTTCTGAGATTTATTCTCATGTCCTATCTACTCCAGTATTGAGCCTAGCCTGCTTTCACTGTGATGAATCTTTCTTCTATCCAGACTACTTAGTTTTCAGGACTCATGTCTCTCAAAGCAAATTTCTTCTAGATTCATGCACCTCAAAGTAACCCTACTTAATTCTATACCCAAGACAAGTACCTTCTCTGAAGTCCACTTAGATATCTTCCAAAACTGAAACACATTCATATTTGTTCATACGGGAGTTTCTGTGCTTTCTTCCTGACCATCTGACTGACTAATACCATCCTGACTAACGATCATTCATTGTAATACCCACCACTAGTGGAACTATGGGCTCTGGAACTAAATCACCAGTGTCATCATACCCAGGTCAGCTCCTGTTTTTTGGTTTTGTTTTTTAATTTTTAGTCACATGTAAACTGAAATATACCATATCATCAATTATCAGTAATATTCCATGAAAGTGCCAGTGCAAATGGTATAATTCTTGGGGATGATCAGAGGCTCCATTGCCCCTTTTATCCTCCACGAACTCTCCCCTGCTCAAGGAGATCTGTTACCTGATTCCTCTGCCAAAGTCCCCTGACCTTTTCCAGGATTCATGTCTATGTCCATAAAATAATCCTCTCTAATATAAAATGTGAAAATAACTAGAAGTAATGATTGAATAATCAAGAAAATAAGAGGAAAATTAAAATTGCAGCTGAAAAAAAAGAGAAAACAAACTGACTGTGTTCAGTATTTTCTATGTGCCAACTATTAGGAAAAGTACTTTTTGTGTATTATTTCATTTAATCCTCACAAAATCCCTTTGCTATGAATCCGTTAGTGTGCTTATTCTACAGATAAGAAATCTGAAGTTCAGTGTATTTAGGTTGCTTGCCTAATGTGATACATTTTGTAAGTATCAAGACTGAGGTATAAACACAAGTCTGTCTGATTTGAGAATAAATTATTTTAATTCTGCAGCTAGTAAATAATAGAACTGAATGCCTATAAAAAAAAAAGCAGTTCACAAGACTCAGATAGAAATTTGGATTGGTTTTTTAAATTATGCCCTATATTAAAATTAAAGTTAAAGTAATATCAGTACTATGTTCTATGTTACAACAAAGTAAATGGAAAATTATACTCATGATCAGAAATTCAAATTACACCTTGCAGAGTGATGTCTGGTTGAATGCAAATAAGCCTCACTTTGCAAAATGCCTATTGAAGAACTCAGTGTCAGCAAAAGTAAGATGCTTACATTGATAGGAAAAGATCTTAACATTTGTTTTGGATAAAAATAAGTTAGCAACAGGAGATGAGGTCAGTGCTATGAGGTGAGCTATTTTCTACTACTAGGGTGAGAAGTCAAAGTTACTTTAAAAGTTTGTTAAGCAAGCATGCAAAGTTCATTACCTTTTTCACATTCTGTGTGATGGTGGTTGGTGACTAAAACCCATACTTGGAAAAAGTATTTTATTAGCAATGATTTAAAAATTCTAGTATTTATTAACTCAACTGTAGGTAAGTACCACAGGCTATCTCTACATGACAGAGCAAAATATTACACACACACATACACATATATATAAGTTCGAAATCAGATTTATCTCTTTCATGTGGATACATGACCTGAGACAATTTATTTAGTTTTTCTAAACTTTGGTTTCTCATCTTTCAAATGGGAATAATATAAGAACCTATGTCATTGGGTGGTGAACCTATGTCATTGGGTGGTTGATACTATTAAATAAGATAACATATGCAAAGTGCTTAGCGCATTTTTCAGTAAACACCGGCTATTAGCATTATCAACACTATTTCCCCATTTCCATTCAAAATAGTTTGGTGCTCTTTAGCAGACAACTTGAAAGGTGATTTGACTGTGTTTTTGATGAAGCTGACTCACCTGGTTGAATCTGTCAAAATAATTTGTGGCTGTAGATTTAGCCTAAGTTGCACGTACCCTAATATTTGGTCTCAGGCCAGGTAATTAGATTTTCTGATAGCTGTCCCACTGGACTATTTAAGATTAATGGCTTAATAGCTTTATTCCCACCTTAACGCCCTTCTTCAGGAGATCTAACCAGTGCAGGAAACTCCAATGCCACTGTGTTAAACAAAAGTGATCTTTGTAAATTTTTCTAAGTAAAGGCCTAGTATAAGAAGCACTTTTTATTGCTACTCTATTCTTTTTTTCCAGTTTCTATTAGGGTTTTAGTTTTAATGTATCTCTTGGTAACAAATGTTCTCAGAGTTTCAGGCCACCAGCACAGAACATTAATATCCCATTACAACTGGATTTCCAACTATTTTCTTACTTTCAAACCCTTGTTCATCTGTCTTGAGATACAATTATTAAAAACAGTCAAGGCATAATCACAACGATGCTACTTAAGTGATTATTCTCTGCAGGAAAGCTACTGCAGTTTTTGAGCAAAAAGAAAAAAAAAAAAATCCAGGAGACATTTCATGCAGTATACTTTCTGATTCTCTCAGTGAAGCATATGTGAGCACTTCTAGTCATAACTTATTTTTGTACAAAGAATTGTTCCTGCCTAAGAACAGAATTGCCCAAGGGCACTTCTTGAGATTTCCCGGTATAGAAAAATAGTCAGTCATACTCAGATTCAATTTACTTCTGTCTCAGGACAGAAACACAACTAGGGCCACTCATAAAGTCAGAGGTCACTCTCTTCAAAGTCTGCAGATTCAGACAGGTAACAGCAACTTCTAACCTATAGTTGATGCCTGCCAGGTAGGAATAGGGTCTGGTACTGCAGTATTTTGACATTTTTTTTCCACAGGAAGAAAGAAATGTAGACTGTGAATTTCTTGACTTTTAAATGCCGGTAATGAATTCACATATTTAAAATATATTTTGTGTGTCACACTAAACTTTCAGGCCAGACCTAGCTAATGAGCTGCTAGATTAAGACTTCTGCTTTAGGACCTGAATGACTGCCCAAATTCATTTATTCAGTGATCCTAATGTGAGCGTAAAATAGTGCTAGAAACAGTGAGATACTGCATCATTTCACAGCTACCAAAGGCAGTATCTGTGCATCTGATCACAGTTCTGGTCTTTATTAACCACTGGCTTAATGGAGTCCATTGTAGGGAGGCCACTGTGGACCAGAGGAACTGAGCTATTTCTCCTTATTGGGTGAAAAGTACACTCTTTGCTAATGCCATGACAATGAGCCAAAGAGCCATCATCTTTTAAGATCTTCTCTTGGTCTCTCTCCTTTAATTGCTGATAATAGGATGATAATAATCTTCCTTGACCGGGTTCTAAATATTTCTTCGTATGACTCCATTTCATGTTATTCCAGACCCGCAAGTATCAGAAAGAACTGTCAGTGATAACATGTCTGAACCTTTATCATAGTTCTATATTATTATATTAGGGTTTTTTCTTATCCTATGAATCAACTACCAGCTCCTGATGACCTTCCTGGAAACTATTAACCAAGAACAATGAACAATGGTTATCCCATCACTTTTTGAAATGATAACTTTTTTCAAAGTAACTATTCTACAAGCAACTCAGTGCGTAAGAAGAAAGAACTACTCTTGATGCAGAGAAAACTCGCTTACTCTCAACCCTTCTGTTTCTTTCTTTTCTGTCTCTCTGTCTCTGTCTCTCTCTCTCTTTCTCTCTCCTTCCTAGCACATCTTTGGATATTCACGGAGTCCTAGAGTACAACAAAGAACAACTTGAACCTTGAACATCTCTATAGAGAACACAATGATATCACTTGCTTGAATCTATGACTAAACTCAGAATGTACAAATGTGTATGTGAGTGTGTATGTGTATCTTAAATCGACTACTATTTTTGTGTAACATTATAGTTGAATTGACAAGCTACTCTTCCTATTGCTCCTTTCTTCTTAATACATCTTCCTTTAAGATCTACTTTTTACTTCTCTTCTTGTTTAGAAATAGAAGTGTTCTTCTCTTACAATTATCTCTTAGAACTTGATTCATCAACCATTCCCACCTCTGTCTCTTTCACTCTTCACTTTATCATTAAAAAAAAAAAAACTATCAGTCTTGAATTTCTACGTAAAGAAGTTCTTAAATCTGATGTTACTTATTACCATTGCTTACCATGTTAACCAATTTCAGCAACATTTTCTAGCTTTATTGAGATATGCTGACAGATAACAATGTGTGAGTTTAAGGTGTACAAATATAGTGATTTTAAATATGTATATATTGTAAAATGGTTACCACAATAAGGTTAGTTAACACATACATCACTTCACATAGTTAAAATTTGGGGGGGGGGGCGTTATGGTCAGAACTTTTAAAATATACTCTTAGTAACTTTCAAATATACAACCCAGTACTGTTAACTATAATCACCATGCTGTACATTACATCCCCAGAACTTATTCATCTTATAACTAGAAGTTTGTACTCTTTGTCCGCCTTCCTCTATTTTCCCCCCAGAGAAAGGGACAGAAAGTTTATTTAAACCTATTTCAATATGTTTAGACAAATAAATATATGTTATAATATTGATACATTTACAATGCCAACTAAAAAGTTTCCATTTCACATTGTCTGGAGTTGTATTAAGTGTTTTTGTCAAGTCATAGTTTTATTCATTCTGTACAAAGCCATGATATTCAAAGGGAAATGATATCAAGCTAGAAGAACAGGAAATGTAATGTGAAGTCTCTGGGCTTGAAGGAGGTAGATAATACAGTACACTGAGTCTCTTTGTTGTTGATAGGGAAATATTTATCTAAATAGGAATGTGTTTTAGAAGCAAATGGAAAGTACTTGGGGATAGGCAGAAGAAAGAGAATGTAAAATCCATGAAATCTGGGGGCTGTGTGAATGCTACCAAGATCTTGAGGAAAAATAAAAGAGGGAGAATCCTTCAGAATATTAGAATGCAATGCATTATTTGAAACACAAGAATAAGGAAAGCTGAAGACACAGAGGTTAACCATGGGGTTAAGTTTTCAGTTAAGGCTGAGACGCACATGTACACTCACAATTTCCTTGCAATATCCCACTCACCACCCTCATAGAGTCATGGCAATTAAGTAGTTACAAAGCCAAATGTAATCTATTCAGAATCACTTGGGGGAGACTGTGTGGAAGAATTTGGAACAATTAGTTCCTCAAAGTGAGACTATGAGAGAAAGAAGGCTAAAAAATTAAATTAATTAAAATAAAATAAAAACATTTAAAGTGAGCACCTGGGGTAGTATCAAATTATCTTTTCCAGTATACCTGGCCAATTCAGCAGTTAAAATCATGCAGTTCCATTTCTTCATTGCCTCATTCTTTTACCTGTCATCATCTTAGGAATACACTTGAGAAAGGATGTATTCATCTAGATGAAAATCACACTGACACTAATTTTATCATCACAAAAGATGATATTTAGCTCCTTCACAATATGTTTACTTATTAATTTTCTTGTCTCATTATATAGGCTAGCATTTTTAAAACAATATTGCATAATATGTTAATAGTAGGGATCTTTATTTAGTTCTTATATTTGTAGGAATATCTCTAGTGTTTGTTATATTTAATGTTTTCATTTGATTTAATAGAGAAAACAACTTATTAACCTTAAAAATCCTTCTAGAGGGAGTTTAATATGTTTATGTGTGTTTTCAGGAATGTGTATTTAATTTTCTCTAATGATGTTTAGTAACACCAAGATAATTTTGTTCTGTTTATTGATGTGATTCAACACACAGATGTTAAACCAACCTTACATTCCTGAGGTAAAACCAACTAAGTCACACAGAATTGTGTCTTCTACTGTTAAATTCCCTCTGAGAATAACTCATCCAGTATATTTATATCCATATTCAAAAGTGAGCTTATTCTACAATTTTATGTTTCAGTGTTGCCTTATTTCCTATTATGCTTCATTTCCCTTTTTTACTATACTCCTCTCTATTTCTAGAAGATCATGTCCTTTTTTTGGGAAACCACGTTTGACAGAGTGTTTTAGAACCAGAGGGGAAAAAAAAGACAGCAAAAATGACAGTCAAGAAATGGAATGCTAAAGACAGAATATGTGCTGTCACTGAGAGAAAATGTTCATGTAAAGACACAGGGGAAATCTTTCATTATATCTCCAGAGTAATAATTATCCATTAGGCATCATGGTCTGACAATATGTCTATTTTTATACCTAAGTATTTTCACTTATGAAATGAATGAGTGAACTAAAATTAATAATTAAGAGCAAGTGAACATTAAATTTAAATTCTACTTTATCTTTAAACTTATTGCCTGTCATTTTAGTACATAGATCCAAATATTTGAGTGACCTATTCTACGAGACTTTAAAGGAAAAAAATCCCTTATGTGAATTTTTTACCCTGAATATATGCATTTAATATATTTAGCAGTCTAGACATGTTCACCCTAAAATCAAAAAAGAGAAACTTGAAAAATAGCTGATTTCTAAAAATTTGGGGCTTATTCAATTATGCTTTTCTGAAGAAAGGGAAAGTTATGGAAGAAATTAAAGTTTTCTTTAAAGACCATAAATATATTGAAAAATGTCAAAACTTCTTATAAAGATTAATTGTTTAAGCTTCACTGCACCTCAATAAGGTGGAAATCTTTTTTTTGTTTAAATAACTGCAGTTTGTCACTTTATAGACAAACATAGTTGGAGATAATACAGTAATTTACAATGCCAAAATTTTTTAATGTAACCCAATTACTTTTTTTTTTTTTTTTTTAATGCGGTACGCGGGCCTCTCACTGTTGTGGCCTCTCCCGTTGCGGAGCACAGGCTCCGGATGCGCAGGCTCAGCGGCCATGGCTCACAGGCCCAGCCACTCCGCAGCATGTGGGATTTTCCCGGACCGGGGCATGAACCCGCGTCCCCTGCATCGGCAGGTGGACTCCTAGCCACTGTGCCACCAGGGAAGCCCCCAATTACTTTTATATGAATCAAAAATAATGCATATAAAGTAACACCACCTATTTAGCAGGAACACAAATAAACCAAAAGAAACTCATTAAACATGTTAGAATGAATGTCTGTCATGAAAAAGAAAGGGAGGTAGAGAGTAAGGATAAAAGACAGGAAAAAAAAGAATTTTGTAAAAGCTTTTCATTATTAAGCTACTTTAAGTACATAGACCAGATTTTTTGAGTGTCACCTTGAAGCTTTTAAAGCTTAATCAGATGTTGACTAAAACCATTTTCTGGTTGTACTAGAGTGATACAACCTCTAAAATCAGCTGGTTAAGAAACCAGGGAAAGATTAACATGCTTGAATAAGATGCCCCCTTATTTTTGTGTGATTAGGGATATTAGATAGTTCTGATTCAGAAATATACAAGGTACGGAAAAAACTCCTCAACCTCCTGTACCCACATTCTTTTCTCCAAGACAAACAAGAAGATACTGAGAGTTCACTTTCTACCTTAAAAAAAGTCTCTACATAGAGTTTACCAAGTGCCAAAGACTGTGGGTCCTATTGGGCCACTTTAAATTAAAAACAGAATTACTATTACTTTAAATTAAAAAACAGAATATACCCAGCAACCCCCTTCTGAGTATATTTCCAAAAGAACTGAAATCAGAATCTCAAAGATATATGTGCCCTCCTATACTTATTGCAGCTTATTCATAATAGCCAAAATGTGGACACAACACAAATACCTGTCAACAAATGAATGGATAAAGAAAATGTATATACATACAATGGAATATTATTCAGCCCTAAAAAAGAAGATAATCCTGCCATTTGCAGCAACATAGATGAGCCTGGAGGACATTATGTTAAGTTAAATAAGCGAGTCATGAAAGGACAAATAGTGCATGATTCCACAAATATGAGGTATTTAAAAGAGCCAAACTCATAGAAACACTGAGTGGAACGCTGGTTGCCTATGGCTGGGAGGAGGGAAATGGGGAGTTGCTATTCATTGGGTTTAAAGTTTCAGTTACACAAGATGAACGAGTTCTAGAGATCTGCTGTACAGCAGTGTGCGTGTAGTTAACAATATGGTATTGTGCACTTAAAATTTTATTAACAGGGTAGATCTTGTATTACGTGCCCTTACCACACGCAAAAATGTTTTTTTAAACAAATTTGAGATGTAAAATTTAATCTCTGGTCTCTCTTTGTGGGGAGAGTAGGAGCTAAAACACCGTCAACTTCACATTCACATATGGCCACGTTTGGTAGGTATTGAGCAGAAGCTCCTCCCCACCTCTTGGGCTCCCTTCCTGTCATTAAGACAATACAGCAGTTAAGTTGCCACAATCCCTTTCTCTCTTTATGCTTCCTAACACTGAGATGGAGGGTCTGTTCATAGTCATCGTTGTGCTTGCATTGCTGTTCTCCTAGAATCAGAAAGAATGAGATGTACTATTTGTTCCCATGTCTGTCAAAAGTGGCAAAATTCATGATAAACTGAAAGGCCTGCCTATTCCAGTGTAAGTGGAAGAAAACAACTCTCTGTATAGAAGTGAAGATTCCATTCAACCGGCTGCAATCAAGTTATCAACCTTGTTCGTGAACGCATTTAAGTTTGGGATCCCTGCTCTATGAAACTGAGGTACAGCAGATAACTATAGTAACTACTAAAAGAATCAAGACTTTCTATATTTCATGATGAAATAGAGGGTTGAGGACCACTGAAGGTTCCTAAATTATAATATTACCCAATTTCCTTAGTTTTTTTTGTAAATTGACTGAATTACCCAACTAGGCATAAAACTTTAGGAAAGAAATAGTAGCAACCCTTATAGGCTATTGCCCCTCACCCCAAATTCAGAAACTCTTCTGACTGCCTTATCTCCATGGCAACAAAACATTTGGTATATTTAGTAACTTTCATAAAACTTCAATCAAGCCTAATAGCGTTTACTGTGTAAATCACACAATCTTTTTTTTTTTTTTTGCGGTACGCAGGCCTCTCACTGTTGTGGCCTCTCCCATTGCGGAGCACAGGCTCCGGACACACAGGCTCAGCGGCCATGGCTCAGCCCCTCCGCGGCATGTGGGATCTTCCCGGACCGGGGAACAAACCCATGTCCCCTGCATCGGCAGGCGGACTCTCAACCACTGCGCCACTAGGGAAGCCCCACACATTCTTTTGTGTTGTTATTGTTGAAAGTCTCCATGGATTAACTGGGAACATTACATAGAGCAGAGGATCTCAAACTTTAGTATGCAACAAAATCACCTGGAAGACTTACTAAAACACAAATTTCTCAATCCCATTCCCAAATTTTCTGATTTAGTCAATCTGGGATGGGGCCTGAGAATTTTTATTTCTTCCAAGTTCTCAGGTGATGCCACTGGTCCATGGTTCACATATGAAGAATCACTGAAGCCATAATGCACTTGTGAAGTAATACATTACATTTTTAATCAGAGATTATAAATAAAATTTGTCATGGTAAATATTTATAACTTCAAATAACATTTTTACATGAAAGCTAATAGCTTGACCTATGTATTAGCACTTCCTAATGGATAAAACCTCTATGTAAGGATTCTTTCAATACAACAGGACTCCTACATCTTCATGTGGACCTGCCATTAGATGAACTCCTTAGCGTGAACCCAGAGCTAATAAAAGCATCTGTTGATATTTCACAATATAAATTCTAATTAAACAAATAAGGTAAAGAGATGTCCAAATAATTATTTTTAATCCAGCATCATATGGTCCTTGTATACATACAACAATGATCTGGAAAAAAAAAAAACTTTTTCACTTCACAAAGATTCACTGAACACTGCAGTGGTTTGGTTATCACATCCCAGGAAACGTAAAACACTTCAGTAACATCTTCTTCACCTTCTAGTAGTAACAGGTATCGAGCTTTCCCTTGGGGTCCCCTGAAGTTCTCTCGATTGGTGGCTGCTTCAGCTGCCATATCCTAGACCTAGAGGTGGGGTAACCGATCATCCTGCCTCACACTGCTGCATTCAAATCACCATTCCTTCCTTCTCCCTAATGAACCCCCCGTTCTTACTGTCATAGCGCACCATGTTTCCCGACCTGTGGTGCCACCTCATTCCTTCAAGATTTTAGCACCTTGCTCAAATACTTTCTTGCATCTTCTATTCCTATCATTTTTATTTGCGATTTCACAATCCAAAGAAACAGTTCAACCAATACCTTAATTTGCTCACTTCAAATGACAATAAGTGATTCCCATGAGTAGCTAGGGGTGCAAACCAGTGTCATAAACCAGTAGTTCTCTGTATCAACAGCACCTGGGAACCTTTTTTAAATTTCAGTGTTCTGGTTCCACAGCCCAGACCAATTAATGTCATAATTTCAGGGAATGGGGCCAGGCAACAGTTCTCTTTAAAATAAAGAAATGAAGGCAGGCAGGCAGGCAAGGAAATAATACATAAATGGATGGATAAATAAATAAGTAAACAGACAAATTTCCTGAGGGATTTTACAATATGTTAGAGTTGAAAAAGAAGCTGTACTCTAGACCTTTCTCATTACCAATAGTTCCCCTGCCTCTGAAATCTTTTTTTTTTTTTATTAACCGTAACTCTGAAATCTCATTTCCCTCAAATAGGCTGAAATCACCAGTTCCTCAACCACGTAGAGACTTCTGATCTGCTGACCCTTCTCCCTTATATTCGCATTTCCCTCCGTAATCAATTTAGATTCCAAATTTACCATGTAAATCACGCTCTTACAAAATGCTCCAATCACTTGTCCCACTCTTTCCTTGCTGTGATAATGAACTGGTCTTTCTCCATTTATTTGAACCATGCCTCTTGCTCACTATAGAACATTTTCTCTCCAGTTGTCTGCTCTATCTCATTCATCACTAGTATCTTTTTCACTGGATCATTTCCATCATCAAAAAAATTTGTTATGATAATTCTGCATTTAACAATAAGCTCTTACTCTGCATTCCTTTTTAGTTAGCACCCATTTATCTTCTCCATTTTACAGCACAACTCTTTGAAATGCTGTCTCTATTTATTATCTTTTCACATTCTTTCAATCTACTCCAATCATCCAATCCATTCTTTTGAAGGTCAGTAATGACCTCTACATGAAGAAATACAATGGCCAATTTTTAGTTCTTTTATTAATCTATTAACTAGCATTTAATGTAGATGATCACTCCTTTCTTCTAGAAATACTGTCATTTGATTTATATGATACCCTGTTTTTTCCTTTCCTCCTACCTCATCCTACTTCCTAGCTCACTGTCTTCTTTGCTGAATTTTTATTTTCTTCCCAAACTCTAAATAATAGAGTGTACAAGGGTCTGTCCTTGGATATCTTATTTTACCTAGGTACACTCAATCTCTCGGTGACCTCACTGTTTATATGCCATCTTTATATTGATGACTCACAATTTAATTTCTTCGGGCTTGGCTTTCTTCTGAACTTAAGACTCCTGTATCCATCTGCCTCCTTAATTTATCCTTGTGAATACATAATAGGCGCCTCAAATTTAATACATCCCAAAACAAACACTTGATGTTTCTCCCCTGCTTTTTCCTCAATCTTCCCAACCTCAATAAATGACAGTAACATTCTTCCAATTCTCAGGATAAAAATCTGGCATTCACTTTTGGCAAATCTTGCCGTTACTCCCTTCAGAATCCATCCTGCCCCAACCTCCCCTACAGATTCTACTGCTCCAACCTGTGGGACAATTACCTCTCACCTGGGCCACGGCATCAACCTTCTAACTAGTTCCCCTGTTTGACACCTCCACTCCTAGCATCATTCTCCTCTCCAAATGTTAGCCATAGTCATTACTGTACAATATGTGTCAAATCAGCCATCACTGTCCCATGCTAAAGAGAAGTAAAAGCCTCTCTTTACAAATACAATTTGTAAGTTTTACCTGGTCCCCAAATGTCCTATCTCCTATGATTTTCTCCAGGCTTAAACTTTTTTTTTCTGTTATTTGCACATGCCCAAAACAAGACTACTTCAGATATTTTGTACATGCTCTACCTTCTGCCTGGAAGGCTCTTCTCCCAGACGTCTCAATGACGTACCCTCTCACTTAATTCATCTCTGTTGCAATATCATCTCCCCAAAGAGACTTTATCTGACCACCATATCAAAAAAAGCACCTTCCATCACTCTCTATCCACTTCCTACATTTTAAAATTTTTATTTTATATTTTCCTGATTCTTTTATTTATCTACCCATTGTTGTGTACTATTTGTCTTCCCTCATGAAAATATTAAGTTTAAAAAGCAAGGACTTTGTCTATTTTTTCATTGTAGTATTCTGGAGTCTAAACCATGCCTGACACATAGTGAACGTTTAAATATACTCAAATAAATGTTTGAGTGAACATTTACTATAAGCCAGGCTTTTTTTTTTTTTCTGGTCCTGCCCTCATGCAGAAAATAAACTAATAGAAAATAAATAACCAAGACAAAAATCCAGATAATTACATATGATAATAAGTGCTGTGAGGGAAATATATACAATGATGTGTTTTATAGCAATCCAGACTACCTTAAGTCGGCCTGGGAAGACATTTCTGGGGAAGTGCTATTTAACTTGATGCCTATAGGCTAAGCAGAAGCTAACCAATGAAAAAGCTAGAGGCTAAATACTCCAGTAGAGGAAACTGCAAATATTAAGGCCCCGTATTAAAGGAAATATCCAAATGCTATGTAACTGAAAGGAATAAAAATACCAAAGAGGAGCTCTCTGAATGAATGCACGAGTAAAGCAATGAGTCTAACAGCAAGTAAAGAAATGTTACTTAAGAGAATTTGTATAATAACCTGGGTCTATGGTAAGATTTAATTTTCTGATGACTCTCTGCATTACCAATGCCCTATGGCCTAAATATAATCCTGACCAATGTCTCAACAATAGCTATTGTCCCTGCATCACATGGGCTAAGCTATTCCACACTCATTCTAACCAGCACCACACATGTTGTCATTCTTCAAGAATATAAAATATACAGCTTGATTAGACTATCCTGACATCTGTTTAAACAACATGATGTGATTTTAAAAAAAATGATTACATCTGCAGCAAAGACAGAAAATTAAATTCTAGTTCCAGCTCTGGCAACAGCTTAGAAGGTAGCATTACATTAGAGACTTCAAGTTTCTACATCTCAGGGGATTTTAATCTGCATAATAATGAGGTTTGACTCGATCATTGGTTGTCAAATTGTGTACAAGGGAACCGACACAGGGGTCCCCTCAGGGAAGGGCTAACTAGAGCAAGTGGACCTCTGGATGTTAAGATCTAGTGTGACAAGAGCATCCTTGAGTTGATTTTAGGAAATATTGGGGTTCCATGTAAGATTAAATTTTAAAATGTATGTTTCTGTATACATTGATAGATATGTGATAAAAATATAGTTAAAATTTTAATAGTAGAATCTACATGTGTGAATATGGTGTTCACTATGAAGTTATTTCAATTTTTTTCTATATTTGAACATTTTCTTAATAAAATGTTGTCAAAATGGGTTCCACTATAAAAAATAAAGTTATAGAATCTTTTGAACTACTTAATTAAAGCTTTATTAGCTCTTATATCCTATGGATCAATGAGGTTGTAATCTAGCCTTTGGATTTAAGGAACAATTTTTAACATACTACTAATACACCAATGCTTCTATTGTTGAGAAATCATTAAATCAACATAATCTTCTAGAAGACTGTATACAGCTTTGCGGCAGAGGTGCTCTTCTTTCCAGGTTTCTAGATACTAGAACAGGGACAAGCTCATCAGAGGCTCATAAATATTTGTGTGTGATTTTTAATGAAAAAATAAAGAGATGGCATAATAGCTCAGTAGTCATTTTGCTAAATTATTTTATTTTAGTAAGTGACAAGGCCTTCAAAATCAGTTTGTATATTTGAGTTTACAAAGTGGCTTTTGTACAGGTGCAATATTCCTTCATTTTCTTTCTTTGGCATATGTTAAAAAATAATACAAGGCAAACAGAATAAAGAAGGCTGAGTTCAGGAAAGTATTTACCAAAAAAGGCCCTGTGGGCTTTTTAAGCCACCATTTCAGTAAGTGACAAAAACTAATTAGCATCATATTGTCCCAAACACTATGAGCAAATCCCTCTCTCCCCCACACCCAGTGAAGGGACAGCCTTTTCTTCCTTCCTTTTTCAAAACATTATAGGATTCCACTCAATCTCACAATGTCAGTCCTTTGAAGATGGAGTTGAGGTTGTCTAGTTTTGAACCTTTATTGCAAACAGCTAATTTCCTTGTGTTCACTTGGCACAGACTGGGATATTAACTCTTTCATGGGTATCTCCTAGGCATATTTTAGAGAAACCATTTACTGTAATAATTATCAAAACAGAACAAGCAATAAATGAAAACCTAATGTTCTAATAGTCATAATGGAGAAAACAAATAATAAAATATACAAAGGATTTTCACGCCTGGCTCACAGGTTTGTGACATTAAGCACTCAGATATTTCAATTAATGTTGCCTACATTTCATAATGATGGCAGCAGGAGGTTACAAGCAGTTTCCTTTGCGATGTGCTAACACATTAGCAAGTAAGTACTTCTCCCCAAATGTCTTCCACTAAGTGAGTAAACATGAATACAGAATTCTACGTGTGATTAAATGGAATTTTTCTCCCACACTTTAATGAATTTTAAATGGTATGTGTTCATTTTACTTGTTAATTACAGTCATGTGCACACTGAAGCTGATGAAAATCTAATTCACTCGAATTAGGACTGAATGGTGTATTTCCAAATGTCTTCATTAATGAGAAGGTAGTCCACTGACAGAGCAAATAAAACAGTTTCAAACAGCCAGCTGGAAAGGTTATGCCCTGAATCACTATGGTTTAGAAGTCATTACTTAGTGTGTTCCAATAAGAAAATAAAAAATGACAAACTGAATACTTATTTTGTACCAGGAACTATAATGAATGTTTCAGTTGCTTAATTTCATATAATCCTGACAATTTTTGGAAGAAGACCTTTGATTTTAACTTCAAAGATGAGGAAACTGAGGACTGGTGAGGCAAACTGTTCAAGGTCACACAGCTGGTAAGTAATGAAGTTGTGACTCAACCCAATTCTCTTTGATTCTAAGGCACAAATGCTAAACCATCAATTTTGATGGCCCCTGTTCAATTATGCCTCAGCGTGGCCCATCAACCTGACTGGATTGTAGGAAACTAATTTTCACCCAGAGCTCTTCTGTTTGCATAACACTTTTAGTCTGTGAATATAGAATATCAAGGTGTCAACTCTTACAGACATGTCCTTTCTGAATTGTTTTCTCAGCATGGTGAAAGTGAAAAATGAAATGTTAAAAAAAAATCAAAAGCTTCCAGAACTTTATAGAGTATATTTTGGCAAGGAATATATATATTCTGAAAATTAAGTATAAAAATATATAATGACCAGCAGAAATAAAAGACAGGAATTTAAATAAACTTCCCTTTAAACTTATTTTTCATTTGCCAATAAAAGCGAGGACATAACATTAATTAACCAGTTTGTTAATACTTATTCTTTATTTACAACCTTTAAAGGAAGACTAGGCTTTGGAATACTATGATCGGTACTGTTACTCAACAAATATTTTTCTATTTTGACATATCAAATATGAATAGCTCATTAATATCATGTAAGTATTATCAACTTACATCTCTCAAGGAAGCATACCTTGTAAAATTACTTTTTTTCTCCTACAAATACATCAAAAAACACATCACTTTATTTAAACTTGAAGGAACGACTTCATTGTTTGAGTATGCCCAGAATCTATTTTTCCTTTCTGCTAACTGATACCTTGATTTTTTTCTGGTGGGTCATCCCACCTCATGCTCAGACAATGTGATTTAAAGGGGTCTGAGACTAGTCCAAGGACTGAGAGATTAGCATATGGCTAGTCAGAGTACATATCATGGTTTAAATATGGCCAAATGACCTGATACAGGCCAATGAACTCAAGCCTAGAACTTTTTTTTGTTTGTTTGAATTGGGAAAGAGAGTATCTTTCACATAGAGTTACTAAGCTGGTAAAATGTGAGCCTGGATCTCCTGGTGGTCCTTCTCCTACTTTACAGGACAGCTTGCCAGAGACTAAGGTCAACTTCTAGGACAGCAGATCCAAGAAAAGGTAGAGAAAGAGTCGTAAAGACATTCTGAAATTCCTGGATCCAGCTGTGCCAGCTTTGATCTTTCCAGGCAGAGTTTTATTTCCTGAGCCTATAAATTTTTTATGTTGTATAATCTGTGTGAGCTGAGTTTTTAGGACTTGTACCCAAAAGAGTCTTGCTAGTATATTTTGACACAAAGGGAAAAAAATATTCACCAAGATGTGACAACACGCAAAATTGAGAGGATTGTTTATTTCAGACTAAAAATCATCTTCCTATAGGATTTCTCTTCTCTATGATAGAAGGCAATTAGGCACAGTATAGAAGTTGTATGAAATGGATTTCTAGCCTTAGTCCTCAAAATTTCTACGTGAACACAATATAACACAGTTAAATATATCCACTTATTCTAGAGTTAACTCCAAAAAAGAATGTATAATTCTTTTTGATTGTGAAAGTACAGCATTAACTTAAAAGACATAGCTTCCTAACAAGGCAAGGAGATAACAGTCAAATAAGAGACAATGCATAAAGGTGAAGTTGAATCAATAGACTGGGTTCTAAACCCCTGTGACTTTTTCCTCTCTGGTTGTCAATGTTCTCATCTATAAAATGAGGATAATAAAATATTCTCTGTGTGCTCCTCAGCTTTATTGATAATATTACAGTGCATTTATATGTAACCAGTTGGAAGACATGACCCACATAAATAGCAAAGCTTTATTGTCTGGACTACTTTAATCACTAAAACCTATTTCACAACATAATGCTGACTTTATATCATACACATAGATCAGTTTTTACCATCCCAACAGAAACATCTTTTGTGACTTTCTTTTTTAAAAAGGCATTTTACTTGTATAAGTTATGCCTCCTTAGTTTTCCAGCCACTTGAGACATAAGAAAAGGGATAAAGTTAAGCATGTCTATCTCCTGTGTGTTGGGAACCATGCCATTTCTGAGCCTCTAGAAGCAGATGTCCCAGATCCTAACCCTGAAGTTGATTATTGGTGTTTTTCCAATGGTCCCTACCATATTTCTTATAGGGTATTACAGTTGTCCTCTGTAAATGCTATCGGCTGTTTACCTCTGCACCCTGCCAGATGCAGCCTCCTTCTGCTGTCCTGCTGATATTGTCACTTCTCCACATGTGTTTTAGCACACTTGAACTGACCACACCCTTTATCCCCAAATGATTTCTTACTCTTTACCTACAGCCTGGGAAACTAAAGGCCAAAAGCCACCCCCACTGACCATCATAGGCTGCCTGTCTGAGCTTTTCAGAACAAACTGCAAACAAGACTACTTGAATTCAATGCCATACACAAACCCCCACCACTCTCACACCTCCTGCTGTGTGGCTGACTGCACCAGGTACCGTCCATGCTCATAAATTGACATTAATTAGCAAATGTAACCAAGGATGAGTATAATTAATTATACAGTTATGAACATTTCAAGTTTAATCCCTCCAAAATTACTTCGTGAACTATGTTATGAATAATACCTGGCTATAAGAAAACAGATATGAATACTTTTAAGTCACATTCAATAGTCACATGCCAACATTCCATGCAGCCAACATAAATATGCAGAATTCTGATCACACACCCCATTACTGACAAAATACTAACATCTCTAGTTTTGTAATCATTTCCAAAGACACAGTTTGAATTTCATGCTGACTTTGGCATTAGGTATTGTTTTGTGAACTCTTAAATTAGGTCATGTCCTATAGTGGTACAAGTTGCTCTGGTTAAGCCAAAAATAAGCTCTCTTTCCACAAAAGATACCCTTCCTTCCTCCTTGCTTCCTTATTGCTCTCTCTTCCTTTTTTTATTCCCTCCTTTCCTTCACTTTCTCCTTCCTCAGTCTTTATGGAGCTCCTTCTATGTTTCAGATACCATACTAGTATGTAGAGGTTATAATATTGAACAAGACAGCAGCTCATTTTCCTTCAAGGGTATTAAAATCCAGCCATAGATACTAAACTGGAATAATGAATACACTGAGGGAGGAATAGTTGCATAGATATATTAACATAAAGATAGCAAAATATTCATCATGAAATCTAGGTGGTAGAGTTAATATAGATGCTCAATCTGTAATTGTTGCATTTTTCTGTACACCGGAAATTTTTCACAGTAAAACTTCAGAGAAAAGTTCAGTAGAAGAGATAGAAAATAAAACAAGCAATTCTATAAAGTATAATAATTGCTATAAAGAGAGATATACAAAATATTATGGGAGTGAATCTTGTCTAAGGGATAAAGGAAGAAGTCAACGATTTCTAGATGAAAATCAACGATTTCTAGATGGGCATTGATGGTGACTCCAACATCCATTGTGTGAGAACCATGTGGTTTGTGGAGATGGACTCCATCCCCCAGTTCGAGATTCTATTGGTTCATCTAACCTAGGCCTAAACCAGGGAGAAAGCAAGAAATGTGCGTGTGACTCAGCTGGGGCCAAAGCAAAAAAAAAAGTGGGTATTTTCTGGAGATAGAAATTTCTTTCCTTACACTTTTGAAAAATGATACCAGAAGCCATTATGTCTCTCTTTTTGAATAGTGTGATATGGTTTGTTTGACAGCTAGGACTGCTACATTCATATTTCTATCATGACAAACAAGACTTCATATGTGGTTGACAACTCAGACCTTGATGACATCTTAGAACCAGTAATACAAAACAAACTAAGGCCACATTTACTCCTAGATTTTCAAATTATGAGAGTCAATAAAGTCCCTGTACTTTTTAAATTACTTTGTATTTTCAATTATTGCAAGAGAGTATCCAAGTTTGTTTGTTTAGAGGACCATTTCTGTTGTTCATTTGTTTTTGTTTCTAACATATACAGTTCCTAGTTCATCAATTTTAAGTGACTAGTTTTTCTAGTGTTTTGCAGCCCTTGACATGCAGCCTCAGGTGATGAGTCAAAAGATGATATGAATAAAAATACATTATTGTACCAAAATTCTACCTCTAGACCAAGGAATATGTGGGAACAAAGCTGGTACATCTTGACCCTCTCTCCCTGGTTCCAACTAGCTTAGCTGTTGTCAACCCCAGGTACCCTAAACTAACTTATCCCCAACATCCCAAAATCTCAATTTAGTCATATATTAAACTGGACAATAAACTTTTGACAGTGTTACATTTATTGGCCCGGAAGTCTTTATTTTCTTATCACAAGTAAAAAAAAAAAGTCTATTTGGAAATAACTCACCCCATCTGTAAGTATTTTGTTTCTGTTTTTAAAACAAAACCTTCATATGTTTGTATTTGTAGAAGAATAAACAAAAGCAAATGTTGGCATTGTTAAAAAAACGTAATTCAGTGTTTGGGAAATGAGGGATTTTTTCTATGTAAATACTGAATATATGATATTGGCTTACTTTTTATGCCTATGCCTGCATATTCACTGAGAGAAAAATTCTAAAAAATAAAGAGTTCTGAGTATATTTTAAGGTTTATGGGTCAGTGCAACATATTTCATCCCCTAGACCAATCAGCAGAAATTCCAAACTGTCCTTCATTTTTATTGGTCCTTTTCTTTTTTTTTTTTTTTGCGGTACGCGGGCCTCTCACTCTTGTGGCCTCTCCCGTTGCAGAGCACAGGCTCCGGACGCACAGGCCCAGCGGCCATGGCTCACGGGCCCAGCCGCTCCGTGGCATGTGGGATCCTCCCGGACCAGGGCACGAACCCGCGTCCCCTGCATCGGCAGGTGGACTCTCAACCACTGTGCCACCAGGGAAGCCCCATTTATTGGTCCTTCTTGCAGAGAGAAAATAAGTATCTTTTGATCTGTAAATGATAGTAATATTATTCTATCAGGAGAAGCTTGTTTAGGGTGAAAACTACTTAAAAACAAGAATAGCCAATCAAACAAAGATCAAATGTGTCTTCAGTAGCCTTCAAATTGCTTTTTATGGTCCTCTTTTTCTCTCCAAATTCTGTTTCCTATTCCTCTCAATCCCTACACATCCTAGTACTTGATGCTAGGATGCTGTCTTTATCCATATGGCTCATTTTTTTGTAACAGAAGGCCAGCTATCACTCTCTATCCTCATCTTTTCTTATTTCCTTGTAGTAGCTTTCTATTTCAAAACAAATTACCATATGCTTAGTGGCTTGAAAGAACACAAATTTGTCATATTACAATTCTGAAGGTCAGAAGTCTGGGCTATCCCTGGTTCAGCTGGTTTTCTGCTCCACGTTTCACCAGGCTGAATTCATGTGTGAGCAGGACTGAGATAGTTTTTGGACCCCCTGGGGATAAATCTGCTTCCAATGTTATCCAGGCTGTTGGTCAAATTCAGTTCCTTGTAATTGTATGACTGAGGTCCCCACTTCCTGGCTAGCTGTTGTCTGGGGGTCCTTCTCAACTTCTGATGGTTGAGATCCCCATTCCTTGGCTCATAGCTCTCTATCTCCATCTTCAAAGCCAACAGCACATTTAGTTTTCATGCTCTGAATCTCTCTGACCTACCCTTTAACTTCATTTCTTCTCTGCCTTCCTCTTCTGCTTTCCGGATTCATGTGACTGCATCACGCCCACCAGGATAATCTCTTTATATTAAGGTCAGTGGGTTAGTAGACAAATTCCTTCTGTAAAGTTTGTTCACAGCAGTACCTAGATAACTTTTTAAAATAGTTTTATTGACATAAAACTGATATACAAAAAACCTACACATATTTAATGTATACAATTTGATGAGTTTGGGCATATACATACACCCATGACACCATCACCACATTCACGGTAATAAACATATCCATCACCTCCAAAAGTTTCTTTGTGTCACCATGTTGTTTCTTGCTATTGTGTTGTGTTTTGTTTTTGTTGTAGTAAGAACACTTTTACCCGGGATCTACCCTCTTAACAATTTTTTTTAAGTACACAATACTATACTGTTTATTATGGGCACTATATCGTACAGCAGCTCTCTAGAACTTATTCATCTTAGATAACTGAAACTTTACAACCATCGAGCAACAAATGCCATCTCCTGATGCTCTCAGCTCCTGGCAACCACCATTCTACCATTCCACCATTCTGTTTCTATGAGTTTGTCTATTTTAGACACCTCATGTAAGTGGAATCATGTAGTACTTGTTCTTCCGTGACTGTCTTACTTTACCTAGTGTAATGTTCTCCAGGTTCATAATGGCAAGGGTTTGCTTCTTTTTTAAAGTGAATATTTCACTGTATGTATATATCACATTATCTTTATCCATTTACCTGTAAATGGACATTTGGGTTATTTTCATATCTTAGCTATTGTGAATAATGTTGCAATGAATATGGGAGTACAGATATCCCTTTGATAACCTGATTTCAATTCTTTTGAATATATACCCAGAAGTAGAATTGCTGGATCACATGGTAATTCTATTTTTAGTTTGTTGAGGAACCTCCATACTGTTTTCTTCAGTGGCTGTAGTTTTTTACATTCCCACCAATAGTGTACAATGGCTCCAATTTCCCCACATCCTCTCCAACCCTTGTTATCTTTTGTACTTTTGATAATGGCCATCCTAACAGGTGTGAGGTGGTACACATTGTGGTTTTGATTTGCATTTCTCTGATAATTAGTTATGTGGAGCAGCTTTTCACATACCTAGTAGTCATTTATATGTCTTCTTTGGATAAATGTGTAATCAGGTCCTTTGTCCAGTTTTTAATTGTGTTACTTGTTAGGGTTTTTGTTTGTTTGTATTTTGCTTTTGAGTTGTAGAAGCTACTTAGATATTTTGGATGTTAACCCTTTATCTGATATTTTCTCAAATTCTACAGGTTGTCTTTTCACTCTGTTGATCGTTTTCTCTAGGAAACTTTTTAGCCTGACATAGTCCCACTTGTTTATATTTGTTTCTGTTGTTATATCCAACACCAGTGTTAACAAGTTTTTCCCTGTATTTTCTTCCAGGAGTTTTACAATGCAGATCTTATGTTTAAGTCTTTAATCCATTCTGAGTTGATTTTTGTATATGGTATAAAATAGAATTCCCATCTCATTCTTTTGCATAATCCATGAACATGGTATGTCTTTCCATTTATCTGTGCCTTCTTTAACTTCTTGCATCAATGTTTTATAGTTTTCAGTGTATAAGTCTTTTAACCTCTTGGTTAAGTTTACCCCTATTTTATTCTTTTGATGCTATTTTAAATGGGATGGTTTTCTTAATTTCCTTTTCTGATAGGTTCTTGTTTGTACAGAGACTAGCAATTGATTTTAGTATGTTTATTTTCCATTCTGTAACTTTACCAAATTTATTCATTAGTTTTAAGTTTTTTTGGTGAAATTTAGGGTTTTCTACATATAAGGTCTGTCATCTGTAAAAAGAGACAATTTTATTTTTTTCCTTTCCAATTTGAGTGCCTTTTATTTAACTGTCTGCCTAATTGCTCTGGCTAATACTATGAGTACTACGTTGAATAGAAGTGGCAAGAGTGGGCACCCATGTCCTGTTTCTAATCTTGAAAGTCTTTTAGTTTTTTTATTGTTGAGTATGATGTTAGCTGTGACTTTGTCATGTATGCCCTTTAATATGTTGAAATACATTCCTTCTATACCTAGAAAAGCAATAGAAAAGATCAACGAAAGGAAGAACTCGGTTTTTGAAAAGATAAATAAAATTGACAAACTTTTAAGTAAACTACATAAGAAAAAAGAGGGAAAACTCAAATAAAATTAGAAATGAAAGAGAAAGCATTACAGCTGATGCCACAGAAATACAAAGAATCATAAGAGACCGTGAACAATTATACACCAACAAATTGGAAAACATAGAAGAAATGAATAAATTCCTGGAAACATATAACCTACCAACACTGAATCATGAAGAAATAGAAAATAATCTGAACACATCAAAAAGCAGTACAGACACTGAATCAATAATCTGAAGGGCCATCATCAAAAAGTCTACAAATAATAAATGCTGGAGAGGGTGTGGAGAAAAAGGAACCCTCCTACACTGTTGGTGAGAATGTAAATGGGTGCAGACACTGTGGAAAACAGTATGAAGTTTCCTTAAAAAAACTAAAAATACAGTTACCGTATGATCAATCCTGCAATCCCACTCCTGGACATATATCCGGAGAACACTCTAAATTGAAAAGATACATGCACCCCAATGTTCATAGCAGCACTGTTTACAATAGCTAAGACATGGAAGCAACCTAAGTGTCCATCAACAGAGAAATAGATAAAGAAGATGTGGTACATATACACAATGAAATATTACTCAGCCATAAAAATAATAAAATAATGCCATTTGCAGCAACATGGATGGGCCTAGAGATTTTCATATTAAGTGAAGTCAAACAGAGAAAGACCAATACCACATGACATCACTTATATGTGGAATCTAAAATAATGATACAAATGAACTTATTTACAAAACAGACTCACAAACATAGAAAACAAACTTATGGTTACCAAAGGGAAAATGTGGGGGAGGGACGGAAGTTTGGGATTAAAATATACACACGACTATATATAAAATAGATAATCAACAAGGACCTGCTGTAGAGCACAGGGAACTATACTAAGTTTCCTGTAATAACCCATAATAGAAAAGAATCTAAAAAAGAATATATATATATCTATATATACACATATATATAGATATATATATACACACACACACATATATATATACTTTGCTGTACATCTGAAACTAATACAACACTGTAAATCAACTATATTTCAATAAACATTAAAAAAATAAAGAAATAAAACTTAAACAACAACAACAAACTTCCTAATAAAAAAGCACCCAGGACTAGATGGTTTCACTGGTGAAGTCTACCAAACGTTTAAAGAAGAATTAATGCCATTCCTTCTCAAACTCTTCCAAAAAATCGAAGAAACGTCCAAACTAATTTTACAAGGCCAGCATTATCCTGACACTAAAGCTAGGCAAAGAAAAGAAAACTACAGGCCAATATTCCTGACGAATATAAATGCAAAAATCCTCAACAAAATACTAGCAAACCAAATTCAACAGGACATAGAGAGGATCATACACCATAATCAAGTGGGATGCAAGGATGGTTCAACATACACAAATCAATAAATGTGATACAAGACATTAACAGAATGAAGGATAAAAATCATATAATTATCTTAATAGATGCAGAAAAATTCAATAAATTTTATTCAGTAAAATTCAAAACATTTTAGTGATGAAAACGCTCAACAACTTGGATTAATATTTAGTTGGAAAATTAAGGCATGTTTATCTGGGGAGTGAGCAATCTTTAGAATTTTGACTACTCTACTTCTCCATCCTTCAATATGTAATTGTCATACATTTTATTCTATCAACTAAGGGAAAGAATTTACATTTTATCGAAGATTAATGGTGATATGAGCTTAGTAGTGTCCTTCTTCCAAATCTGGGTTTAATATACACCTTCCAGGTGTTCAGGTAATGAGAAAGGCTGATAAGAGAAGTTTCTTCAGGTTCTTTGAAGCATGCTATAAAACATTTTGTCTACAGTTATAGTGTACTTTGTGTCTTCCTGTGAATTCCCTGAGGGTGATAAATTCTGTATTGCATTTTTTGGAATACTGAACTTCTTTCTCACGTTTGGGGAGTTCCTCACTTTATGAATGAGTATCTCCAACCATAAAAGCTGGAAAATACTGGATACTCATTTCCCTAGGTGTCAATGCTATGACAGAGACATGTAACCTAGATGTAGCCTTAACAGTGCATCAGGCTTAGTGACTGGATCAGCAAGGGTGGTAAGGATCTCTCTCTTTATAGCGACAGTAACAGTTTCTGAAAATAATAAATCCCATCGAAATTGCCAGTTCTACTAACAAACAAGCTCTATGGTTTCGTTTTAGACATGGTTTCTGGCTGCATACCTTTGAATCTTGTTTTCCAGCACCCCAACAAGTCTATGAACTCTCAATATCCTTATAATAAATTCTTTTTCTGTTTACTCAGCTAAAGTCTGCTTTAGTTGCTTTCAACCAAGAACACTGAACAGTACAGACAACATCAAATGTGCTAATGGAGACTCTGAAGGAGCTAAGAGCACTTCACAGGGGACCTGATTTACTGCAATCCAGGGCTTAGATTCTGAGAGAGTAGAATACAGCCTTGCCCCTGATGTAGTTTTGTCATTCATACAAGGAATTTCATTTGAAAGAATTTAACTATGCATTTGGAAATTGCCAATTTAATTCATACTTTGTTTTTGTTTTGCTATCAAGTCACTATTTTTTTCTATTTACATGACTAAAGTGTTCAATGAGTTATAAGCAAAATAAAAATGGTCAGTTTTGACACATTTGCATAAGAAATTAGTGTAATGATTTTTAATTGCATTCCAGTGAAATAAATTCAGAGCTACATGGAAAACCATGCATATTTTTCCTTTAATGAAAAATAAAGTTTTTCATTTAGAAGAGTAAAATTAAACTCTGTATGTTCTTAAGGAAGACTTGAAAGTAATTTCAAACAAGAGCGACAAAAACAACAAAAAGTCAAAGTTAAACATTGCATCCAGCCTAAATTATTCATTTGGCCACACCATGCATTTTTTTTATTCTTCCATTTCCCACTCTTTCTTTTGCTATAGATAATATGGAGCTAAAGAGAGCTTAAATATCTAATTGTGGCAATGTCCTCCAAAACTCTGGATGATGAGTAATATTGGAGACAGACATCTATTATAAGTGAGTGTCAATGAAAAAGAGAAAGAACATAAAAGTCACACATCAATATTTATTGTTTGTTGATACTACTTCCATTTTGTTTCAGATATTGGCTAGAAATGTAAATAGTCAAGTTACCCAGAATACACCTTTGTATTCTCTATCTTACCTTAAAACAAAGCCTGGTTCTGAGTCTGGACGGTGGGTGTAACTGACTTGGTTCTCTATACTTGTACTTGGTTTATTATGAGATACAGTTTTAAAGGTCATGTTAATACTAACAAATTCTTTAAAACATGACATTTTTGTGAATTATGATTCTTCCCCAGCCTTTTCAAAAGAAGCTTTTACCAGAAACACTATTTATTTTGTGCCAATTTAAAATTCATAGAAAACAGATTCCAAAACTCCCTAAGCTGTAACTAGCTTTAACAAATCTTTATTAGTAAACCATACCAGATGACTGTTTTGCTAAATTAGATTTATTTAGTCTTACCAATATTAATTGCAATAAATAAACAAATAAGTGTTTTCTGAGCACTAACTGTTTCAGGGTATGTATGTACATTTCTGTGTGTGTGAGTGTGTGTGTGTCCAATGCTCCATGCCCTTCCTCCTCGAGGGGAACCCTTCATTGCAAATATAATAGGTGGGATACTTTACATCACATCCCTCTGTAGAAGGCTGGTCGGGGAGAGCTACAGAATCGTTAATCCTTATTCTGTCCACTTTGCTTACAGTTGTACGCAAGTACACGGACTAGGTCACCAATCACAAGTTCCCAAATCTACTCTTATTCACTTGATTGTGAGGTAAAGAGTACAAGCACCTGCCTCTTTAAGCATGGTATATGCTTCCTACTGTCAAACCAGCTTTCTTTCTATCCCTCCTGCCCACATGCACACTTTACAAACCTGGTTCTCCAGCCTTTATTCTCCTCTGTGAATTCCAAAGATTTTTTTATTAAATATTCTTTTCTCTCAGGACAGCTAGAGATGGTTTCAGTTGCTTGCAATAAAGAAATTAAAAACTCAAGAGCCCTGACTGTTATACTGTCGGATTTAAAGCATGGTATTGACTACTCATACAGTGACAGACATTCAGGAAAAGTAATTGTACATGTGGGTAAAAAGGATGGAAAAGAATATTGATGCTAGGTTTGCAAATGCTAAATGATTATCTTAAACCCCCTGCCTTTCCATCTCCTTTTTTAATAGCATGAGAATGACTGTATGAAAATATCTCAGTATTCTCTTTTCCAAGTAAGATCATCCCATTTTTTAAGGTTAAAAAATGTGAAGTTTAAAGCTTTCATTTAGCAAATATGTACCCTTTAAAAAAGATAAAAATAAAATTAAACAAATATTAATAAAATCAACTTTGACTGCAATCACCATTACATACAAAATTTTAGAAAACTCATTATGTTTGCATCCCTACCCTTCTACAATTGAGCTTATGTACTTTCACTGTTTACATTTTATTTGACATAAATGAGAAGCTAAGTAAAGTAGCTCTAAAAAAGATCTGCAACTAGCATCATTGTGTTAGAGTTGCAGACAACCAAACTCAGGCTCATGAGCTTGCCTTCAGATTTAATTCTAGATGTCCTTTCTCTCCTGCACATATAAATAAATAGGGAAATGATTTCTGTTAGCTAGATCTCTGGTTTAAGCAGAAATGCAATCATCACGGTTCCTAAGTGCTGTGTGTACACTCTCTAACTCAATTTTCTCAGCATTATTTAGACACACTCACTGCTTAAACCTGATATGAAGCCTTCCTGCCCATGCCAATTAACCTAACCTTGCAATTTAGTTTTACCCAGTCGTCCTTGAATCCTCCCTTGTTCTCCTCTGTGCTGCTCATTTGAATTGGTTTGAATCCTTTCCCAGAAAGTGTTTGTAATCTAAAAATTGTCTTAATCTCTTTGGTCCAATTTTTCCTGCTCTTTAATTTCCTGCAGGGCCCAAGTGGATTTCCAAACTTTTCCACACATCCCATGGAACACTATTTTTTAAGTACAATTTTCTTTTTGTGTTTTGCTCATGGGAAATGGCACTCTTAAAAAGAGAAGTCATCGGCCAAACCGCATTAAAGACCTTCTCTTCCTCCAATTCTCCTGGGATTTCTAGATGTTTCTCTCATTAGGATCCAGGAGGGAAAGAAGAGACAAAAAATGTCTTAACTGCCAAGCTAATGCCATTCTCTACAGGTTAGGCATTGGAAAATAGAAATCAATTGAGAGCTATGGAGTCAACTGTGACCTAGGAATGACTAATTCTATGAGTACTTGGGACCAGATTTACATCAATAAATGTAGCTTAGAGAAATCTTCAATTTGGTTCAAATGGGAAATTAATTATGGACCCCATATCACCTAGCATCATAAAAGCAAGATACAGTCATCAGAGGGGATAAGTTCTCTGGAAGTTTCATTTAAAACTTCGTTATCTTTTAGGTCCTCACCTTTACATCTTCTATGATTACCCTTAAAGTGACAATATGGGTTCACGTGTTTAATTGGCTTGACTGGATGCATAAATTCATGATTTTCTGCAAAAACACTGACAAATACTATGTCACTCTTCATGTGTTCACATTTTTCTTATATTTTTCTAGGTGGGAATTTTTTTGTTGATATTCTCCATTCAGTAAACAAATTAAGCCCTGTAATAGTATGTCGTAACAAACTGGTTGACCTTGGATCTAACACCTCCACAAAACAGATTTCCTGTAAAAACAATAACAAAGCAACATAAAATATGGTAACATATCTCATTTCTCTTTGGCATCTTAATGCTTTTAAATGGTGTCTCTATCAAATTATATATGTTAAATAAAACTAGTTTAAATTTTAAAATTTCCACAACTCTTTACTTCCTCTATTTCCTCAAATAAGCTTCTTCTCAACTGTTTTTCTTGGAAAACATGGAACAAAGACGCTAATACTAATAATTTAAATGCTAGACACTATATTTGCATCATTTCACTTTGTCCTCAAAATAACATAATTTAGGTATCCATGTTATTTCAATTTTACAAATGGTGTGACTAAGGCTTAGAAAGAATTGTTACCTGCCCAGAGTGGCACAGCTAGTAAATTGTAGAGCCAGTATTTGAACACAGGTGTATGTGGCTACATAGTTCAAATTCTTAAATACATCCCCATAGAGGGTCACAAACGTTTATATCATAAATGTAAATCATACAAGTGACAATTTTGAGATTAAATCTATGCTTGGTAGGAACAACTGTACTGTGCTATTTATCTTTGGCAGTGGGAGGAAAAGTCTTTCACATACGCCAGAGTTTTTCCATTTGTGCATTAATGATTTTCATTTCTCTCTAAAAGAGTAGAGAAGATTTGAAATTTCCCCAAAGACCATGACATGATTACCAATCTACTCAGAGCTTTTTGCTTAACCTGAAGTTATATTAATCTTTATGTCCGAAAGTTCCAACTATTAAGACCAAATATACTTGTAAACAGTGACCTGGTGACTCAGTATTTTTGTAGTATTATATAATGGACCAGGGATATGTCCTAGATACACAGGAAAGTAGAGTGGTTCACTTGGCTTACTTTTAGTATGCATGTGAGTATGTGTGGGAGTTTGCATATGGTGGACATAGAGAAAAAGGAGAGTATTCAGAACCATCTAGCCTCACAGATTTATTTTAAGAGTCACCAAATGATATATGTCTTCAGAGCAAAGGATATTTTTAATCACTTATTTAAAGAATCCCATGTATTCTGTAATTCATGCATTAGTTGAATTTTCTTCAATACTTTGAATATTTTTATCCTTTAAAAGTATGCAGCCAAAATTACACTCTTGAAATTGTCTTTCTTGAGTTTGATTTACTGCTCTGATGCTTGCTAAATAGAAATATATCAGAAAAGCCTAAAATAAATAGCTAACCACATTACAGAAGCTAGTGCTAAGCTATGATAGGCCTAGAACTGTATATATTTTGCATTACCATGTGTTAGTAGTTTTCAGATTAAAAACGATTTATAAAATAACTGTTTTTCTCAAAACAGACATTTCACCAAGGAATACTATTTTTCTCTGTTTATGTCCCAAAATATTTGAAAGGAAATTTTTAAAACCTGGAATGTGTGTGTTATAAATCAGAGACCACAAAATTAGAGGTCACAGGCTTTTGTTAGTCCACAGAAAGGTTTTACTTGAGTATACATTTGAGCCATATGAAAATACAGACTTTGCATGTTAGCACTCTCCGATGTAAAATGTAATTTTTGGACAAGGTGATCTCTGAGCTCTTCTTCTTTGAAACAGTTTGACATGCTGAAAATTGCTATCTGCCATTTTAAAATGGAAGGAGGACTGCTGATTTCCACTAAATTGATACCTTCCTATGGTGAAGCTGAAGAGGTGGTTAGTACGATTGGATAGTAACGTTGTTTGCAACTCTGTAAGGTAGTACTTTTCAAACTTTAGAATGTGTAAGAATCACCTAAGAATCTGAGAAAATGCAAATTCTGGGGCTATACCCCCAGAGATTCTGACTCAATAGGTTGGGAGTAGAAACCTGCGTATTTGCATTTCTAACAAGCTTCCAGGTGATGCTGCTGTTATTGGATCTCAGACACATTTTGAAGAACACTCACTAACCTGAAGAAGAATCTCAACTTTTCAAAAGGCATTCAACTCACATCATATACAAAAATTAGCTCAAAATGTAATCAAAGACCTAAATGTGAGAACTATTTTAAAAAGCAGTAAAATCTTAGAAGCTATAAAAAAATAAAACTTAGAAGAAAATGTAGGCATAAATCTTCATGACCTTGAATTATACACCAGCAACAACAAAATAAAATAGATAAATAGACATCATCAAAATTAAAACAGTTTTTCTTCAAAGGACACCAAAAAGAAAGTGAAAAGACAATTTATGGACTAGGAGAAAAATTTTGCAAATCCTGCATATGATAAGGGACTATTACAACTCAACACCACACAGAGACTTGTGCATGAATGTTCACAGCATCATCATTCATAACCAAAAAAGTGGAAATAACCAAATATCCATCAAATGATGAACGGATAAATAAAATGTGTTATAGCCACACAATGGAGTACTATTTGGCAATAAAAAAGAATGATACATGCTACTATATGGATGAATTTTGAAACTTTATGCTAAGTAAGAAAATTCAGCTACAAAGGAGCACCTATTGTATGATTCCATTTATATAAAATGTCCAAAATAAGCATACCTATAGAAGCAAAAAGTAGATTTGTAACTGCCTATGGTTGGGGAAGAGGGAATATGAGGATTGCAGGGGTGTGTGCAAAGGGGTGTGGGGTTTTGGGGGAGGTAATAAAAATGTTCTAACATTGGTTGTGATGGATGTACAACTCTGAGAATATATTAAAAATCACTGAACTGTATACTTTAAATAGGTGAATTGCATGCAATGTGAATTATATCTCAATAAAGCTCTTTTAAAAAAGGCATTAAGGGCTTCCCTGGCGGCACAGTGGTTGAGAGTCAGCCTGCCGATGCAGGGGACACGGGTTCATGCCCCGGTCCGGGAGGATCCCACATGCCGCGGAGCGGCTGGGCCCGTGAGCCATGGCCGCTGAGCCTGCGCGTCTGGAGCCTGTGCTCTGCAACGGGAGAGGTCACGGCAGTGAGAGGCCGCAAAAAAAAAAAAAAGGCATTAAAATGTTTATTGAGCAACTACTGTATTTACCCTTCCCAGTGACTTGATTTGATCCTTTGATTATGTGCTTTCAACACACCGTCTACTCCTCCCTCAGAGCATGCGTGACACTTTAATGTGAAAGCGTGTTTAACATTCTGTCATCTTTCTCAGATTCCAAATTCCAGTGACAAGGAATGTTTTGTCTGCTATATTAACCTCATAACACAGTTTTTGGTAGAGCTGCTGCTTAGTGAATTATTCTCAAATAATTAATGAAGGGCTCATGGTCTTATGGGAAAATAAATCTCCTTGTTTATAATCTCATAACACTCTGGTAGCATGAGGTGAAGAGAAAGCCAAGCACTTCCTAGGCTATTCACAGGCACACAGGCATAGTTACTGTGGAGACAATGCAACTTTTGTTACAATTAAAGAACAAACCAACAGAATAGCTTGAAAAGGAGGATAGGCTTGCAGAAGATTTAGATTAAAATTCTGACCATGTTTTTCATTATTGTTGTTTTTGTTTTTAACCCCTGCAGCTCTGGACAAGTTGCCTCATCCAGCTAAACTTCAGTTTATTCATCACAAGGCGCTGGTAAAGATACTCACTTCTTTCCTCTCTGGGTGGTTTTGAAGAACAAACAACATAACCCAGATGTTAATTCCTTGCAAAGATATGAAACTGTACAAATATAATTTGCTAATGGTGTAGCGTAACAGTAAAGAATTAAAAATATGACAACTAAAGACAGACATTTGTTTAGATCAGAACCAAACAGCAGACATTCTTAATTGTCCCCACAAAAGCTATTTCCCCTTTCTTCCTTGCTACCAGATCCCAATTTTGTTTGGGCAACCAGGTGTTCTCCCTGGGAAATAAATTATAACTGGTTGAAGCAAGTCATTAAAATTATATTTCTGTTACCTACAATTGGTCTTGCGATAGACATTAATTCAATTCTGGCCAATGACAAGCAGGGTGAATCTATTTTGTGCTCCAGGGAAAGATTTTCCTCCTTGAAAAGAGGCACGCAAGAGAAATCCTTTGACAACCACCCATCCTACTTCCTGCATGAGAATCTGTCCTATAAGTTCCTCGGGCAGAGCTCTGCTGCCTCCAACTTCCAATCAAGAAGGAAGGGCCAAGACAATCACAGGGACGCTGCACCAACAACTGCCACTGACCCATCAACCCTGGAACCACTTCCCCCCAGACTTGTCACCATGTAAGCAGAATAACTGCATGTAACATGGAAGCCGCTACTAATGAAGTTTTAAAATAGTTTTTTGTTTGTTTGTTTGTTTGTGGTACGCGGGCCTCTCACTGTTGTGGCCTCTCCCGTTGCGGAGCACAGACTCTGGACGCACAGGCTCAGTGGCCGTGGCTCACGGGCCCAGCCGCTCCGTGGCATGTGGGATCTTCCCAGACCGGGGCACGAACCCGCATCCCCTGCATCGGCAGGTGGACTCTCAACCACTGTGCCACCAGGGAAGCTCAATAGTTGTTTTTGAAATCATTCTAACCAATACTGAGCTCTTTGGGTAAGTACAACGGCATGGTGACACGGGGAAGACTAGGAATCTCTCCGAAGGGCTTCCTCTGCTATGTAAAGCACTGGCAGTCCACTGTCTCCTTGTTTTTTTGCTATGTTAGAGCTGTAACAATAGGCAATTAAATTTTTGAAAACTTGCTCTTGAAATTAAGCAGATTAAATGAAATGATAAAAGGTATTTTTAAATGTTCACATCTAAGTACTTGTCACACTAATTTTGAGAAAAGAAGAGAAGACAAAGCATAGGAGAAAAGAGGGTGAGTTTTTTAAGCCTGAAGAATTTGCTGATCTCTAATGCAGATTCCTATGGGTTCACAGCACCGTTTTCAACAAGGTACACTGTATAGTTGAAGACTAATTATGCAATTTTCTGTGTGGCTTTTGTAGCCTCGCTGTCCCAGCCAATGTCTGTCTCTTTTATTAGAGTAACCATGTCAAAGCAGCTGTGAGGCCCAGGAATGCATAAGCAGAAACACACACACACATACACACACACACACACACACACACACACTCACACAATTATTTATGACAATTCTTTAAAGTAAATGAGATTTAATTTCTACCCACTTGGATTTCTTTGGGGGATACTTTCATTGAAAATACAGAAGTGCTAACTCTTAGGTAAATAAAGCATCTAGTGGGAACTCAGACAATGGATCTTAATGCTGCTTAACACTGTGTCTAAAAGGAATGATTACTGACACAAAGTTTTCAATGAATTTATTCCTCTTCCCTTCAGAGATAAATCCATGGCAGTTTCAGCCTTGGTAAGCATGCATAAAGCTGAATGATTCTAAAATACAGTAATGAGTCATTTGTCTGGCAAGGCTGACTCCAAGCTCATTGATAGCAAGGCCCTTCCTTTGCCTTATTTATTATTGAGTTCCCAATGGTGGGCAAAATGCCTGGCACAGAGTAGTGGCTCAAAATTTTTTGCAGAATAAATGTTCGAATGAATGAGGGAATTAATAAATCAGTAAGTCTCCAAACTGTATCACTATGTTTCCCTTTTAATTTCTTTTCTACATCATGGATATTTTTATAAAATATCTTTCAAACTCCATGTACTATGAATTTTTTGAACCATGAGGACACATATGACACCACATAATTTAGATCATTATGAGCTAGAGTGAAGAACTGTTAGATTTTAGTTTTATAAATGTTATGCATTTATAAACTGACAGTGGGTAATATGTGGTTTCCAGTAGGGACTCAGGACACGAAAAGTAACTCACAGACCCGATAATACCTAAGAACTCCACTAGGTTTAGGGTCATTGGCGTAATCATGGTCTGCTCTGGACACTAAACTTTGACCAAAAAATGGTTCTCTTGTATTTGGTAAGGTCATCCTTTTTCATACAATCCCACAGCTTCAAGTAAGACTCCTAGGAAGGAATAAAAGAGGATCTCATCCATCTAGATAGGCAGTACAACTTAATCTTGGGATGGAAGATATTGTAGCCAAGTTGCTCTAGGCTCTCACCCTTCGCCATCTAGAGGAAAGGAAATGGCCTAAACAACCTCACATGCAACCTCCCAGATCAACCATATTGTTGCTTTATTTGATACTACCCTTTATACAAACATTGCTCATTCCTGTTTTAATTTCCCAGGGCATGACAACCTCAAAAGTATCCTCCTCAGCTCTCCTATACTCACAGGAATGCCCCTTTTCTCTATAACAATTTATGCAATCAATACATTCTGAAGTAATCTCTTCCTTCTCTGAATTCCTAAACCATGTATAACCTGCCCTGTGTCATTTGCCTATGCACGATCTGTCCTCTATTATTTCACTATGCATAGCCAATCGCATAAAATTTCAGCATATATAGCTTGTCCTATTATCATTTCATCATGATCACTATTATTTTTAACAATAGATACCTTTTATTCTTTATATATTATGTGTTACGTGCTACGTTGGGTGCTTCATAGATGTGTGTCATGGTTGTATCTCAGGTATATCCTGACAACAGCCTTCTGCATTACCCAGCCTATGCCAAAGTAGAAACAAAGACTCAAAAAAGATGCTGACATCAGTATACATTCTTGACTAGAAAGTGACTGTGCCTCCCCTTGAGTACTAGACAAAGCGTTTATCCCTATGCTTTCTTTTTACTTTCTTTCTAGATCATGGACTCCATGCTTTTATAAAGGCAGGATTTGCGGAAAGAGTGAAGGGTTCTGAGTAACCAAAGAAAAAAGAAGTTTACATTCTGGAGGACCAGGAAGTAGCATAGAAAGGACAACTCTCCCAATTTTTCTGAAGAATGGAGGACCCATTATCTAAGGACAACCCACTAAACCAATAGTCCTGGTCACTTGTAAGTCCCTAAACTAAGGGTGCCCAAGTATGGGAACTGTTATGTAGTTTTTCCCATTTGCTCTGAATTAGGAAGCCTTGGTCTATATGATATTTGGAAGGCTTTCGGAAAAACTATCACCATGTCTGTATATCTTATGAATTCACCTTGATTATAAACCTCTAAAGGACAAGAATGGTATTCGATTCATCCTAGAGGTATAGTAGTCATCCTATTAACTAATTAACTCAATTACCCAAGATGTCCCATTCATCGAAAACATACTTAATAAAGAGAAGCTCATTTAGATAAGAGAAAGCACAGGCTTCTGAAAGACCAGTAAACTTCAGATGGCAATAAGATTACGAAACAATTACAATCCATTTCTGTCCTCTACCATCCAAGCAAACATCAAACTGTCATTCTTTTGATACTAAATCATATAAAATGTTAACAAGGCTAACGACTTTAAAATCTAAGCAAAGCACAGAGCATATCTATTAACGGGGAGTAAGATGGTCGCAGGAACTTAGGCCTTTCTTACTAGTTAACCAAAAGAATTGAAAAATGACTTTTATCATTTTTACCTTTCCCTCTAAGCAACAAAGTACTAGTTAAGAAAGTTTTCAGGTTTGTCTACTGCATAATTTGTGATATCATTAATCATGAAGGAATTAATTATTTTTGCCACCTAATTAGTGAAACGAACCTCCACTTAACACCTTGTGCTGAAAACGTGTCAGCACTTCATTACACAGATATTGGAAACTGCAATGTGGTTGCTATGGTAACAATAGGATCCAATGGGGATTTTTGTGTTTAGCTGACATATCTAGATCAAACAGAATACAATTAAATGGAAAAAATCTAACTTAAAGCACTTCTGTACTCAAAACGATGCAAAAATTGTTTTTTGAAACTGCCAATTTCAAATAAAATGATTGCCTAAGTCTCCAAAGAAATAAAAAACTTTTTTCATATTTCATTATCCTTGGACCTGCATTTTTTACTTTAAAATGAAAATCATTATTGTAGAAACACTCAGATCATAACCCCCACTGTTTCAAAATTTTATTGATTATAATAATGTATAAATCATATTAGAAGTCACAGAGTTAAGCCAAAGCAAGGAAAACAAAAGATGTGTGGCCTTAAAACAACAAATAAATCAGAAACAGAGACTGCTCTATGTTAATATGATTCTGTGACAGTAATTAGCAGGGAAGCTTGTTAAAAAGGCAATTCATTAAAAGTTATGGCTTTGGTTGGTTGGATGTCAGATTTTCCCCATCCATCCTTTATACTGTGCCTCTGCCTTCATTTGCAATACTTGATTTGTACAATTTGACATAGGTATAGTGGAGCTCTTGGGTCAATATTAAAATATAAAAAATATTCCAGTCAGCAAATAATTATTGAGCCCTCACTCATTCCAACATAAATATAACACACTATAATTTGTATACTTTAATCCTCCTCTTAAAATTTCAGTTGATCTCAAAATATGCAATGCCTGACTTGCACCACCCGATTCAGCACCTAAACAAGAATAACGCTGCATAGCCTTGGGTAATCAAGACCTAGTTTCTGTCAAGACTAAGGTGCCATTAGCCACAGAGCAGGCAAGACCCAAGAGACTAAGAGAAGCCTAGGGTGGGTGTGGCTTGTGCTTAGCAAGTGAAGTCAAGAGCAAATAACGCCAGCAAAGTGTAACAAAAAGAGAAGTTGCTTGACAGTTGGAACCCCAAATGGTCAGTGCCCAGGAAGGCTCTTAGCAGGAAAAAGGATTTGAAATTTAATTGCAGCAAAGATCTCACCACTGAAAAACATAAAATACTGGGCAGGAAAGCAAGGTATTAGCAAACCTGCTACTTAGTTTGAGAAGCTGTTTTAAGAAGTAATTTTTGCTGATGCAGAGTCCACAGGAGCCAACAAGCCATTACTGAAGTCCCATATGACACAGAATAGGTAGCTCTGCCACTGGACATGCAAGTTTGAGAAGTGATAACTCTTTTGAGAATCTGACCGTATATCAGAATATATTAGTGACTAAAGACTCAAGAGAGCCCTAACATAACTATAAGAAGCGTGTTCATAGAAAATCTTTATATAGAAATTATTTTGCCAGTCTTAATAATGAATTATCAGGATTACAAATACAGGGAGGCTCTATCCATACAACTTCAAAAGTCATGACCAAAGCCTTTTGCATAAATTATTGTGCTGCCTTCAACTTCACTGGAAGCACAAAACGTAAATACTCTTCTATAAAATAAAAATATGAAACCACACTTTGATAATCCAGATCCCATTTACTCAAGGCAAAATAATATACATTAAATTTTCTATATTTCTGTAGAATTCATAATTATTTAAGTCAGCAGTAGTCATGCATATTGAGTATAACATGTCTTCAGGGCTACTTTGGTGGCTTCAATTTGGTGGCTGCACTTTTAGCTTTTAGTCGTTATGCTAACTAGAATCTCTCTTAGCAGTACACTGAGTTCTCAACTCCATGATTGGAGCTGTAATACATAGGCTTACAGCTGTGGAGCAGATTGAAGTTTTGTGCATGATTTAAAAAAGTGCCTGAGCTTTACACATTATTGTTAAATATTTATTTAGTCAATTCCTACTTATCACTTAGGAAGATGGATGACTTTATTTTGAGCTACACAAGACTATTTAAACATCAGTCTATAGCAAATATGAAAGGATACACTATTTTTTGTTTGTTTTATAATTAAACCTTTTATTTTGAGGCAATTTTAATCCACAAACTATAGTGTCAAGAAATACTATAAGAAGCTCCTGTGTACCTTTATTCAGTTTCACCCAATGGTAACATCTTGTAAAACTATAGTACAGTATCCCATTTAGGATATTGGCACTGATACTATAAAGTTACAGAACATGTCACCAAGTATCCCTCATGTTACCTTTTACAATCAAACCCACTTTATTGACAGTCCTAGCCTCTCTTCAGTCCCTGGCAGCTGCTAATCTGTACTCTGTGTCTGTAATTTTGTCATTTCAAGAAAGTTATATAAAGAGAATCATACAATATGTAATCTTTGGGGACTGCCTTATTTTACACAGCATAATTCTCTGAAGATTCATCCAGGTTGTTGCATTTATCAAGAGTTTGTTCCTTTTTATTGCTGAGTTATTATTCCACAAGTGTTTAACCATTCATTCATTGAAGGACAACTGGATTGTTTCCAGTTTTTAGATAGTATGAATAAAGCTACTATAAATATTCACATACAGACTTCTGTGTGAATGTGTTTTCATTTTTCTGTGATAAATGCCCAGGAATGCAACTGATAAGTCATATAGTAGTTGCTTGTTTAGTTATACAAGAAACTGTCAAATTGTTTTCCAGAATAGGTATACCATTTAACATTTCGAAAAGTGATGTATAAGTGATCTAGTTTCTTAGCATTCTTGCCAGCATTTGGTGGTGTTATTATTTTTTTATTTTGGACATACTGATTAAGTGTATAGTGAGATCTCATTGTGGTTTTACTTTCCCTAATAAAAATGATACTGATTTTCTTTTCATGAACTTGTTTGCCATCTGTATATATCTTCTTCACATCTTTTGCTTATTTTGGAATAGGAATGTTTTGGGGTTTCTTTTTACTGTCTGGCTTTTTAATTGAGGTAACATTGATTTATAACATAAGTTCCATATATATACTATTCAGCCATCAAAAAGATGAAATCTTACCATTTATGATAACATGGATGAACCTTGAGGGTATTATGCTAAGTGAAATAAGTCAGATGTAGAATGACAAATACTGTATGACTTCACTTGTATGTGGAATATAAAAAACAATCAAACAAAAATACTGCTGAGCTTTGAGAGAACTTTATATACTCTAGATTCTAGTCCTTTGTCAGATATGCAGTTTGCCAAATTTTCTCCCAGGCTGTAGCTAGTCTTTTTTATCTTCTTAACAGTGTTTCACAGAGCCAAAGTTTTTAATTGTGATCAAGTCCAATTTACCAAATTTTTATTTTATGTATCATGTCAAGTGATAGAACACTTTGACTAGCTCTAAATCCTGAAGATTTCATCCTAACTTTTCTTCTAAAAGTTTTACAGCATTATGTGCTACATTTAAATTCACGATCAATGTTAACTCAACGTTTGCTTACTGTGTGAGACTTAAGTTGGAGCTCGCTTTTTTGTTTATGCTACGTATGTGCTCCAGCACCATTTGTGGAAAAGTTTTTTCTCCACTGAATTAATTTACTCCCTTGTCAACAGTTAGCTGGATGTATCTGTGTGGTCCATTTCTCTGTTTCTAGTCTTGTTCAATTGGTCTCTCTGTCTATCTCTGCCAATATCGTATAGTTTGGATCATAAGTCTTTGCAAGTAAGTAGACTGATTCTTCCCACTCTATTCTTCTTCAAAATTGTTTTAGCTATTCTACATCTGTTGTCTTTCTATTAAATTTCAGAATAATTTTGTCTATATAAAAAGTGCCGCTGAGAATTTGCTAGAAATTGTGTTAAATCTGTACATCCATTTAGGCAGAACTGATATCATTATTCGTTGAGTCTTCTCTTGATGAACATGGTACATCTGTGAATGTATTTAATTCTTCTCTGAATTCTTTTTATCAGCATTTTATAGTTTGCAGCATACAATTCTTGTACATGTTCTGACTGGCTTACATTTAAGTACTTTAATTTTTTGAGTGATTATAAGCAGCTCTGTATTTTTAACTTCAGTGTCTCAAATTCATTGCTAATATATAGAAATACATATTAAATTGTATTTAAATTGATTTTTTAAATTGTATCTTGTGATCATAATGAATTGACTTATTAGTTCTAGGAGTTTTTCTAGTAGAAAACTATGTCATCTGCAAATAGGGGAAGTTTGAGATCTTCATTTCCAATCTATGCATTTTATATCCATTTCTCACCTACTGCACTGGCTAGAACTTCCAGCAATATGTTGAGTGGGAGTGCTGACATATTTGCTTTGTTACCAATCTTTAGGTGAAAAGTATGTAGTCTTTCACCATTAAGTAAAATATTATATATGTTTTTTGTGGGGGGTTTTTTAGATGCTCTTTATCAAGTTGAGGAAGTTCCCCTCTATTCCTATTTTTCTGAGAGATTTTTGTGATGAATGAGTGTTAAACTTTGTCAAACACTTAAATTGTGTGATTTGTTCTGTGATTGTTATTATGCTGTGTTACACTGATTTTTTAAAATACTGAACCAATCTTGCATCCCTGGAATGAACCCAACTTGGTAATGGTATATAATTCTTTTCACGTATTGTTCAGTTCTGTTTGATAATATGTTCTGGGGTTCTGCATCTTATTAATGAGGGATATCGGTCTATACTCTATTTCTATTTTTGCACTGTCTTTTTCTGATATTGGTATCAGGGTAATAACTGCTTTATAAAATGACTTAATAAGTGTTCCCTCGTCTATTTTTTGGAAGCATTTGTGCAAAACTCATGTTAATTCTTCTTTCAATGTTTGGTAGAATCCTCCAGTGAAACCTTGAGCCCCTGGGGATTTCTTTTTGGGGAAGTTTTTACTTACAAATCCAATTCCCTTAATAGTTATAGGGCTATTCAAATTACTACTTCATACTGGGTGATTTGTATTAGTTTGTACTTTTTGAGAAATTTGCCTATCTCATCTGAGTCATCAAATTTCCATGTGAAGAGTTGTTTGCAACATACCCTTTTAGGTTTTTTGTTGTCTGCAGGTCTGTAGTTACACCCCCTATTTCATTTCTGCTATTGCTAAATTGTACTTTCTTTCTTTTCTTATATTTTCTTTGTCAGTCTGGCTAGAATTTTGTCAATTTTACTGATCTTTTCTCAGAGCTATATCTCTCTTATAGGTGTACTCTATTGCTTCTGTTTTCAACTTAATTGCTTTCTGCTCTTATGTTTATTATTTTCTTCCTTCTGCTTGTTTTGGGTTTATTTGCTCTTCTTTTTCTAGATTTTTGATGTAGAAACATAAATTACTGATTTGAGATTTTTCTTCATTTCAAATATATGTATTTAGTGCTATAAATTTTCCTATCAGCACTGTTTTAGCCATTTACCCCATCAATTTTGATATGTTGTATTTTCCTTTTCATTCAGCTAAGTATGTTTTTTATATTTCATTTGATACTTCCCTTTTACTCATAGATTGTCTAGAGGTGTACTGTTTAATTTTCAAGTGTTTGGAGATTTTCCTGATAATTTTATTATGATTTCTAGTTTAATTTTAGTCAGAGAGTACAATTTGTATGATTTCAATTTTTTAAAATTTGCTCAGGATTTTTTATAAGGACCAAGATATGGCCCACATTGGTATACATTCCATTGGCACTAGGAAGGAATGTGTATTCTATTGTTGGGTGGAATATTTTATAAATATCTATTAGATCCTATTTGTTAATAGTACTTTTGAGTTTTTCTATATCCTTGCTAATTTTCTATTACTCTAATCAATTATTGAGAGAAGACTGTTAAAGTTCAACTATATTTATGGATTCGTCTACTTATCCTTTCAGGTCAGTTATTTCTCCTTTCAGTTTTTATTTTACATATTTTGTAGCTTTGTTATTTTGTGGATACGTATTTAGGATTGTTATGTCTTCTGAAGGACTAACACTTTTATCACTATATAATGACTTTCTATGTCTCCGGAAATTCTCTTTGTTCTGAAGTCTACTTTATATGATATTAATATCTTATACTAATATCCTGCTTTATTTTAATGAATCTTTTTGTATATTTTTCTATCCCTTTACTTTCAACTGGACTATATCCTTACATTTAAGGTGAGGGTCTTCTAGACAACAAATAATTGGGTTATTTTTTATTGTTGTGTTGGCAGTGGTGTTTTCTGAAGTCTACTCTTTCAATCTTTGTATTTTAACTGATTTTTTAAATCATTTATATTAATTTAATTTTAATATTTTAGGGCTTAACTATGCCATTTTACTTTTGTTTTATCTCAATATTTTTCATTTTTCTCTTTTTTCTGTCACCTTATGGAATACTTAAACATATTTCTTTGGAATTCAATTTTGATCTATACTGTTTTTTTTTTTATCTTTATTGGAGTAAATGTTGTGTTAGTTGCTGCTATACAACAAAGTGAATCAGCTATATGCATACATATATCCCCATATCCCTCTTAAGCCTCCCTCCCACCCTCCCTATCCCACCCCTCTAGGTCATCACAAAGCACTGAGCTGATCTCCCTATGCTATGCAGCAGCTTCCCACTAGTCATCCATTTTATATTTGGATGATACTCTCTCACTTCGTCCCAGCTTCCCCTTCCCACCCTGTGTCTTCAAGTCCGTTCTCTGTCTGCATATTTATTCCTTCCCTGCCACTAGGTTCGTCGGTACCATTTTTTTAGATTCCATATATGTGCGTTAGCATATCTATACACTGGTTTTGAGTGTATGTCTTTGTATAACTTTTTAGTGTTTGCTTTAGATATTACATTATACATTTACACAGTTTATCACAGACTACTATTGTCAACATTTTACTAGTATATATACTTTACCTCCCTTTCAGTCCCCTTAAACTCCATTTAAAATTTTTGTAAATATTTCCTCTGCATACATGTAGAGCCAAATCTGATGGTTTTATAATTTTCACTTCAACCATCAAAAATTTAGAAAATTCAAGAGAAGTATTTTTCCATATTTTTGCTTACCGTGTTGAAATGATGTTTCAACATTTCACCTTTCACCATTTCTTTGTTTAGAGAAATCCTTTTAGCCATTCATTAGGGTATGTCTGCTGTAAACAAGTTCTTTTTGTTTTTCCTTATTTGAAAATGTCTTGATTTCCCCTTTATTTCTGAAGGATATTTCCATTTGGTATAAGATTCCTGGTTGACAGTTATTTTCTTTCAGCACTTCAAATATGGTGGGTCACTTCTTTCTGTCCTCTATGGTTTTCTATTAAAATTCATTGTCATTTGAATATGTTCCTCTATAGGCGAGGCATCATTTCTTTCTCTTTCTGCTTTCAAGATTTTTCTTTGTCTTTAGTTGACAAAAGTTTTACCATGATATGTCATGATGTAGATTTCCTAAGGTTATTCTATTTAGAGTTTGCTTAGAATCTTGAATTTGTATGTTTACATCTTGCTATACTTCGGAAGTTTTCAGCCATTCAAGTACTTTTCAGTACTTCAAGTACTTCTTTATCTCAGTTCTATTTTTTCTCTTCTACTGAGACATCAAAGACAAAAAAGTTAGATCTTTTGTTATAGTCCAACAGCTTCCTGAGGCTATGTTCATTTTTGTCACTCTTTTTTCTTTCTGTTGTTAATTGGATAAGTTCTATTGTTCTTCTTGTTCACTGATTCTTCCTTCTTTCCCCCTCTACTCTGTTCTTGAGCCCATCAACTGATTGATTTTGGTTGCTGTATTTTTCAGTTCTAAAATCTGTTTACTTCCTCTGACAGAACTATTTCTTTGCTAAGACTTTCTATTTATTTTGCTGAGACTTTCTATTTGTTCATTTGTTTCAAATATGTTCATAATTTCTCACTGAAGTATGTTTATGATGGCTGCTTTAAAATCTTTCAGACAATTCTAATATCCCTGTCATCTTGGTGTTTCTATATGTTGATTTTTATGCCCCTTCAGTGTGCAATCTTCCTGCTTCTTGGTATGACAAGTTATTTCCTATTGAAGCCTGGATATTTTGGATATTACTTTATGAGACTCCCATAATGACAAATCCAGTGGTCAATGATCAATCCTTATCTTACTTGATTTATCAGTAATATTTGGCATTTTCTAAATCCTTCCTTCTTAAAGAACTTTCTTCACTTGATCTCTTATTATCCTTCTACTCCATTGCTCTTCCTTCCTTTAGTTCCTCTTGTAACTATTAAAGGGTCCAAGGTCAGGCTTTAGACCTATTCTCTTTCTACATTCCCTAAACAATCTATTCCAGGTTTTAACATACTATAATGCACACTGCCAACTCAATATTCACATATCCAAGTTAGATCCATAATTCAAGATTCATATACTCTGCCAATTACTCAACATCTCCACATGATTGTCTAATAAACATCTCAACCTAATCATATAAGTGGAATTCTTAAGCTGTTCTCTCAAACCAACGTTTTCTGCCATTTCCCCAATCTCAGTAAATGGCCCTACATTCCTTCATTTGCTCAAACCAAAGTCCTCAAATCATTCTTAATGTTTAATTTACTCTCTTATCTCATATTGAATTCATCAGAAAATACAATCCTTCAAAATATACCCAGAATCTTATTAGTTCTCCAAACCTTCATTGCTATCATCCTGGTCCAAATTATCATTTCTCACCTGTTCTTCACGCTTCGGTGCTTGCCCCTTGCAGACTAGTCTTTCTTCTACAGTATAAATAAGATTATATGACCCATCTATTTAAAATATCCCAGGGTTTTATACATTCCATAGAATAGTATCAAAAGGCCTCACCATGATATATTAAGCCTTACATGATTTGGTCTTTTTCTTTTTTAACAATAAGATACAATGGGGCTTCCCTGGTGGCGCAGTGGTTCAGAGTCTGCCTGCCAATGCAGGGGACATGGGTTCGTGCCCCAGTCCGGGAAGATCCCAATGCCGTGGAGCGGCTGGGCCCGTGAGCCATGGCCGTTGAGCCTGCACGTCCAGAGCCTATGCTCTGCAACGGGAGAGGCCACAACAGTGAGAGGCCCACATACCGCAAAAAAAAAAAAAGATACAATGGACAAAAGGTGGTAGAAGTAGCAAGTGCCCTAGTAGCTACACTTATTACTTTTATATCATCTTTTCTATTGAAAGTTACACAGATATTTGTTTATACTGTTTTAGCAGAGAAACTGGATTACTTAGGGGGTTACTAGCAAGTACTTTTTAAAATCATATTTTGTAGTGTTTTTTAAATTTAATGAGTATCTTCACGAAATTAAAACTTTTCCATAGCAGTCAATTAAAACAGAAATTGTGCTTAGTCTCACAATTTACTTTCATACCTTAGTATATCATGTAAAACTCAGAAATTGTACTCTCACAAATCACTGTCCTATTATTGTTATGGCCCATCTTTTTGAATCCTCAAAAGATGTTTCATAACCCTTTTAATAAATTGTTCTAACTTAAAATTAAAAAACAATAAACTTTGTTTATGTCAACACATACCATGGCACACAATGCTACTAAACTCTGAAATTCCCCCCTTTAATTCAGAATAGTATATAATTAAGGAAAGAGAAATTTTATATTGAGAAAAAATTATTGGGAAGATGAAAAGGACAAATACTATTCTAGATAAAGAGTTCTCCAGGTTTTTTTAAGAGTTCCTTTAAGGGTCCCTTTATCACAATCATCAATGGCTATTTTATGATTATTATGCAGATGTACACATCAAGGTTCAAGAACTGATAATAGAAAGGATCCATGACACCAAAGCCTATTACCATTTACATATTCTCTAAACAGAAAATTATTGAATATCTACTTTTATACATAGAATTATATTTGACATTCTTGTATTTGATGAATGTAAGCAAAAAAAGCCCTTAGTGACCTTTTCTAAATAAGGCCAAAACATTTATAGTTATAAAAACTAAGGAGATTTGAATGAAATTCTGCAGAAGATGATTTTTTTAAAACTTTATTTCATTTTTTAATACAGCAGGTTCATATTAGTTATCTATTTTATACATATTAGGGTATATATGTCAATCTCAATCTCCCAGTTCATCCCACCACACCCCCACTTTACCCACTTGGTATCCTTTACGTTTGTTCTCTACATCTGTGTGTCTATTTCTGCCTTGCAAACTGGTTCATCTGTACCATTTTTCCAGATTGTTAATATATGTGTTAATACACAATATTTGTTTTTCTCTATCTTACTTACTTCACTCTGTATGACAGTCTCTAGGTCCATCCCCGTCTCTACAAATGACCCAATTTTGTTCCTTTTTATGGCTGAGTAATATTCCATTGTATACATATACCACATCTTCTCTATCCATTTGTCTGTTGATGGGCATTTTGGTTGCTTCCATGACCTAGCTATTGTAAATAGTCCTGCAATGAACATTGGGGTGCATGTATCTTTTTGAATTATGGTTCTCTCTAGGTATATGCCAAGTAGTTGGATTGCTGGGTAATATGGTAATTTTATTTTTCATTTTTTAACGAACCTCCATATTGTTCTCCATAGTGGCTCTATCAATTTACATGCCCACCAACAGGGTAAGACCGTTCCCTTTTAGCCACACTCTCTCCAGCAATAGTTGTTTGTAGATTTTCTGATGATGTCCATTCTAACTGGTGTGAGGTGATACCTCACTGTAGTTTCGGTTTGCATTTCTCTAATAATTAGTGATGTTGAGCAGGTTGTCATGTGCCTATTGGCCATCTGTATGTCTTCTTTGAGAAATGCCTATTTCTGTCTTCTTCCCATTTTTTTGATTGGGTTGTTTTTTTAATATTGAACTGCATGAGCTGTTTATATATTTTGGAGATTAATCCATTGTCCATTGACTTGTTTGCAAATATTTTCTCCCATTCTGAGGGTTGTCTTTTTGTCTTCTTTATAGTTTCCTTTGCTGTGCAAAAGCTTTTAAGTTTAATTAAATCCCATTTGTTTATTTTTGTTTTTATTTCCATTATTCTAGGAGGTGGGTCAAAAAAGATTTTGCTGTAATTTATGTCAAAGAGCATTCTTCCTATGTTTTAGAGTCCAGTCTTACATTAAGGTCTTTAATCAATTTGGGGTTTATTTTTGTGTATGGCATTAAAGGGTTTTCTAATTTCATTCTTTTACATGTAGCTGTACAGTTTTCCCAGCACCACTTACTGAAGAGCCTGTCTTTTCTCCATTGTATATCATTGCCTCCACTGTCATAGAGTAGTTGACTATAGGTTCATGGGTTTATCTCTGGGCTTTCTATTCTGTTCCATTGATCTATATTTCTGTTTTTGTGCCAGTACCATACTGTCTTTATTACTGTATCTTTGTAGTATAGTCCCAAGTCAGGGAGTCTGATTCCTCCAGCTCTGTTTTTTTCCCTCAAGATTGCTTTGGCTATTTGGGGTCTTTTGTGTCTCCATACAAATTTTAAGATTTTTTGTTCTACTTCTGTAAAAATTGCTGTTGGTAATTTGATAGGGATTGCATTGAATCTGTAGATTGCTTTGGGTAGTATAGTCATTTTCACAATATTGATTCTTCCAAACCAAGAACATGGTATATCTCTCCATCTGTTTGTGTCAACTTTGATTTCTTTCATCAGTGCCTTATAGTTTTCTGAGTACAGGTCTTTTACCTCCTTAAATAGGTTTATTCCTAGGTATTTTATTCTTTTTGTTGCAATAGTGAATGGGATTGTTTCCTTAATTTCTCTTTCTGATCTTTCATGGTTAGTGTATAGAAATGCAAGAGACTTCTGCCATTAAGTTTGTATCATGCCACTTTACCAAATTCACTGATTAGCTCTAGTAGTTTTCTGGTGGCATCTTTAGGATTTTCTATGTATAGTATCATGCCATCTGCATACAGTAACAGTTTTACTTCTTTTACAATTTGTATTCCTTTTATTTATTTTTCTTCACTGATTGCCATGGCTAAAACTTCCAAAACTATGTTGAATAATACTGGTTACAGTGGACATCACTGTCTTGTTCCTCATCTTAGAAGAAATGCTTTCAGTTTTTCACCATTAAGATGATGTTTGCTGTGGGTTTGTCATATATGGGCTTTATTATGTTGAGGTAGGTTCCCTCTATGCCCACTTTCTGAAGAGATTTTATCATAAATCAGTGTTGAATTTGGTCAAAAGCTTTTTCTGCATCTATTGAGATGATCATATAGCTTTTATTCTTTGATTTATTAATATAGTGTATCACAGTGATTGATTTGCATATATTGAAGAATACTTGCATCCCTGGGAGGAATCCCACTTGATCATGGTGTATGATCCTTTTAATGTGTTGTTGGCTTCTGTTTGCTAGTATTTTGTTGAGGATTTTTGCATCTATATTCATCAGTGATATTGGTCTGTAATTTTGTTTTTTTGTAATATCTTTGTCTGGTTTTGGTATCAGGTTGATGGTGGTCTCGTAGAGTGAGTTTGGGAGTGTTCCTTCCTCCGCAAGTTTTTGAAATAGTTTGAAAAGATTGGGTGTTAGCTCTTCTCTAAATGTTTGGTAGAATTCACCTGTGAAGCCATCTGGTCCTGGACTTCTGTTTTTTGGAAGATTTTTAATCACAGTTTCAATTTCATTACTTCTTCCTGGTTCAGTCTTGGAAGGTTATACCTTTCTAAGAATTTGTCCATTTCTTCCAGGTTGTCCATTTTATTGGCATAGAGTTGACTGTAGTAGTCTCTTATGATGCTTTGTATTTCTGTGGTGTCCATTGTAACTTCTCCTTTTTCTTTTCTAATTTTACTGATTTGAGTCCTCTCCCTCTTTTTCTTGATGAATCTAGCTAAAGGTTTATCAGTTTTCTCAAAGAACCAGCTTTTAGTTTTATTGATCCTTGCTATTGATTTCTTTCTTTATTTTTCATTTATTTCTGCTCTGATCTTTATGATTTCTTTCCTTCTGCTAACTTTGGGGGTTTTTCTGTCCTTCTTTCTCTAATTTCTTTAGGTGTAAGGTTAGGTTGTTTATTTGAGATATTTTTTGTTTCTTGAGGTAGGACTGTATTGCTATAAACGTTCCTCTTAGAACTGCTTTTGCTGCATCCCATAGGTTTTAGATCATCATGTTTTCATTGTCATTTGTCTCCAGGTATTTTTTGATTTCCTCTTTGATTTCTTCAGTGATCTCTTGGTTATTTCGTAGTGTATTGTTTAGCCTCCATGTGTTTGTGCTTTTTACATTTTTTTCCTTGTAACTGATTTCTAATCTCATAGTGTTGTGGTCAGAAAAGATGCTTGATATGATTTCAATTTTATTAAATTTACTGAGGCTTGATTTCTGACCCAAGATGTGATCTATCCTGGAGAATGTTCCATGTGCACTTGAGAAGAAAGTGTAATCTGCTATTTTTGGATGAAATGTCTTATTAATGTCAATTAAATCTATCTGGTCTATTGTGTCATTTAAAGCTTGTGTTTCCTTATTAATTTTCTGTCTAGATGATGTTTCCATTGGTGTGAGGTGTTAACCCCACTATTATCATGTTACTGTTGATTTCCTCTTTTATAGCTGTTAGCAATTGCCTTATGTATTGAGGTGCTCCTATGTTGGGTGCATATTTATTTATAATTGTTATATCTTCTTCTTGGATTGATCCCTTAATCATTATGTAGTGTCCTTCCTTGTCTCTTGTAACATTCCTTATTTTAAAGTCTATTTTATCTGATATGAGGATTGCTACTCCAGCTTTCTTTGGATTTCCATTTGCATGGAATAGCTTTTTCCATCCCCTCACTTTCAGTCTGTGTGTGTTCCTAGGTCTGAAGTGGGTGTCTTGTAGACAGAATATATACAGGTCTTGTATTTGTATCCATTCAGGGAGCCTGTGTCTTTTGGTTGGAGCATTTAATCCATTCATATTTAAGGTGATTATCGATATGTATGTTCCTATTAGAATTTAATTATTTTTAGTTTGTTTTTGTAGGTCCTTTCCTTCTCCTGTGTTTCCCACTTAAAGGAGTTCCTTTAGCTTTTGTTGTAGAACTGGTTTGGTGGTGCTGAATTCTCTTAGCTTTTGCTTGTCTGTAAAGCTTTTGATTTCTCCCTCAAATCTGAATGAGATCCTTGCCAGGTAGAGTTATCTTGGTTGTAGGTTCTTCCCCTTCATCACTTTAAATATATAGTGCCACTCCCTCTGGCTTGTAGAATTTCTGCTGAGAAATCAGCTGTTAACCTTACAGGAGTCCCCTTGTATGTTGTCATTTTTCCCTTGTTGCTTTTAATAATTTTTCTTTATCTTTAATTTTTGTCAATTTGATTACTATGTGTTTCGGCATGTTTCTCCTCAGGTTTAGCCTGCCTAGGACTCTCTGCGCCTCCTGGACTTGGGTGGCTATTTCCTTTCCCATGTTAGGGAAGTTTTCGACTATAATCTCTTCACATATTTTCTCAGGTCCTTTCTCTCTCTCTTCTCCTTCTGGGACCCCTATATTGTGAATGTTGGTGCGTTTAATACTGTCCCAGTGGTCTCTTAGGCTGTCTTCATTTCTTTTCATTCTTTTCCTTTATTCTCTTGGCAGTGAATTCCACCATTCTGTCTTCCTGGTCATTTATCTATTCTTTTGCCTCAGTTATTCTGCTACTTATTCCTTCTAGTGTATATTTCATTTCAATTATTGTATTGTTCATCTCTGTTTCTTCTTTAATTCTTCTAGGTATTTGTTCTTTAATTCTTCTAGGTCTTTGTTAAACATTTCTTGCATCTTCTCAATCTTTGCCTCTATTCTTTTTCTGAGGTCCTGGATCATCTTCACTATCATTATTCTGAATTCTTTCTTTGGAAGGTTGCCTATCTCCACCTCATTTAATTATTTTTCTGGGGTTTTATCTTGTTCCTCCACCTGGTACATGGCCCTCTGTCTTTTCATTTTGTCTTTCTGTGAATGTGGTTTTAATTCCACAGGCTGCAGGATTGTAGTTCTTCTTACTTCTGCTGTCTGCTCTCTGGTGGATGAGGCCAACTAAGAGGTTTTGAGAAGATGGTTTTTTCATCTAAGAAGTTTATGAATTTATTTTCTCAAGTGTAGAACCTTCCTACATATGTACATTCTTGAGGCCTTTTACAAGTTGCCTCCTGCTTTTTACACGATAGGTAGCTGTTTTTACTTGTGTGTGACATATTTATGTCATTTAAAAGGTTTGTGGCATACTTTGTGTCAAAACCTTTGAGTGGAAATTGTGATATAACTGTCATTTGTCATTATCATGAGAACCTCCAGCTATAAAAAAAAGTTTCCAAATATTGTCAATATTTAAATATTGTCAATACTCCTACCTCAAGCAAAATAATATACTTATTACTTGTGAGTAACAACAGTTAGCTACTGCAGCTTGTATCCTACTAAGCATGTACTTGTTGAATATTTGTGTTAAATTGTTCTATATGTTTATTGAACATATAGAAAAATTTATGTTTATAAATTTATGTTTATAAACATGTTCTATATGTTTACTGTGTTGTCTCAACAAACCATAGTGTACTGATCCATGCTTTTAGCTAACAGCAATAACTTCATTGATTGATAAGAAATTATAACAGAGATTATAGGGGAGCCCATCATTTTTTTTTTTCATTTTATTTCTCCCAGAGAAATAAAAGGTGGGATATCTGGCCTCTTGTTTGCTCTGATTTCATACTGGCTCTATCTACTCTAATCAATCAGGCCTTCTGTTGCTCCTACTTTGGGATTTTCATTTGCTGTGTCCTCTTCCTGAAAAGCTATTGCCTGAGATATCAGCATGGCTTGTGTGCTTCTTTGAGATCTGTACTCAAATATCAAATCTTTGCGGAGGTCTCCCCTAACCACCTGATATAAAATAGCCCTATCCCATCACTCTTTACTATTCCTTATTTTCCTTCAAATTACATATCCTCATCTGACCCACTGGATATATGTTTGGTATGTGGTTATTCTCCATAAAACAGAATGTGAACTCCTTGAATACAATGACTTTTTTTGTTTTTTTATTGCTATATCCCCAATGACTAGTACAAACAGCCAAAGTATTCAGAATATATTTTACTGACTGAATAAATTAATGTATGTTATCAAATTATCTTTTTCTCTTTAACAACTGATGCTTTATACACTTTGATACTAGGGTTATATTATTTGTATTATGATTATATATCATTTTTGTAACTTTTCAGTGACTTGTACTTAAACTATGTCAAATATTCCTGTTTTATTTATCTAATGCCTTTTGCCTTGAATTCACCTGTTTCTCATATAAATATCATCATTTCTGTTTCTATGTATTTTTATTTCTATAATATTTTCCCCAGCATCAACCAAAAGATCAATAGAAAGTTTCGTATAGTCCTCAATATTTAGAGAAAGAAAAAGTTTTAAATATATAAATGTATTACTGTTACAGACTTGAGAGTCCTCGGAAGGCATTCATAAGTTCCATTCTCAGCCAGTGAGTATGTTCAAGAAAACGTCACAGCAAAAAGGATCTTGAATGCTCAGAGTTTTTGAGTTATAATTTCTTTTTGATTAATATAACAGCCCTTCTAACCTAAAAACCCATAGTTTTTAAAAACTATTATTATTTATTTATATGCTTTGCCTACTGTCAAAAAGGACTGTAGTCAGCTTATCCAAAAAAAGTCTCACATATACAATAAAGTACATTAAAACAGAAATAGAAATAATGAACCATGGAAAAGAAAAAAAACTTATGGCAAAAATCTCAGCTAATGTAGTTTCTACATGTATAATACATAATTCTAATTTATATTAGCTTTAAGCTGCTTTATTTTTATAGCGAAATAGAAGAGAGAGAAAGAGAAGGAGAGAAGGAGGGAGAAAGTTGGGGGAGGGAAGAGAGAGAAGAATATGAACTGCTATTTAAGTTGATATTTCTGCATTAAGGAAAAAGTGAAAAGCAGTGGACAAGAGGAAAACAAGAATCATTTTTTAAGTGCCTACTTTGTTACAGGAACTGTACTAGGACATACACATATATATTACCAAGAATATAAATTCTTTGAGATATGACTATTATCCTTACTTTACAGTTAAGAAAACTGAGCCCCAAAGATATGAATAATTTTCCAGAGTTGATATGACTGGATTGTGGCATACCCAGTATTGAATTTTGGTCTTGCTACACCAAAATAGCCTTCATAGATCATAATTAAGAGTTTTAAGGATAAATAAATATAATTCCAGGATATGCACACACACACACACACACATGCATGCACCTAGTATATGCACACACAGTATGCAGAATATCAGAGAGCTTTTCTCCATGTTCACACACTGGGAAGGGAATACTATCTACCTTCCGTCTGCAGGTAATTTCTATCCTGGTGTATTGAGTTAGGGAAAGTTAGGATGTTGTAGATCAAGCCTCTTCTTTCCTTTCATTATAGGAAGATATTTCTGATTTAGCGAATTAAATCAAATTGAATCATCATCTCAAGAACACAGAAGAGGCTTCTATACCAATGGGCCACAATCTAATGCTCTGTTAAGTCATTATATCCATGCTAAGGTGTTTCACAGACCTGAGCTGGAGAAACAGAAGTAGCCCTAGGGAGACAAGTTTCGCCTGGTTCCTAAATAAAAATCTTCAAAAGTAGCAGTCCCACTTAAAACTATTTTATATATTGGGCCTTTTATTAGTTAATCATTGCTGTGTAACAAATTTATCCCTAAATGTAATTACTTAAAAAATATTTATGTGTTCCCACAGTTTTTAGAGTCAGTAATGTGGGAGCTAGCTTAGCTATGTGGTTATGGTTCAGGGTCATTCATGAGGTTGCAGTTAAGTTCCTGCCTAATGCTACAGTCATCTGTTTCCAAGATGACTCATTCACACAGCTGTTAGCTGGAGGCCTCAGTTGCTCACTGTGTGGAACACTGTTGAGCATCTTCATGACACAGTAGTTAACTTCTCCCAGAGTGGTGATTCAAGAGATAGAGAAGAAAGAGAACCCCAATGTCATTTTTGACCTAGTTACTCACAATCATTATTGCCATATTCTATTTGTTAGAAGAGAGTCAGTAAGGCCAGCCCACAGTCAAAGCAGGAAGACTTAGACTCCTCCTTTTGGAGGAAAGGGTGTTGAAGAATTTGTTTTAAATCCACCAGCTAATTCCAAATAAGATGCTATTTTTTTGAAAAGTGTTTTGTTATTTTAAAATCTAAAGGTTAGAAAATATTTTTCTAAATTAATTTCATTAGTGTACACGGAAATTCAATTATATCATTATTTAGGCATCATAAAGCTTTTTCTTGGTAATCTTTAGTACGGGAACATAGGAAATTGCAAAATGAGGAACCAACAGTATAAGAGATAGTCTAATATTTGATTATAAATCACATAAATGTTAAGTGACCCTTAAATGCTGTCAGGAATCTATTTTTTATCAAGATCTCATTAGTTTTGTTTTGTTTTGTTTTTATACTTTAGTTGGAATGAAATATATAGGAGGCCCTAAAGCAGTAGGAATGAAATGTAACCTGGGCTTTAGGCAATAGTACTGGGCAGACAAGTGCTGACTGTCTTAACTGAGATCAGTAATACGTACTAGTTTCTAGTTTCATCTTTTTCAAGTTGTGCTAAGTTTAGATATATATCCTATGATTTGATTTTAGCATTAAGAGAATCATAAATTGACATCAGAGTGAACACAACTATAAAACTCAAATGGGAAGCCAGTTTACCAATTCCAATAAGAGCCAAGATTTTTTGCACTGTCAATTTTCATCATACTGAACTAGTTTAAAAAGAAAAGAAAAAGTGTCTGAGGCAAGCTTTGCAAGACAATTCAACATACAACCACACACACACACATATCTCTACTGTCCATGCCCATATCCAGGCACATACACACTCGTCTAATCCTAAATATCCCCATGTGTAAAACAGTGATAATAATAGTATGTAACACATAAGACTGTTGTGAGGGTAAAATGAGATAATACATGTAAAGTACTTAGCACAATGCTTGATCCATGGTTAGGGCTCAATATATGTTAGCTATTTTTGTTATTTAAGTGACGTTATAACTAATATGCCTTTCCAGTGATTGTGAATAGGAAGATAGAGGTTATACAGCTTTAATTCTGCATTCTGGTAGATATAATTCTAAAATTAAATTTCTGAAACAGAACCATCTTATTTCTCCCTAACTATATTCCTATTTTTAAGACTCAAGATTACTCATCTAGTAAGTAGGCAAATTGGCATTTAAGCCCACAGTTTTCTGATCTTTCTTCTACACTACAAGGATTCAATAGATGGTCTCTCAATATATATCTTTAAGTGTGTCTTTTTGTAATCATCCATTCATGTACAGGTTTCTAATATAATCTTCATTATACAGATATAATATATTCTATATACTTAGATGTGTGAGGTCCTCAGGAGTAGGGTCTAAACTCTTACTGCTTTCACTCTCCTCTTTGCCCATCCCTTCTCCAACATAATCTCTCAAGACAATACAATTCTTTGTACAGGTATTCAATAATTTCATGCTTCTCGAGAAGATGAATTCCTTCCAGCACCTACTTATTTGCAACAGCCGGTGTTACCTACAAACAATCATCTCTGACATAGGAACTGATCTAAATCAGACATTCAGTAGCTAACTGCCTCTATAAATATGGTAGTCATGTGAATACACCGACTTATATGTGTCTTACCATTCTGAAGCTAGTTTTTCTCTTCAATGACTACAGGTTATGCTATCAACAGTATAATCATGTTGGTATTTCAAGTAAATGGAAAAAAAAAAAACCTTTTCTCTCAGACTTTAACTCTACTCAAAAGCAGGAAATTTACTGTTGTTTTTCACTGCAAAAGATACCTAATGATGGATGTAGCTCACTGGTTCTCAGAAACAAAGAATAAGTATAAGAATGGAAAACACATTTCAGTTCCTATATGGGTAATAACTTCTGAAGAACTGATGGATAGAAGGAGATTCTTATAAAATGACAAACTGAAATTGGCTCTGGTTCCCTTGCTCATGAAGTGTAATCCAACAGATCATCTCCCAAATTAAGCTGGTTTTTGAAAGATAGAGTCAAGTCCTCTGGCCATGCTGAGTTCTCAAGAAGAGATAAGGAAGAAGTGAGAGTCTGGTAATGGTCTGGAGAGACCTCTAAAATGGGTATCTAACCAAACATGGTGAAGAAATACTGACATACTGCCCCTGCATAAGTAATGTGTCTTGGAAGTTGGATGTGACTCTGGATCAGAGGACCTAAAAAGGAGTAAATGTTGCATGAAAACATCTCTTCCCTCACAAGATGAGGAACACCAGCTTTAGCAATAATGAAGTTGGTAAGCAGAGAAGCTTCCCTCAGGGATCTAGACTCGAGAAGGAGCCTTACAAGTTGCTGCCTGGCTCACTAGCTCAACCAAGACTAACTGGATAGATACTGCAGATGGTCAGGACTCAACATGCTCCAGAAATTCAACCTCAGCACCAAGAAGCAAAGACAGGGGGAAAAAAAAAGGCCACTAGATAAGGAAAACATAAGCAGAAAAAAACAGAATGAGAGACTCAGTGAAACAGAACTACTGGGGAAAAAGATAGTAACTTGAGTAACAGAAAAAAACAATAAGAGCAATTAAAGACATTCAAAATTAGCACAAAAAAAGCTTACATGAAAGAAAGTGATATACAACTTAAAATTCAAGGACAAATTGATGAGGAACTGAAGAGGCATTTTTGAAATCCAACTTAGTGGTCTGGAAGATTAAAAGAAAGACATAATACAAAAAATAATAACAGAAGAGATGGGAAGCAAGACTTGCATGATGAATCTGAGAGTACTAGCTAAAAATAATAGGTGGTCCAGGAATAAAATATCATTAAGTAAATTAAAGAAAATTTTCTGAGAAAAATTCTCAGGAAAAAAATATAACTGAAAATACAAGTGTTAGGGCAGAGACCTCAAAGTAAGATAAAAAATTGAAAGAAAATAGAACAATGAACTTTGCAGTATACACAGTTGAATCTAAATGGATAATAATATAGTGGTTGAGGGTATGTAATTTAAGAGCCAAGTAAGGATTATTGGCATAGAAAAGAAATACTACTGGGGAAAACATAACAATAATCTGGGACTTCCCTGGTGGCGCAGTGGTTAAGAATCCACCTGCTAGAACACTCTATGACATAAATCACAGCAAGATCCTTTTTTTTTTTTTTTGCGGTACGCGGGCCTCTCACTGCTGTGGCCTCTCCCGTTGCGGAGCATAGGCTCCGGACGCGCAGGCTCAGCGCCCATGGCTCACGGGCCTAGCCGCTCCACGTCATGTGGGATCTTCCTGGACTGGGGCACGAACCCATGTCCCCTGCATCGGCAGGCGGACTCTCAACCACTGTGCCACCAGGGAAGCCCCAGCAATGTCCTTTTTGACCCACCTTCCTAGAGAAATGGAAATAAAAACAAAAATAAACAAATGGCACCTAATGAAACTTAAGAGCTTTTGCACAGCTAAGGAAACCATAAACAAGAAGAGAAGACAACCCTCAAAATGGGAGAAAATATTTGCAAACAAAACTGACAAAGGATTAATCTCCAAAATTTACAAGCAGCTCAATAACAAAAAAACAAACAACCCAATCCAAAAATGGGCAGAAGACCTAAATAGACATTTCTCCAAAGAAGATATACAGACTGCCAACAAACACATGAAAGAATGCTCAACATCATTAATCATTAGAGAAATGCAAATCAAAACTACAATGAGATATCATCTCACACCAGTCAGAATGGCCACCATCAAAAAATCTAGAAACAATAAATGCTGGAGAGGATGTGGAGAAAAGGGAACACTCTTGTACTGCCAGTGGGAATGTGAATTGGTACAGCCACTATGGAGAACAGTATACAGGTTCCTTAAAAAACTACAAATACAACTACCATATGACCCAGCAATCCCACTACTGGGCATATACCCTGAGAAAACCATAATTCAAAAAGAGTCATGCACCAAAATGGTCATTGCAGCTCTATTTACAATAGCCAGGACATGGAAACAACCTAAATGTCCATCATCAGATGAATGGATAAAGAAGATGTGACACATATATACAATGAAATATTACTCAGCCATAAAAAGAAACGAAATTGAGCTATTTGTAGTGAGGTGGATGAACCTAGAGTCTGTCATACAGAGTGAAGTAAGTCAGAAAGAGAAAGACAAATACCATATGCTAACACATATATATGGAATTTAAGAAAAAAAAATGTCATGAAGAAACTAGGGGTAAGACAGGAATAAAGACACAGACCTACTAGAGAATGGACTTGAGGATATGGGGAGGGGGAAGGGTAAGCTGGGATGAAGTGAGAGAGTGGCAAGGACATATATGCACTACCAAATGTAAAACAGATAGTTAGTGGGAAGCAGCCACATAGCACAGGGAGATCAGCTCGGTGCTTTGTGACCACCTATAGGGGTGGGATAGGGAGGGTGGGAGGGAGGGAGATGCAAGAGGGAAGAGATATGGGAACATATGTATGTGTTAACTGATTCACTTTGTTATAAAGCAGAAACTAACACACCATTGTAAAGCAATTATACTCCAATAAAGATATAAAAAAAAGTTTAAAAAGTCAAAATGTGAAACTCCCCCCCCACCAAAAAAAAAAAGAAGAATCCACCTGCTAATGCAGGCAACATGGGTTCAAGCCCTGGTCCAAGAAGATCCCACATGCAGTGGAGCAACTAAACCCAGGCGCCAACTACTGAGCCGACGCGTGCCACAATTTCTGAGCCCGTGTGCCACAACTACTGAGCCCACACTCCTAGAGCCCATGCTCTGCAACAAGAGAAGCCACTGCAATGAGAAACCCAGGCCCCCCAACAAAGAGTAACCCTCACTCGCCGCAACTAGAGAAAGCCCACGCACAGCAACAAAGACCAAATGCAGCCAAAAATAAATTTAAAAAAATATGTTTTTAAAAAAGATAAAAAACAATAATCTGGAACTAAAAATACTAAGATATCTCAGAAAAAATAAATAAAACATTAAAATGTAATAGGATACAGATGTAGACTATTCTCAATGTCTCTTCTTGGAATTGAAAAACATAGTTTATTATGAGAATTATTTATAAATTACTTTCATAAAATGATACATGTATTTTGCCATTAACAAACGTAGGTGGATATTAGAGAAACAGAAAGAACAATTAAACTCCAAAACAGCAAAAGAGATTGGGGGGAAAAAAAACAGCTTGGTCCAACCAATGAAAAACAAAGTGGAAAAAAAATACACAATAATATAAAATAAATAGTAAACATACATGAACCAGAAGAAAGAAAATCTATTATATCCATTGTTATGCTAAATATGAGCATTTTAGAACTTTATATAGAAAAGATATTACAACAGAAGGAAGGCACATGAAAAGATGCTCAGTATCTCTAATCATCAGGGAAATGCAAATCAATACAACAATGACATATCACCTCACACCTGCCAAAATGGCTACTGTGCTTGGGATCCTTCTGAAGTTAATACAGACAGCACAGTTTAAGGGATCAGGCCCACAAGATTGCCCCCACCTTTAGATGCCAATTGCAAGGCCCTGGTTGTCACCGATACAGTGAGTCCCCTACATACGAACAAGTTCCGTTCTGAGAACACGTTCATAAGTCCAATTTGTTCATAAGTCCAACAAAGTTAGCCTAGGTACCCAACTAACAGAATTGGCTACATAGTACTGTACTGTAATAGGTTTACAGTACCTTTCACACAAATAATAGATAAAAAACAAACACAAAAAAATAAAGAAACATTTTTAATCTTACAGTACAGTACCTTGAAAAGTACAGTAGTACAGTACAACAGCTGGGATACTGGGGCTGGCATCGAGTGAACAGGGAAGAAGAGTTACTGACTGGAGGAGGGAGAGAAGGTGGGGAGATGGTGGAGCTGAATGATCATCAGCAATAGGAGACGGAGGGCAAGTTGCAATGTCACTGATGCTTGACGTTGATGGCACAGGTTCTGGTCCCATGCTAGAACCAGAGGCATGTTTGCATCTTTGAAAGTTCACAACTTGAAGGTTCGTAGGTAGGGGACTTACTGTACTTCTGCATGAGCAGCTATAAATTGGAGGTTCCCATGACTTTCTCCTCGGGTTCAATTATTCTCTGGAATGGTTAACAGAACCCAGGGAAACAGCTGACTCACTATTACCAATTTACTCTGAAGGATACATTAATGGATACAAATGAACAGCCAGATGAAGAGATACATAGGATGAGGTCCAGAAGGGTCCCAAGCACAGGAGCTTCTTTCCCCATGAAGTTTGGAGTGTACCACCCTACTGGCACTTGGATACATTCTTGTTCACTAACCGAGAAACTCTTCAAACCTCTTTGGTTAGGGTTTTTAATGAAGTTTTTACTAAATAGGCATGAGCGATTAAATTATCGGCCACTAGTGATTAACAATCTCCAGCTCCTCTCCCCTCCCCAGGGATTGGGGGTTGGGGCCAAAAGTGCCAACTCTCTAATCACAGTAATCAGCTTCCTATCCTAGGTACTTTCCAAAAGTCATCTCATTAAAATAAATGCAGGTGTAGTTGAAAAGGACTTGTTATGAATAACAAAAGATGCTCCTTTTACCTTTATCACTTTGGAGCTATTTCAGGAACTGAGGGGAAAAAAAGCAAATATTATTTTATTTTATTATATTAGTTGTTCTGTGCTAAGAACCAAGGACAAAGATCAAATATATATTTCTTATTATATCACAATGCCCTACTTGGAAAGACCCAAAGATGTGATCTGAATCATGTTCTTTTCTTCATAGGGGTGGTATTCTCTTGAATCAAGTATATTTTTGGTTAATTATAATAATTTTTAAGTTGCAGGTGATTAAGATTTTACTGTTACTTTTAATAATTTCAGGATAAACCTGACCTAGTGGGGATAGAAGAGGTCATATAAACCAGCCCAGGTGAGCAGAATAGGTTGGTGTTTTTGAACAAGAGATGTCTCCGTTCATTTATCCATCAAATAAATTTTATTATCTCTCATATTAAAAGTCCAGTACTAGCTGCTAAAAACTCGCTAATAACTAAAACAGACTGTATTTGTCTTCTTGGAGTATATAGTCTGGTGGGGAGAGATACTATGGGCTGTGTACCCTCTTCAGATTATACACATCACATAAAATGACAGATTAAACTTAGGATTTAAAGTGTCTAGTATATCTCACTTATTAAGAATTTGAGAACTCTCAAGTTTCTACTAAGAAATTATTATTTGAGAAACACTCAATTAAAATGGATTGCTGAATAGACATTTCTCCAAAGAAGAAATACAACTGCCCAATAAGCACATGTTAGCCACTGGGGAAATGCAAATCAAAACACAATGAGATGCCACTCTACACCCACTAGGATAGCTGTAATCAAAAAGGCAGATAATAACAACTGTTCTTAGGACGTGGAAAATTGGAACCATCATACACTGCTGATGCAATTGTAAAATGGTACAGCCACACTGGAAAACAACCTAAAATCTCAAAATGTTAAACACAGATTTTATCATTTGACCTAGCAATTCCACTCCTTGCTACATACCCAAATGAAATAAAGACATCTGTTCTCACACACACACAAACTTACACAAAAATGTTCACAGCAGCATTATTGATAATAGTCAAAGAATGAGGAAAACCCAAATGCCTGTCCACCTGACCATTTGATGAGCAAAGGTGGTATATGCATATAATGAAATATTATTCAGCAATAAAAAGGAATGAAGTATTGGTACAACATGGACAAACCTTAAAAATATTATGCTAAATGAAAGAAGTCAGTCACAAAAGACTACACATTGCTTGATACCATTTATATGAAATGTCTAGAATAAGCAAATCTATAGCGACAAAAAAGTTCATTAGTGGTTTCCCAAGACTAGAATATGGGAGTAGGGGAAGTTGGAGGGAAATGGGGATTGACTGCTAATGGATATGAAGTTTCTTTTTGGGGTGATGAAAATGTTCTAAAACCATGTTGTTTGTTGCACAATTCTGTGAATATGTTAAAAACTACTGAATTTTCCACTTTAAATAGTTGAATTATATCTCAAAGCTGTTTTTTTCCTGTCGTGATTCCTTTGGTGTATTCTTTTTTTAATTGAAGTATAGTTAATTTACAATGTTGTATTAGTTTCAAGTGTACAGGAAAGTGATTCAGATATCTATCTATCTATATACCTATATATATACACACACACACACACACACACACACACACACATATACGTATTCTTTTCCAGATTCTTTTCCATTATAGGTTACTACAAGATACTGAGTATAGTTCCCTGTGCTATACAGTAGGTCCTTGTTGTTTACCTAAGTTATATATAATTGTGTGTATATGTTAATCCCAAATTCCTAATCTATCCCTCCCCTTTCCACTTTGGTAACCATAAGTTTGTTTTCTACATCTGTGAGCCTATTTCTGTTTTGTAAATAAGTTTATTTGTATCATTTTTTTTAACATCCCATGTGTAAGTGATAGCATATGTTATTTGTCTTTCTCTGACTTACATCACTTAGTGTGATAATCTCTAGGTCCATCATGTTGCTGCAAATGGCAATATTTCATTGTTTTTATGGCTGAGTAGTATTCCATTGTATATAGGTACCACATCTCCTTTACCCATTCATCTGTCTATGGACATTTAGGTTGTTTCCATGTCTTGGCCCAGTGTTTGCAGCAGCACTATTTACAAAGACATTATTTTTAAAATGCCAGTTGCTATCATTTTAGGTGTCTAATTCTTGTCAATATGATCTTAAACAAAACGTAAAAATAGTCACTAAAGTATAACACCCATTACTGATATAAATTGATTAGCCAGATGAGCAAATTATGCTTTTATTCTTTACAATGTTTGACAAGATAATGGCTCAACACTAGCAAAGTCAGGTAAGGAATCGCACTCTTCCTGCTCTCAGAACAATGTTTCTTCCATGATACCACTGTGATAAAATTTTTTCCTGATGTGTTACGTAACTTTAAAAGGTGCCATTGACAAGATAGTACAGTGAATGGCACCCCCTTGGAGTGTACCATATGAACAGCGGTACACAGTTATCCTGATTGGGCCACTCCAAAAAGTAATAGAGGTTTACTACTAAGTATCTGAACTTCCCAAAGGTAACATACACCCTGATGTGTTTACGGAGATTTATCATGCACCTTGACTTCTATTATTCTTACCCAGACCCATGAAATCAGCATTAGGAAAAGCAAGGCATTTACTGACATCTGCAAGACACCTCTCTAAAAAGGAACCAGTATGCTGGTTGGAGTCCTGGACTGTTGTCGGGATGAATAAACTTGTCTCGGTGACCTTCTACAGTAAAGCAACCCAAGCAACCTTCAAATCAAAACGTAAATCGTTTTAGTTTTAGAGAAATGTAAAAAAAAAAAAAAATTAACATATGATAGAATTCGGCAATCTAATTTGTTTCCCTTAATTTAATTTTCACATGCCCAAAGTGCAGACTAAAGAGGTATTAAAATGTAGGGAACAACTTTATAGAATTAACCTTGCTCCCTGTAAGAGGTTATAAAGATGACATTGGTGAGCATTTCCCTAAACCACTCAATTTTAATCCATGGTTGATCTGGGCATTTTGAGATGAAGTGTGTAAAGGGCTGAGTTCCTTGAGATTTCACTGTGTACACAGATCGTAAATGCATATCCTTGGTGTTTCCCTAAGGTCCTTATGTTATCTGTTTAGAAGGCAGTGCATTATTCAAGTGAAATGCTGAAATCATGTCCCCTCTATGTAGTTAGCAAGTAAAATTGCTTCTGTAAACGTTGATTCTTCTTCAAAAGGTACAATGAATTGATGAAGAGATACTTTTTTTCTTGTTTTTGTTTTTAACATCTTTATTGGAATATAATTGCTTTACAATGTTTAGTTTCTGCTTTATAACAAAGTGAATCAGCTATACATATACTTTTAAATGTTAGACTGAAACAAATAAATATGTTTAAGAGATATTAATAGTTTGAAGAGAACCTAAGGAAACATGTCTTTCCCTGACAATAGTTATAGATAAAATGATAAAGAATGTTACCTTTATTTTTCATTAGAAAAGAACGCTTATTCCTTAAAGGTTGAACATAGACAACATTTTTAATACCTCAAGAACCACCATCATATATTTCCATAAAATATCTTTGAAGATATAAGACATGAAAAAATAGGGTATAAAAGTATAAATTCAGCATGGTCATATGTTAGCAGTGGTTACATCTTGAAAGTTGGGTCACAGATGGTTTGTTTTCCTAATACTTTTCTCTATTTTCCAAACTTTCCACAGTAAACATATTATACTGGACTTAAACAAAAAATGAGTTTTAGTACAAAATATAAACTAACAAATAAAAATGTGAGGGACAGCTAGACATAAAAAGAAATGTCCTGGGCTTCCCTGGTGGCACAGTGGTTGAGAGTCCGCCTGCCGATGCAGGGGACACGGGTTCTTGCCCTGGTCCGGGAAGATCCCACATGCCGCGGAGCGGCTGGGCCCATGAGCCATGGCCGCTGAGCCTGCGCGTCCGGAGCCTGTGCTCCGCAACGGGAGAGGCCACAATAGTGAGAGGCCCGCGTACCGCAAAAAAAAAAAAAAAAAAAAAGAAATGTCCTCAGTTGAATGTGTGGGGTTTACTTTAAAATGATCCACCATCCTCCCCACAATAGTTGGGAGAAAGATGAACAAACATGGCAAAATGCTGAAAATCACTCAAGATGAGTAACAGAAACACAGGGTTTATTACACTACTCTCTCTACTTTTATGTTCAAAAATGTCCAATAAAACAGGGAAAAAGAAAAAAAACACTATCATAAAACAATGTTAATGTTTTGCTGTACTTCCTCCCATCATTCTTCCTCATGTATAATTTTTGTTTGTTTTGCAAAGCATCAATCATCTCTTGTAACCATACTGTTTACCTTTACAGTTTGGTTCCAAAGCACAATACTTAAGCTGGAATCAGGCCATGTTTACACACATACATACACACACAACTTCACCTGCAATTCTCTCATCCAAAGGACAAGTCCTGTTTGCCCTCATTTTCTTACTTGAGCCAGAATATGTATGTACTACCTTGAAGATGAAAGGTTCCAGAATAACGACCAGAGCTGATTAGTCTGGTCCAAACAGTTCCCAAAACAGATGCCTGGGGTTGAATTGAAAAGTGGACAAAGGCAGAGTCACCACTGCGGATGTTGAAATACATCACAATCCTGTATGTTTCCAACGCTAATGCTTGGCCCTGAGGCTTCTTTTGAAGAAGTTATTACCCTCCAGGCAGGTCACAGGGCTTCTTCAAGGTGGGAGACAGGATGAACTTTCCATCAGTGTGATGGGAGCTAAAGATAAACATCTTTGCACTACCATTAGTCTTGGATCCCAGGATTATAACTGGATTCAGTCACAAAAACCATTTTGCAGGGCACAAGCCTGGCTAGCATAGGGCATATCCCTATATCATTCATCCCTGTATCACCCATAGAAGCACACCATTCCCTTTTGACCTATAGCTTTAGAGCAGTGGAGAGCCCACATGGTCATTCTGTACTTTTCTGCTTTTATTCAAAGTTTATCTCTGGAGACATAATTGCTCTTCCCTGATCCCAGAGCATCATTCAGGGCCACCTCAGTCCAACTGGTTTAGGAGAAAGGAGTTAGGTCTTGATTCTTTCTCTTCAAAAACCTCCCTGGCAGGGCTTCCCTGGTGGTGCAGTGGTTGAGAGTCCGCCTGCCGATGCAGGGGACACGGGTTCGTGCCCCGGTCCAGGAGGATCCCACGTGCCGCGGAGCGGCTGGGCCCATGAGCCATGGCCACTGAGCCTGCGCGTCCAGAGCCTGTGCTCCGCAACGGGAGAGGCCACAACAGAGAGAGGCCCGCATACTGCCAAAAAAAAAAAAAAAAAAAAAAACCTCCCTGGCACCTTAGGTAAATGAGCCCATTAATTCCAAGACAAATTTCAAGTCACATCAATCAATGCTTTCCTCAAGCAGACAAAATAGAATTTTACCCCACCAGGCATAGTCACTATATTCTACATATAAGGCAACATCTCCTGGCAGTTAAGAATATGGGTTCTGAAGCTTCAGAGCCTGGGTTCAAATCTCATCTTTGTCATTTACTTTCTTTATGACCTTGATCAAGATTCTATAAATCTTCTGTGTCTAGACTTCCTCATCTGCATAATAGGGATACTATCAGGGTCTTCTTCACAGGGATCTTATGATAATTCAGAGTTAACACATTTAATGTACTTAGAAAAGCACCTAACATATAGTAAATGTAGAATATGTGCTAGCTAATCAGTATCCTGATTTTTTCACTTAATATTATGAATATTTTTCATGTTATTTTTAATAGTTGCCAATTTTCTATCAAATGAATATTTTTATTCAACAATTCTCTTCTAATTGAACATTTAGTTTCTTTTCAGTTTTACTATTATAAACTATATTGATATAAATATTTTTATGCGTGGATTTTCTCATGTTTAGTGTCAAATCTTTGAAGTTCCCAAAATGGAAATTACCAAATCAAGGAATAAACATTTTAAATTGCCTGATAAATTTTGCCAAAATATCTTACAGGACTAATCTGTTTTCACTAACTTTGATGCCAATTTAGTCCCAGACGTCAAAAGATAAAATCTGAAGGAAAAAAAGACTGTCCCAGAATTTTTAAACCAAATTTTCAAACACAACCTTCAAACATTATTTCAGGTATTATTTGTCCTCATCTTTTCCTCAGATAGCAATGATATTATGACAAACCAATATGTAGATGTCTCTTGTTTTCGACTTTTCTGGGACTTTAAACTTGATAAAAATGCAAAAGTGGTAGCTAACTTCAATACAAACCTTTCAGTCTATATACCTATCTCTAAATATTGCTTACATTTACACTGTGTCAAAGCCTTACAATGGAATCAGAGGAAATAAAGGGGTGACTCAGAGACAAACACTATAAATATCTGAAATAACCAGGAATACATAAAACTCAGGATAGAAGATGGAGAAAACTTAGAAAACCAAACACTGCCATCAAAATGTTGCTATAGAATAGTAGTAACACAGTGGTTACTGCAAGCTCTAGGTTAGACTGCTTAGTGTGAAGGTGAGGTCTATCACAGAGAATTTTTATTTTGAGTTACTCTTAAAATAGGTAAAAGCTCATGGAAGGCTGAATGTAAGTTTCTACCTGTGGAGATTATTTTGCATGGTACAGGTGTGACTGATTTTAAGTTGTTCCTGAATAACTTCCCCCCTTCTCATAAAGTTTTGGATGAGGATGTGGCCACCCAGCTAAACTACATTTCCCAGCAACCCTTGCATCTGGGTTTGGCCATATGCTAAAGTTCTGGCCATTGGAATATGAGAAGAAATTAAGTGTGCAATGCCTGGATATTGCCTTTAAAAGGAGTGGATGTGTATCCTCTAGGCTTTGCTCCTTCCTACAGGTTGATGGATGGTGAGAATTAAAGGATATTCCTTGGTTACATAAAGCAAACATGGTAGATGACTGCACTGGACTGTTACATGAAAATGAAATAAAGTTCCAGGCACTTTAATAGTAGGGTTTCTTACTTAAAGCAACTTAATCTGTACCTTTCCTAATATAATATGACTCCAACAGAAGTCAAGTTGGTTTTGATTTGAATTTTTGAAAAGAATGACAATAAAATATTATGAGAAAAGCATATTCAATATTCGCTAATGACTTCTACATTGCTGAGTGATCTTACCCCAGCTGCTAGGAGTAGTGGTGACCCACCATCTTCATCTGTCAGTTCAGTTAGTAGACATTTGGTCATGTTCAAAACGTCCATAAGACATTTGGTCCATGCCAAAAGGTCCTTAATATTTGGTCCTGTCCAAAACCCAGTGGCATTAACTAAATATGCTCACAGACGTTTTGGACAGCACCAAATTTCAAAGACCTTTTGCCATAGACCAAATGTCTTACGGACCAAATATCTTATAGATGATTTGGGCAGGACCAAATGTCCTACAAGGGTCAGTTCTTCATAGTTTGCCTCAGCTGTATAACGCCACCTTGCCCAGGATCCCACCCTAATAAATGGCTGGCACGCTAAACCCATCTCATGGTCCAATTCCCAGAAAGTTCAACATGCAATAGTATGTAACAGGAGTGGTACAAAAAAATTAGGCAATAGAATGGATTTTTGTAGCTGGATTAGTCACTGTCTGCCTGTCACTGTCTGCCTAGTCACATCATTGGTGATAGGTATAACACAAATAGATGCTAGTAAAACAAAATGCCCCAATTGCTACAATTTTCACTGGTAGTGAATTGTAATGATGTGCTAGTTCAGGGGAAGGCAAGAGCTAACACACTGCATCAGGCATTTGAAAAATATGGGGAAATAGTAACTGTAATGATAATGGAATTAAGTGGCTATTACTAAGCTCCACTGATGGAGCTAGAAAAAGACAATAAAAGCTAAGAGCAATTAACAGGCAGTTGAAAGCCAAGTGTGAGAGCCAGAGAGCCTCTTTGGTGGTATACAACTAAGCTCTCACCTCCTGCAGCAAGCCAGAGAAAGTTAAGAACCAGACCTAGGATTTAATTGTCACTTGAGGGATTTGTAATTTCTCTCCCCAAAACTCTAGGTACTGCAGAATTAGAGGTCTTAGTAACTAAATAAGGCTAGGGGACCAAGCAAGAGTCCCTTTGAATTATAAACTATAGATGCTGCCTAAGCATTTGGGGCTCCTTATGTCCAGAGACCAGACATCAAAGAGTCACCATCCTGATAGGGTTACTGTTATGCAATGAGGGCAAGAAGGAGTATTTCTGGCACTCCAGTGATACACTTAGGTGCCACTTGATACTCTCTTGCCAAGTTTTTATGATAAATCAACAAGTGAAGTAACATTAATTTGAGAAGAGCATGGTGACCAGAAATGAGGCTCTGGGCCATGCTACCAGACAAGCCCTGAAATCACCAGAGATGCTAACTGTTGTTGAGGGAAATCTGGAATATATAGCAGAGGAGAAAGAAAATAAGCATTCATTGTGACCCCAAAACCAATCAGAACCATGGAGGATCTGCTCTCTGAAATTAAAGTAAAACAAAACAAACAACAAATGCAAATACACACACACACACACACACACACACACACACATATAGGCACTAACCCACCCAACACACACACAGTCAAAAGTCCACGTACTGCTACCTCTGCCTCAAAAACAAAGGAATTGATAAAGGACACACACAAGGGCAGGAAGCTGAAACAGTATGGATAGAATCAAGACTCAAACCCTAGTTCTTTTGATTCCATGCACTGTGATCTCTAATCGAACAGAAAATTTTCCCCATATTTAGTTAATTTAAAGATCTGTAAAATGAAAATACTGGTACTGTACTTACTGAAAAACTCTGCATATAAGTGGACTCATTCAGATCAAATCCAAGTTGGAATCTGAGTGCAAAGAGTGGATTATAGTGGGCACAAAGATGCACCACTCAAGAAAGGACTTGTTGCCTCAGCCATTAAGAAGGATGTCAGTCAACAGCCTGTGGTTGTCAGACCCTTAAGGAATTGCCTCAGCTGCAAAGAGTCACCTGGCTCAAGGTTATACCCTTCCCAGGGAAACACGTATTTAATGACTAATTGTGGTAGGGCACTAAAAGTCCAACAATTTCCATTTAACAGGGGGCAACTATGATGAGCCATTTTACTTCTGTGGGATCAAACCTAAGCTGTCACCAGATCACTGCAGCTCCATCTCTCTCTCTGCCCCATGCTGCTTTCTTCCTCTTCCTCCCACAGGTTTTCCTCCTACCAGCGTTCCCTAATAAACATGGCATATACTGCAACTGGTCTCAGAGTGGGCCTGCCAGAGAATCCATTCTTTTGGGACACACACTTTATTCCTCATACTCCTTGAAACACGTTACTCACGTAGATTATAAGACACCATAAGCGGATTTTTCATCTTCTTGATTGGCCACTATTTCTTACTCTCTTGTCATTTCTCTAATTTAGTGTGCCCCAGGACTCCCTTTCTAGTCCTGTTCCCTTCTTTTCATTACCTACACTCTTGCGAATATTACTAGTCTTGTTGCTGTAGATACCATCCAATCTGTTCTTTAATAAAGCAGCCAAAGCAGTTATGTTAAAACACCAATCATGTCACTCCTCTCCCAAAAACCATCCCATAATTTCTCTTCTCAAAGAAAAGCCCAGTTTTGTCCTTGTTGTTGTTTGGTTTTTGGGTTTTGTTTGTTTGTTCGTTTTTTGCTACAGTGGTCTGTAAGGGCCAATACGAGAGGTTCTCAACCCTGGATATATGTTATATATATAAGTTATATAGAGAGGTTACATATGTTATATATACCTGAGAAGCTGAAAATCCAGGGCACAAAAAATAAGTACTTCAACTTTATGAACTAAAAATAACTTTATAAAACAGATATATCATATTACTAAATCAAGTACAAATAATGTTACCAAGCAATAACAGTTATGGATACAGATAAATAAAGCACACTTCTGAGTTAAAGTCAGGTTTGTACTATCAATAGCCCTGCCCTACCTTTCCCCCAATTACATAGGTTGAACCCTTTTTTCTCCCACCCTTATAGTCCATTCATCACTAAAGCCTGTAGTTCTATTTTCAAAACATGTCCCTTATAGAAGTAATTGTTAATGTTCAATAAACATCCCCATTCCCCTTCACATTCCCAGTTCCAGTGCTGTTATGTTGAAACCATGGAATTAATTCAAGCTAAATAAGTTTGAATGGCAATAATCAGTATCACTTCCAGTCTAAGATAATTAGGAGTTGGTGTGCCTCCTTCATCTCTCTCTTCCTCTGCTGTAGTGACCTTGAAGGCCACGTGTTCCAGATAGTAGCTAGAAGATGGAAGGTATGTGGATTCTTGAGTCACCGTTTGGAGGAGAGTTGCTTTGGAGATCTGCCCAAACTGCATGAGACAGTGAAATGATTTTGGGATCTGTTAATTACTCTAAAAATTGATAAGATTGGTACCAGGAATGGGCAGGAGCTTCTCTAACGAAGACAAAAAGCAAAACATGTGGCATCTGCTTAGGAGTCAAGCGCTAGGACAGCCAGGGAAGTGAAATTGAAAGTTGAAAAGATATTAATCTCTCTTACCAGTAGCAAAACATGTGATCATGCTACTACCTACAGTAACTATAATCGCATCATTAATGAGCCTGAAACTCTAGGAGAAGAAATGGGAAAACAGAAAATGAGTGGTGTTAGTTGCTTATTCCAGGCTCTAAAAATGTCACCTCATCACAGAGGACTTTGCTTTCGTCACTCCCCGCAAGTTAACCCTTCATTACTCTCTGTATCAGTTCATATTATTCACTATAACCCTAAATTAATATGTTGTTTACTCATGAAGGATCAGTCTCTCTAGAATAAAATCTCCATGAAAAAGAGACTTCAGAGTCCCATGTTTACCACTTTATCATCAGAATCTTAACAGTGTCTGCCACACAGTAACAAAAATAAATGTTAAACAAATGAAGGAAATAAAGAATGAATGCATTCTAATTATTTGTTTGAGATGAAGACTCATTAATTAGTACGCATTGGTACCTGTCTGCTTCTCTTTCTCTCTTTCCCATTCTCCTTCACCTTCTTGTTCTCTCTACACAGCTTCTCTTCTTTTTTTTCCCCATGAATTTGGTTTATTCTTTTCTCCCTAAAACTAGTTTCCCTGCTTCCAAGGTCACAAAGCAGCCCCACAGCTTCCAAATTAATGTTAGTTCTCTCACTACACAGTAATTCCAAATTATCTTGAGAAATAATCTGATTGAGTTAGTTTAGGTCATTTATGACCAATCATTTATCCACACCGGTGGGGGAGAAGGGAGGAGGTATATACACAGTTGTCAATGTCCTAAGCAGAAATCTGGAAAGGTGACTACTGCAAATGCTCTTGACAACAGACTAATAGAGAGGAAGCTGCTGAATAACTTTTCAAATAACTCACTTATCAGGTGGGGCCTCAGGATACCAAAGATTTTTAAAAAGTAATGAAAAAGTCCTAAAATTTGCATTCTAAAAAGGAAATAGATAGCTGAGTGACCATTTTAAACTGACCATTTTAAAGAACAAGGAAATAATTAAAATTTTAATCAAATTGTACATAAAGCAATATTCCAAAATCTTTGGAGTTACTTGTTCACAATTACTGTTCACAATTACATATTTGAAGCAAAACTCTCTTGACTGGGAGCATCTTTAATGACAATGTGACCAAAAAAATAATGAAGATTAAAAATAGAATCACATATAATTTTTCTCCTGTACTTGTTTTATTCCCTCTGTCTTTCATTTAGGAATAGAAAAATTAAGTAGCTCAAGCAACCAATTTGTAAGCAGATGATAAAGAATGTTTGCAACAGTTTACTCTGCCACTTCACTGGAAAAGTCACAGATCAGACTAAAAGATTCTGACAGTAAATATCCTGTTTATGAGTATGATTTATCCATAGATATAGCTACTGATTTAAAATAAACTTATAGATTGTACTTTATGAACTATGCTTTAAATATTACTCCAGTTATGTAGTCTAGTCTAATCAAGCCTGTTGGCATTCTGATTTGGGAAAGTAATTTTAATATATCATGTTATTATTATTTGATAATTATTTAACTTTCAAGTGGTATTTACAGTTGTATAACATACATGTTTATAGTATATAATACATATAATATGTACACACATAAATGCACACAAATGTGGGTTGAAAACATTAAATTGAAATTATATCTAAAACTATGTCATAAATGGGTATCCTACCTTTTGACTCTTCTCCTCAAATTCTTCAGATACCCATTATCCCTTGCTGCCCAGAGCTGTCAAATTGTACTCTAATACTAAGATCTCTTTGTTTTACTCCATAAAATGTCTCTTCTGTTTCTCTTCCCATATCAATCAGAAGATATATCCCAGAATGTAAAATAGATTATCTTATTACTTGACACCGTAAAAAAATTTTAACACTCTCATATTCATTAAGAAGTATACACACACACATTTAAGTGTTCACACACACACAATAAGCTGACAATATGGTAAGTACTGAAGAAACCATGGTGAACAATTTCCTTCCCTCAAATTGCTTAGAGTCTAATAAATAAAAAATTATTATGCCCTTACTATATGCCAACAGGTGATAATCAAAGTATAGAAGCTCATTTTACTCCTTAAACCCTTTGACCTAGAGTTAATCCTATTTTAAAGATGTGATAGGGACTTCTCTGGTGGCCCAGTGGCTAAGGCTCTGTGCTCCCAATGCAGGGGGCCCAGGTTCGATCCCTGATCAGGGAACTAGATCCTTCATGCCACAACTAAGAGTTCACATACCGCAACTAAAGTTCCCTCATGCTGCAACTAAAGATCCCATATGCTGCAACTAAGACCTGGAGCAGCCAAATAAATATATATATATATTTTTAAAAGATGTGACAAATTATTTAACAAGTCCAAGTTTAGATAGTGTCATTTTTTAAGTGTCTGGATATCTAATCCTCAAATGCTAATATTAGTAATCAAGGTAGGGTTTGAAGTACTAGTTGATGGAATTTGAATAAGAACCTAAGAGCCCCACAATTCCTTTCCACCAAACACCCTCTTCTTCTATATAATTGCTAAGGCAGATAAATATGTACTTCACTAATAAATGGGAACCCAAAACATCACTTTAGTATTAGGTGGGCTAACAGTGATACCCAAATGTGAGACTTTCTTGTAACCTAGATCAAACACACAGCTTACACCCAAGCCCTAAACAGCCTTCTCTAGTCAAAGAATGGAACCCAGCGATGATGATTCCCTAAGGCTTGGGGAATGCTCTGAGAGGAAGCACAGAGATACAGGATGGGTAACTGACCCTGCCTTGTAGTGTGGGCCTTGGTCTCACACAGGTCCTTTAGATAAGGAGGAGAAAGTAGGAAAAAGAGCTGCAGTAGAAAAAAGACCATAATTACTAATAACAATGGTCCAACCACTGATCCAGAGTCTGAGGAATTAGATTTCTCTCTCTAGGGAAACCGAAAAAAAAAAAAGTTTCGGAGAGAACGGCACTTCTTCTCCCATGAAATTAGTAAATGTTGAAGCCAGAATATGATCTGGGTATTTTCACTCCAAGATTCCAAGTTTATTATTTTAACTGCTCTATTTTTTTTTAAAAAGAATGTTGTTACCCTTGTTTTTGGTTTGTTTGTTTTTTGTTTTTGTTTTTTGGCCACACTGTGTGGCATGCAGGATCTTATTTTCCTGACCAGGGATCGAACCTGAGCCCCCTGCAGTGGAAACAAGGAGTCCTAACCACTGGACCGCAAGGGAATTCACTATTCTTGTATTTTTAAAAGGGCTTTATTTACAAAAATGAACCTCTAAATAATGGAATACTCAAATGATTCATTTTAAAGCATAAATGGTTCCTCTGGGGACTTCCCTGGTGGTCCAGTGGCTAAGACTCCACGAGCCCAATGCAGGGGACCCAGGTTCAATCCCTGGTCGGGGAACTAGATCCCACAGGCATGTCGCAGCTAAGAGATCACATGCCGCAATTAAAGATCCCGCGTGCCGCAATTAAAGATCCCGCGTGCCGCAACTAAGACCCGGTGCAGCTAGATAAATAAATAAACATTAAAAAAAAAAGATTCCTCTGCTTCTCTTTCTAGCAAATTGCCTCTTCCCACTATACCTATTCACTCCACTCATTCCTCACATATGAATTCTTACCAAAGTGGTTTTCTCAGGTTTTATCAACCATTATTAACCCTCCAATTTGAGGAACGATCTAAAACTTTACATTAATGATATCTGATGAAAACAGAGAGATCAAAATAATTATCATGATTAAATATTAAGCAAAGCAGTGGCCATTTTAGAAGAAAAATTATTTAACCTTCCAAGAAATATATTTTTATTTTTTAAACTTTAAACCTGTAATATTAATGAAAGGATAAAATTTTCAAGTTCATCAAATATTATCATTTGGGTAATATGGAACATATAGCCCATGAAAGTGCACTATTACTGTTAAGTAAGCTCCATTGTGTTTTTTTTTTTTTTTTAATTTTTAAATACTCATTTCTTTCTCCCACCACTAGATTTCAGGGTAGTATTCTCTTCAATGTCTCTGTGCCCTTGAAATTTGTTTTCCCTATTTCTGGAATTATTCTCCTTTCTCTCTAACTTGTAAACTATGACTTGTCAATCTTTAACACTCAGATAATACGATGAGGGCATTGGCACTCCACCTCATAGATTTATGTGCCTACAATATTGTACACTTCCTGATTTTAGAACTTGCAACAATACTTTCTGTCCCGTGACACTGTGACATCCTTGAAACAAGAGACTATATTCTATTCAACTCTGAAATCTTCTTCCCCGAAAGCCCATCACTGTTCCTGTCTAAGGAATGAATGAACAATTTTAAGAAGTGAGTGAGTACAGAAATTCACAACTCTAAACTCTCAGAAAATTATTCCTCTCTCCTCACCCCTACATCTATTAATACCCATATGATATAACAAGCAAGCTCTGACTTGGTATTTTAACCTTTATATAGTTCTGGGAAGTCTATGTCTTATAGGATGCAACAGCATAAAAAGAATGATTTGTGATGACTCATTCTGATCCATGTCAAGCAGGACAATAAAATATATAAACTCTTCACATTTTTAGAGTCTAGCTCCTACATGATTTACTGGAAGAGAGATATGGTATCTTACCAGAAAATTAAATTGACTAGCCAGCTCTTTGCCTATTTAATAACTCTACGCTCATAAGGAAATATTTTGATTCAGCCATTCAACTTCATAACACAAATCTACATGTAAAAAAGAAATAAATTACTGGCAAAGAATTTTAAACTTGATAACTTAGGAATAGGAGAGAAAAACTCTTCTTAGTTACTGGAGTTGACTGGAAAATAGACATGACAAAGTATTCAGATGGGCTGCTGATTTAAACCATCTAAATCATTTTAGATTTAGAATCATTTTTATACGATTCTTTAAAGATCTGTTTCATTCCACAAAGATTTTTGACCATTTACTAAGCACCAGTCACCCCTGCTCTAGGTAAGGAAGAAAGCCAAACACAGAATCATTTGCATGAGCTTTTATTAGAAAATGCCTGGCAGAAGGATTTTAAGGAGTATCTAACTTGTGTTATAGGGCATTAGCATGAGGAGGCTGGCCAAAATGCAGCCATTTTCAGGAACAATGGATGAAAGATGGTTCTGGGGAAAAGGAGGATTTTTTCTTGTAAATTACCATTCATTGATTGGACAATGTGGATCTTATCAAGAGGTGTGCAGAGGAACAGTAAGGAGATGAAGTCTTGTGCAAGAGGGAGTGGGGGAAACAACGGCAAGGGACAAGGACATGCATTTTAAAATGCACAGCGACAAGGAGATGAGGTACCACTGAAGACATATATTATCACCAGCAATGCCAAAACAGACCACTCATTTGAAAAAAACACAAAGTACACAGATGCCCCACCTCCAATTCTCATGCATAAATAATAAAAGTATAAGGCATAGTTATAAGTTGTGTTTATCATGTGGGAGTTATCAGCGATTTTTTTTTCTTATATCTTACAATACCCAGAGGAAAACCTTCACTCTAGTCTGACATTCAGAAAGATGTTGTGCTTCTTCTAATAAACTATTTTGCATTTATTATATTAAAATCCTCCTGATGCAAATGTTCATGCCTTATAGAGTGTAATTTTGTTTTAGATACCATCCCTGTATTTATCATATTTTTCTTGCTTTGCTTGGATATCTTGAGTACAATTTAAAATATGTCATATATATTTCTTTAAATGACCTTAAATCATTCTTAGAAATTTGAGGAATGAATGAATGTACAGACAAATGAATAAGTGAATTAATGAGTAAATGAATGAATAATAAATAAAACCTATCCCTCCAGAAAATTTTTACAAATAATGGGCAAATGCAAGTTCAATATAATACTACATTAAGTTGAACACTAAAAGCAAAATTGGTTATTATTTAAAATTTGATGTTGGGCATTCTCCCAGCACACATTTTCCACACCGGAAAGTTAGAGTTTGACTGGATTTAATTCCTGTCTCTACACTCATTTCATATCCAAACAAACTGTTTTATTCTATAAATATTTATAAAGCTCTCTCCTGACATGCATTCAAAGTTGTTCTGTCAAAGAGAAAAGGTTAGCGAAGCTCAATTAGACCAAATGGAATGAGTGAGAGAACAGAACTGTCTCTGGCATTTTTTGAACATTAATACTGAGTGTCGATTCTGTGTCCTTGGACAAGGAATTTTGTAGCTCTAGGCTGGAATTGGCAAATGTGTCAGTAACACCTGCCCACACCAATCTCTATATGGAAATGCGTAATAAGCCATCACATCAGGGTTACACATGATAGTGTAAAGAAAGAATATATTTTCAGGTAAGCATTTTCCAGCTATTTCATGTCCTTAAAAAAGTGACTGCACTGTTGCTTTGAGAGTGATAAACAGATGGCTCAGAGGAATGTACCATTTAATACAGAAATATCTGCAGAAGAGACAACTAAGCAAAATATTTAGGGATTCTTCTGGAAAAAAGGAGGTGCTACTCTCAAGTCACTGAAACTCTATTTTCTCATCTTCTAATTGTGCCTCTTAAGTAAAAGCTAAAATGTGCATTAATTCCCAGCTTGGTCACCAGAGAATTCTCATTTAAACACTGGATACAAACAGTCGAAACTGAGATTCAAACTGAGCAAATGTTCAGTTTAGTAAGACAAGCACATGTTATAGCTGTAGATTTGGGAAGAACCATGCGGATCTAAAATGCAATGCCTATATCTCTATGGGATAAAGCAAGAACAAATACAGATCTTTTGTTACATGACTGATTTGTGCAATTGGATAGAGAAGAATTCTACCGATAATTAAGAAGGTACATAGAAACATGAAGGAATCTCTGATAAGGATGAAATCAAAAGAGTGAAATAGATTAAATATCAGAAGTTTTACTTCTTTTCTCAACTATGTGTTACCAACAGAGGTTACCACATAAATGCATTTTTAAGTCATTAGTCAATGTTGGACATTTTCTCACCACATCAAAAACGCATATGTTCTGGTACTTAACTTTACCACTAACTTGCTATTTGAGTTTAGGAAAGGTTCTTTGTGAGACAGTATTTTTATGAATAAAAATGTAACTAATATAGTTTCTCCCTATCTCCCAAGATCATTGTAAGATTAAAATGAGATAGTAGGTAAATGTAAAGTTTGGCATTTAAGTTCAAAAAGTCAATTCCTCAAAATAAATCAACTGTCCAAATACAGGATAGAAGAAATGTTAAAATAAGATTACAATCGCCTACGAAGGGACATCTCAATTAACTGGTTGCTAAAAGGCTAATGAAATCCAAGACTATAAAATACAACTATTGTCTAGCTCAAGGGACAGACACGGTACCACACACTGTACTGGTCACATCAAGTAGACATTGCTCAGAACATTGAGAGCCTCCTAAGTAGGATTAAGTGAAGTGTTTGGAATCTGTCATAAGAACAAACTTTCAAACAATCAGGGATGACTACCCGGGACAAGTAAGGTTTCAGAAGTGTTGTCAGTAGAACACTACATGAAAAAAAGAAATCTGAGTTGAAATATGCCTAGCAATTAGGGCTGTCCATAAGTGAAAACACAAAGCTGCGATGTAATGAACTTTCTGTCACTAGAAGGGTTCAAGCATAGGCTAGGTAATCAATCAACTGTTAGTGTGCTATACAGAAGATAGTACTAGATATGCTCCAAAGTCTCTTCCAACTAATTACTTTAAAATTGTGAATATAGGGGCTTCCCTGATGGCACAGCGGTTGAGAGTCCGCCTGCCGATGCAGGGGACACGGGTTCGTGCCCTGGTCCGGGAAGATCCCATAGGCTGCGGAGCGGCTGGGCCCGTGAGCCATGGCTGCTGAGCCTGTGCGTCCAGAGCCTGTGCTCAGCAACGGGAGAGGCCACAGCAGTGAGAGGCCCGCGTAACGCAAAAAAAAAAAAAAAAAAAAATTGTGAATATATCCAGTGCTCTTTCCTACTGCATGAAATTATTTTCAGTTCAGCATCTGAGAGGTACCAGAAAAGAAAAACAGAGTTATTGCCAGGACATCAGCACATTCAGAAGAGATTGAAAATGCTATGCTTCTGTATGCAGGTCTGGGATTGTGATTTGGACGCATTAAAAGTTAGAAATAGAATGTCAACAGTGTTGTCCTGCTGGAATTGTGTACTTATTAAGAAGATGGAAGTTTTGAATCAGAAGATCTAAAGGACCTTGCACTTTTCCATACATGTGACAAGTGGCAAAGGAGAAGTGGCAGGAGGAGGACTGGAGGTGTGTGCCAGGAGTTCAGAGACAAGCCACATGCAGCAGTTTGCGAGGTGAGTCAGGTTACCAATGTTGACTGCAGCTCTATTATGAGATGGAACTTTCCCTAGACCCAGTGACAGCAGGCTCTCATTTTGGGAGTAAAGAGCTACACCAGGTTCCAGCATTAACAACGACCTCTGCACTGCCCACAACATGCCCCTTCCATAGTGTCCCTCCTTTGGAACCAGGGAGTGGCATGTGGCACCTCCCTGTTTTTAATGACCCTGGTCCTGGGGGGGGTGGGCAGAAAGAGGAATATTCCAACAGAAGATAATGCAAAAAATATGCAAACATTTCATTTTTTTCATGGCTAAGTCAGAAAGGTTACTCAAAGGAAAATATCCAAGGATGCATTTTTATGGTAGTGTGAAGACTGGCTCCCTTGTTCATGAGAGAAAATGTAAGCAGTACTTAGATAAGCAACAGTATCTACAGCATTTTGTGTGAATTCTCTAACTTGTGCTATTGCTTTTACTTTTACACTGGCTTTCCTAACTATATTTTTAAGACTCATGGGGCAGTATCACTATCACATACCTCCATATATTATTAGCACTGTATATGGCGATTTGCAAACAGTACATGCTTAATAAATGTTTGTTTTCTACAATAAAAGAAAATAGTGAATATAATAGTAACTTTAAAATTAACAATATTATGCAAAGGAGAGACATTGTCATTCGTAGAAACAGGTTCCTCCAATGAAATATCATTGAGTAATATGCTAATATGCCATTACTCTGAAGATGATGGGTCTAAGTGGTAAAAGGAGAGGGGGAAAAAAACAATTAGTTCTTATTCACCATTTTCACAGTGAATACTTATGACTTAGATGCTGCTGTCAAATGCATGATTAAAAACATACTTTTCAACGTGAATATGCAACTTACCTATCATTTCTATTAGTGGAGGCATGAGTTGCTTTTGTTTTGAAAATAAACTTCAAAGAACTTTCTGCTCAGAAATAACTTGAAAGGAGAAAAACTGATTTTATTTAGAGTTAATACTAGGAAAACAATATTGAGACATATGATCAAAATGAAAACTGTTTCAAGAAATAAGTTATGACTCAATATTTAGTGACTTGAGTTTGTTTGTTTCATTTAACTCTATAGCCCGTTCAGACTGAAACTGATGGCATAAATTTAAATCAGTTTTCAGAATGCATAACTTTCCATGAGCTATACTGAAAACCTCTTGTATATGTATAGTACACATATATTTATCTGAGGTTACATATAAATAAACACATTTTTTAGACATATCTGGGGAAATCAGAAATTCATTCTAAAATCATATTTGACTATAGGATAAAATTAAATGTATAATTTGGCTCCCCGGTCTTTTTGCTATTCACTTATACTAAGTAAGCTCCAACAGGGCTAGTTGACCCACTCCAAACCTATAGAGTCAGAATCATAAGATTTTGAGAACATAACTATCCTAAGGGAACATCTCCTGAAGGGAACACAGAACCAACTGTCTTCAAGGACCAGGCAGGTAATAGAAATATAAGACACCAGAGAGTGATAGAGTTTGTGGAGAACTGCAGACTCTCCCCTGACGAAATGCATCACATTCAATTTATAAAAATTCCCTGATGATGAAACAAACATTTGCCTGTACTAGATCTGACTCAGAGTCAACTAGGTGAAATTCCAGGTCTAATGTTCAGCTATCTTACAGATAGAAAACTGCAGTGGATATTCAGTTAAATAACTGACTTAAAGCCATTATAGTTAAGTTGTGGCAAAGCTAGATCTAGATTCTAAGTGTTCTGTCTCTTGGTTGTATACTTTTATATTATACAACTGATTCTCTTTCCAATATCCAGATCCTATCATTCTGGCCTTTCAAATATATTCATGTATATAAAAATTGTGTTGAATTGTACATTGATGTCTCTTGTAATCCTAATTCTCTGTTCTTTTTGCTTTTTCCTATTAACAAAAGACTATTACATGAAGTAAAATATAGTGAAAAAACCTTATAAACATACCTAGGTTTTGATGGGAAAGTGATCCTCCTTTACAAGTTACAAAGAACCAAAATTTTCTATTCTCAGAGGTGGACTTAACAATAAAAACTGAGCCTACCATATTGTTTATTCATATCTAGTTCTGCTACATTTGCATACCTATTTCCTTGGAGAGAACAATAAACCATTTTATAATCCCCTCTGCAGTTAGCCTGGCATGGATCTTCATAGTCTGCTATTAATAAAAGAAAGTTTGTTAGGACAAACCAAAGAATAGTACATTTTTGCTTTCTAGAGTAATTTGCAGATAGACTATCAGCCCACTTTTTTTTTTTTTTTTGCACATCCTAACCGTGTGTTATTGCATCTTGGGAAAGATTTGTTTTTGCTTAGATGAGACAAGGCAAGCAATTGGAGCCTTCAATCTGGTGATCTGCAAGGATGACATCATGCCAGGAATAATCACCATGTTTACGTTGGGTATGTCCATCAGGACATTAAGCAATTGTTGCTCCTAAATAGTCCAGAGAAGAGAAGCAAAAAATCTGATGAGTACCATTATTGAAGTGGCTCCAATCTCTTGAGTCCGAATTATAATTATTATTTGCCTCTAAGGCTTCTGATTATATAGGAATTCTTCAGTAACAAGTTATCTTTCCTCGAAATTTGTTCATTCTTGAAATAAAAGCATAGCTCCACCTTGAACACAATGATGAAAGATGGGAGAATGCAGCCCAATCTATTTGTATGAATGGGTTGGATTGACTTCCTTTTTGGCAACTGCAAACTCAAAGCATTAGGAATAAATGTGTTCATTCAACAAAAGTGTATCTTATTTGATTGAATCATGTTCTGATCCAAGCAAAAGAGTCTTAGAAAAATGGAAAAGATTTGTCAGGAAGTAAGATATTCATGTAGTAATGGAAATAAAACCACACACCGGAATTTGTTAAAGACATACATAGACATTCTCATCTAGAATATAAGAATGATATACAGCTCTTCTCACTGACACTTAGTTGCTAAACAACTATAGTTATTCAGTTATTTCCTGGTCCCAAGACTGTTTGTCCAGCCTCCAGTATTAGTACTGCCTATGTCAGTTAGGATTTTGTTGGTTGTAATCAACAGCAATCAACACTGAATAACTACAGACGTTAAGAAATTAACTAGAAGGTTGTTATGTAGCACATAGATTCAAAGATAATACTAGTGAGCCAGACTCAAAAAAAGACAACAGTTCAGGGAATCTGCTTGAATTCTCAGAGGAACACATCCAATTGGTCTTATTTGGGACATTACGCCCAGAGACGGCACAATGCTTTAATTGGTAATTCCAACAAAACTGCATAGGGCAAAGGTGATTCCCCAAAAGGAAAAGGGGATGCTATTATCAAATGGGAGAGAGGGGAATAAAATAAACAGGCACTACACTGCTCTTCACATTTAGGCACTGATCAGGATAAGACTGAAAAGGCAGATTGCAACAGAGGCCCAGAACATCAGTACAGGCTTATACCCATGCCTCTCTGTTTTTGTCTTTATGTGACTCTAGCCTTGCTGCCTGACTGCAGGTATATTTTCAATACTGATTTGAGACCAGGCCTGCACGTGGGGATTCTTGTTGTTTTGCCCTTCTTATCGCAAAAAGGAAACCAAACAAACTGCCAAGACCCATTTAACAGGAATCAAGCTGAAAATCTGTGAGGTTCTGTTTTATTTTACTTTGTAGAAAATATAACTGCTCACTGCCAATAGTTTCTGGGTGTTGCTACACATCAGTATATGAGTTTATCATAACAGAAGTAGTATTAAAACAAGGAAAACTTAGTTTTATATAAATCAGAGGTGAATAACCAATTTCTGTCTTTCAGATTTACAATCTTTTACTTATTTAGTTTTTGGCCAGGCCTCGCCACTTGCAGGATCTTTGTTCCCCAACAAGGGATCAAACCCATGCCCCCTGTGGTGGAAGTACGGAGTCCTAACCACTGGACCATCAGGGAATTCCCAGATTTACAATCTTTTAAACTTGATGTGGAAATAAGGATTTGGGGAATATTTATTTATTTACCAAGAACACCTAAAAACAGTTTTACATGCCCAATATGCACAGTGAGCATTTTGACTGATGAATTTTATTTTATTATGTGCTTAGTAAGCCTAAATGAAATCATTATCAGAAGAAACAATCACTAAAATTTGCTATTTCAGCCCTGTGATGGATGCTGTGCAGACAAGAGTCACTGATGTCTACAGCCACTAGTAAGAAGAATGGTCCTATTCCCATGTTATAGGTAAAGATGATAAAGCCCACAGTGGTTAAGTAACATACTGTGCTTAGAATCATTTAGCTAGTAGATGCTTAGAACTGGTGGTTAAGGCTTCTTGGACCTCAGTTTTTATCCACTATGTCATAATTCTCTAAAAATCATCAGACAGCTTTGCGCAATATTTAAGAAAAATGAATCTAATTTATTCCTATCAAGTGGCTCAAATTTAATTGTGTTTGCTTAGTCACAGATGTTGTCTATAAAATTTTATAATTTAAAAGGAGGTAGAATTCAATGTCGGGGGTCAAGAGCACCTATAATATTCACATTTCATATTATAAAAACAAATTATAGTAACTCTGTAATGAATTCAGCTAATTCCATTTTTTAAAACTGCTCATTATTCCCGTGTTACTAGGAAGTAGACATCACTAGAGACATAGTTTAATTAACCATGGCTAATATTTATTGGGTAGTCACTATGTGATTAATACTGGATGTAAAAATATGCCCACTTCTTGCTCCACTCTATTCCTCTGCTCTTTTCTTACACTGAAGTTGTCTGTTCTTCTAAACATGCTTACTCATCATCAACACTACTGACATTTTGAATGGAATAATTCTTTGTTGTGGGGACTGTCTTGTATGTTGTAGGATGTTTAGCACCATCCTTGGCCTCAACTTACTAAATGCCAGTAGCACCACTTTCCCACTTGTGACAATCAAAGATATATCCAGAATTTCCCAAATGCCCTGAGGGGTGGAAGAGGAAGTTATGGGTTAAATCACTCACAGTCAATAATTACTGCTCTAGAGTTACTCCCTTCTGTACCTATTTCTTGTACTCACCCCTGACATTTTTTGCAAGAGTCTTACCCTCTCTATAATCATCTCTCCAAAATCTTTAAACTCTCTCTTTTAATTAGATTCTTTCCATTGCCTTTAAATACACAAGCTACCCCCTTTTAAGAATACTAATTAATTAATTTAAAATTTTATCTGGCCCCTTACATTTGTCTGAACCCTGTCCTGTCTCTCTTCTCCCCTTCATAACCCAAGTTTCTTGGAGAGACATCTATTCTTGTTGGGTCATTTATTCACTTTCCTTTCACTCCTTACTGTACCCCAAACTGATTTCCATCAGTTCCTCTCCTTCCTTGGCTTCTGTGCGTAACAGTCTCCCAATTTTCCTTCCTTTCTGGGAAATCTCTCTCTCTCCCCCCTTTCTCTCCTCCCTCCCTCCCTCCCTTTCTCCCTTCCTCTCTTCTTCTTCAGTACCTGGCCATAGAATGGTGGTGTTTCTCAAGGCAGAGTCCTAATTCACCTCTTCCTTTCACTCAAGCTTCTATGCCTCAGAGATCCCATGGCTTTAATAGAAATGTATATGGTGAGAGCTCACAATAACCCCAGGTCTCTCCTCAGAGAACCAACCCACTGTGTCCAACTGATCATTTGACATTTCCTTTTGCAGATCCTAGAGCACCTCAAACTCTATGTGTACAAAATAAAACTTGTGACCATGTCATCTCTACACCTATTTTTGTTCATTTCTCTACACAGTCATTGGATCCTTGACTCATCTTGTTGTGCTACTGAGAAACCTAAATGTTATTCTTGAAATCTCCATTTCCTTTGACCTCTGTATCCATTTAATCACAAAATTATGTAAATTTTACCACTTAAATATCTTTCATTCTATCCACTCTTGCCATATTCATCAGCTCTAGCCTAGTACATACTACTTTTTTTCATGCTCAGAGTTTTGACAGTCTCCTAGTAAGTCTGCCCAAGTCTACTCTGGGCTGCCCCAGGGAAAGTGATACATTTTACTTTTATTTTATTTTTTTAAATAATTTATTTATTTGGCTGCACCGGGTCTTAGTTGTGGCACATAGGATCTTTAGTTGCAGCATGCAGGCTCTTTTAGTTGCAGCATGCACAATCTAGTTCCCTGACCAGGGATCGAACCCAGGGTCCCCTGCATTGTAAGTGTGGAATCTTAACCACTGGACCACCAGGAAAGTCCCAAGAGAGTGATATATTTTAAATGGAGATCACTGATCTCACTATTCCCTATGCCTTTAAAAACTAAATGGCTCCCCAATGCCATGTGAAACACACATTATTTAAAGTTTATACTATAAGCAAATGACTCTACAGACACTGTAGCTAACTCCTCCTCAAGCTATACAGCAGTGAAATCTGAAAGAACAACAGTAACAAAACAGCAACCAAAACATAAAAACTTTATTATGACTCATGTACTATTCTAAGCACTTTACATACATTAAATAATTTCATTCTCACAAGAGTCCTAAGAGGTAAATATTATTTTTATGCCCATTTCATAGATGAAAATATGGAGTCATAAAGAATCACAAGTCATCTGAAAAGGTCACACAACTATGAATGGTCAGAGGCAGGATTAAAATCCAGAACAGTCTGGTTCTGGGTTCACACCACGTCCTGGACAATCACACTATTTTTGCTCTCAGTAATGTAAAAGTTTTAACTACCTCACAAAATATACACCAGGATTTTTATTTAACTGAACTTTCCTTGCTACTTTTACAGCTGTAACTGCTGTAAAAATTGGAAGAAAAACAAGGTATTCAATTGCGACCATTTAAGAAACATTTATCATTTTCAATCAAATGTATATTATAGTAATGCCCCCTTCCAAACAGCTTGGATGTGAGTGAAATGGGATCACCCAGCTAACTATGAAACAGTATGTATCACAGAAGAGCTTGAGAGAGCCATACTAACGATATAAAATGTTATCCGTGATATTCAATACAAAACTGGATTAAATACATTACAACTTCTAAAGGAGAAGAGGGCATTAATCAGAAGGGAACAGGGAATTCACAAAGGTATACCTCTACCATCAACAACCACCCCCAAAGAACACAGGAAGGGCTGATATTTACTGAACATTTACTCGTGCAGCAACTCATTTACTTCTCACAGTAACTGTAATAAATATTATTACCTATAATTTACAGGTGAGTCAACTGAGACTCAGGACCATGGAGCTAGAAAACCTCAGGGCTGGAATTTGAACCCAATCTAATCTAACTCTAGTTATCATAAAAAAAAATAAACCACCTACTTCTTACAGAAAAAATAAAATCATAAAGCATAGTGATGCAAAATATAGGTGGAATCTTTCCAGGTCCTGGTCCAGTGGTGAGACTGCCTTGCTAAGAAGTGACAGAGAAATGAATGAGAAAACCTTCAGAGGCTCAAGGAAAAGGAGCTGGGTTTCCTTATAACAACTGCCCTTCTTGCCTGCTCTGCTTTTTGCTTCTGCTCTGCTCTGAGAGCTTAGTAATTGGTTTTTAAAGTGAAAGTTGTTCTCTAGCAAAAGCTTTTGGTCCAGCGTTTAGGTAGATTAATTTTTTAAGCTTTCAAAGCTTGGCATTGCCTGAAGACGGCAATAACTGAAGACCCTAGACACACAGCCAGAGCTGGGGAGCGTAACTGCTGGACAACAGCAACAAAAAGGAAGAGGTGATACAATTCAAATAAAAGCTGCAGTGAAAGTTTTCTCCTGACCTCTAGAGAACTTGCTTGAAAATACCTCTTAACATGTATTCAAAATGCCAGAATCAGAGACTGCCCTTCTGAAGTACACAAAGTAAAAGAGAGTGAATATTGTCCACAGACTCCTCTAAGTGACAGACTTTCTAACCCAAGTCTTCCTGTAGAATTCCTTTCAGGATTTGCCTGACCATAAGCTTCTCTCTCAGAGACATCTGTAGCGGCAAGATAACTTTTCTGCATATGAAAAATTAAATTTCAAAGACTGATAGGAATTTGAATAGAACAAAATTATCTGGTTGTGAAAAAATAGGCTGCATAGTATTCGGGGACATTTGTAAAAAGAAGTGTGTTTTCCTTCCGATGGATCCACTAAAAAGCCCATCTCAGGCTCAGTGATTAAGCATATGTCAAGACTTCAATAAACATTCATTCATCACGCCATGGACCATTATATGATAAATAAGAGCGCAATCAAAATTTCTTCTGCACTTTCAAACAGAAAGAAGTCTGACCTGAGGATGCAGGGCACAGTTCACAACCCAAGCCTAAATCCAGGCCACAAAAGAACTTAAGATGCCAGGTAGCTTGGAAGAGACACTAGGCGTATGAACATGTCTTATAGAAGATAATATAGAATTATATTCCACTATAACTATTGTAAAATAGGACCCATTTTATTGATAATAGAAATGTTAGTAATGTTAGACTAGAATACTCTAAAAAGAGGTCCAAAACTCTAATGTCTCAGACACAGTAGCTGCTTATTTCTTCCTCAGTGCAAAACAGGTGATGTTGGCAGGTGGCTCTTCTCTGCACAGTGATCTGGGCCCATAGTTCTTCCATTCTTACATCTCCAGAACCTTGTTAGTGCCCATACCCCACTAGATGAAGGGGATAAAGACCCACACCAGCTTTTTAAAGGCCATAAACCAGAAAAGGCACACAGCAAGTCCACTCACATTAATGAAAACTAGGTGCATGTCCCCGTAGAGAGGCCAAAGGGGCTGGGAAGTGTAGTTCCTGTCTGGGCAGCCACCATAAAATGCTTCTATTGACACAGAAAAGGACAAAGGGTTTTTTTTTTGGAATTTTATTTTATTCTATTTTATATATACAGCAGGTTCTTATTACTTATCTATTTTATACATATTAATGTATATACGTCAATCCCAATCTCCCAGTTCATCCCACCACCAACGACCCCCCCCCCCGATGCCGCTTTCCCCCCTTGGTGTCCATACGTTTGTTCTCTACATCTGTGTCTCTATTTCTGCCTTGCAAACCGGTTCATCTGTACCATTTTTCTAGATTCCACATATATGTGTTAATATACAATATTTGTTTTTCTCTTTCAGATTTACTTCACTCTGTATGGCAGTCTCTGTGATAGTCACTTAGTCGTCTGCATCTCAACAACAGTACAAGTAAGTTCATCTTGACTGACAACAGAATTTCAAAGGCAGACTATTACTAGTTCAGGTTCTAAGGACCACTAATTCAAAATCAATGTAAATCTATCAGGAAAATAGCAAATTTAAAAGTAGAAAGAATCAAAATGTTGGAATGGCATTATACAGGAGAACTGAAAATTCAACCTTGGATCAATGGTCAAGGGAGAGTAGTATCAACATATACACACTACCGAATATAAAATAGTTAGCTAGTGGGAAGCAGCAGCATAGCACAGGGAGATCAGTTCGGTGCTTTGCGATGACCTAGAGAGATGGGATAGGGAGGGTGGGAGGAAGACGCAAGAGGGAGGGGATATGGGGATATATGTATGCATATGACTGATTCACTTTGTTGTACAACAGAAACTAACACAGTATTGTGAAGCAATTATACTCCAATAAAGATCTATTAAAAAAATAGTTATGCTATTTTATGCTGTTCTATTTCACTGAGACAGTATGTAACAGGATAGTCAGACAGACCTGATTTAAACTAAGGTTCTGTGTATTTCTAGCTGTGTGAGCTTGGAAGAGTCAGTTAAGTTCTCAGTTTCCTGTTCTCTTAAATGGAATTAACATCATCTACTCATAAAAGTTTTAATGATTAATTAATATGTACATAGAACTTAGCAGTTTATGGTACAAATAAATGTACATAAGGTACTACCATTATTATTCTTTGTCATATGTTTTAATTTTCTTTGTCATATGTTTTATTCTTTGTCATATGTTTTAATTTTAGAGGTTACTGCAACATATCCAAAACCAAGTTCATTATCTTCCCCTGTAAGTCATTTCAAGTTCTTTGCCTGAGAGGTACTTCTAGTATTAGAAAAATACTGGACCTGGGCTCAAAACTTTGTAACCGGCTTTGATTTCCTCTTATCTCTTTATCCAAATTCCAGGTGTATAAATACCCATCATGTGCCTCTTCAATCTCCCTAATTCACATTTCTATCATGTTTTTTATGGACTACCACAACATCAACCCAGACTAAATGTCCTAAGGAAAATACCTTGAGGAAAACAGGGAGGGAGAAAAAGTGAAACTTGAATATATGTGTTTAAAGTCAGAAAATAAAATGAATCTCTAGTACCTCTAGTTTGATGGCTGTGGAAGCTGGTAAGGATTTGTCTCCAAATGAATGAAAAAAGGCATCGGATCCCCTTGACCAGGTTTCTGATTCAAAGTGGGCTTTATAGATATCATCACTGAGATGGTATGGCTATACTAAAAGTAGGACAATATTAATAAAATCCTCTTTAACTTCATGGGCATTGAGACCATCAAAATGTGGTAAAGCCCTGACAGCACCATCTGCCTATCTTTTTACTGATCCCTGAACTTACATGTTCTATTCACTAAATAAGCATCTCATTGTTTAAATCATAAATTGGTATTTTTTACCCCAGGTTTTTTTTATTTTTTGGAACTGCATGTTCCCATAAAACAATAAGGTGTATTTTAATTTTTACTGCATGACATGACACATTCAGCTCCAATGACTTGTGTTGAATCACTCGAATTATAAACAGCGGTTCCAGGCAAAAATGCAAACTAGGTCTGGGCATGTTTTTGTAGTTTAAAATACAGGGGGAAAATGGCAATTGGAACAACCACTGTTCAGTGTCTTATGGAGATTTGCTTTTAGTCAATGCCACAAACTGAGCCACAGACTCAGCATGGTATCTCTAAAACCAAGCGATCAATAGCTTACCATAAAGATATACTATAGTGCTGGTAGACTTAGTAAGTTGTGTGTTATAATTTCCTATTTCCTGGTACGTCAGCGCTTTCTAGATATTTTTCACAGAGGTGACTTCAATATGCATCAAAGAAAGCAGCCCTGCAGTTCTGTTCCCTCTTGAGTCTGTGCTTATCAGAATATCAAACCAAACAGCAGAAACCAGAACTGGAAAAAAAAAAAAGACAGTGTAAGAAACATGTCTGAGAAGAGGCAAAAGACAGGGTTGCTTGGGTTGATTTTCCTCCCTTCAGCTGTGATCCTTTGTAAGGCTAAAATAAGGGGCCAGTATCATTCAAGCACGTTTATATGGTGTAGGACTTTGTGATGGGCATATTCTTCCAGACAGGCTTATAACACAAACCCCCATAGTGCTGAATCACAGGGCTCAAATCCACAGAGGAAGCCCAGGTTCTAGGAAATTGTAGCAACAGTCCCACATCCTTTAGCGATGCAAAGAACAGTTACCTGGAAATCGTCAAGGGAGGCATCAAAGTGAGTAGGGATGAAATACCATTTATATAGATACATTAGTCATAAAAGAAAGTCTTCTTAGTGTAACCCAGATGTCTCAAAGTCCTCTGGCCTTTGGGGGTCCATCTGCAATACCCAGATAACGTTGATCCATTCTGTGCACAGTAGGAAAACATCCAATATCTTCAAGGTCTCCCAAGGGGCCCACGTTCCTGTTCATCCATTTATAATATAGTCTAATTTCTAACTATTACTCTCATCCTCTCTGTTTCTCTTTTAAGGATAGAGCAGGAAGTGTAGCACATGGGAAAAAGAAAGCTGAAAGAAGAGCAGGATTCTGCTCTGTAACTTATAACACAATTCAAAGGATTAAACACTGATTAAAATTGACAAAAAGTTTTAATGTCCTGGCAGGAAGTTCCTCATAATTTGTTATTATTAGCTCTGTATTAGGATTTCTGAATTATGAGTTCTAGTAGCAACTGCCTTGTCTAACTTTATGAAGCAAAAAATGCAGCATTATTTCAATTCTTTGTTTAATGAATGAATTACTTAAGAGGTATCCAGAGTTTTCTGAAGGCCTCTAGGGAAAGATCAGAGTACATATTTAAAAGCATTATTTATTTTTCTGACCCTAGTAGTTAGCTTGTCCCATTTTAGAAATGTGGAGACTAACAACCAGACATGTTAAATATCAAGCTCAAAGTCACAGATGGAAGCAGGAGCCCGTTTTAAAAATATGCTCTCCTGACTGGTAGGTTGTTTCTTTGTTGGGCAGGGGGCCCGAGCTTTCTGAACCAGCTCCAAGATCTCCACCTTGTCCCAGAATTTACATTTCATTGAAGCCAGCAGGTCTTTCAGATTCTTCTTTATCTCTAGGGCACTGATTAAAGCCAGCAATGGGACAAATGCAAAAGCCTCTTCAGAGGAGCATCTTCTCATGATGCTTGGGCACAACTGACTGCCATCTTGATTTTCAGCCATAAGACCTTTCCACAGAGGATTAAATTCTTGTGAGGATACTATAAGGAGAAGTTGCTTCAAAGATGGTAGGGTTTCATAGTAAGCATCATTTTTACACCAAAGGGCTTCCCTGGTGGTGCAGTGGTTAAGAGTCCGCCTGACAACACAGGCGACACGGGTTTGAGCCCTGGTCCGGGAAGATCCCACAGGCCACAGAGCAACTAAGCCCATGTGCCACAACTACTGAGCCTGCGCTCTAGAGCCCACAAGCCACAACTACTGAACTCCGTGCACCACAACTACTGAAGCCCACACGCCTAGAGCTCATGCTCCACAAGAGAAGCCACCGCAGTGAGAAGCTCGCGCATCGCAACAGAGTAGCCCCTGCTCGCCACAACTAGAAAAAGCCTGCACAGCCACAAAGACCCAATGCAGCCAAAAATAAAATAAATTAATTTTTTTTTAAAATCATTTTTTGCATCAAAATACTGAGGCTTCATTCTTTTACTGCTCTGGAAGTAAAAAATAATACCTGGAAGTTTCTAGGTGCAAAGAGAAGATCAGGTTTTAAAATTTTTGTTGTTGTTATTACTGTTGCTGCTATTTTAATGTTCTCAAAGAAATAAAGCTGATTAATGTCCTCATATCTGAATGGCAAAAGGTATTTTGAAACAATTACATTATCTAGATATGTCTAGAAGTCAATCTGCCAATCAATCGTCCCTTTAGAAACTTTTCACTGTAAATGAACAGCAGGTATGGGATTATTAAGTATGCAACAAAATGTCTTTGGTTCAATTAACTAATGGTAATAACAGTCACCTTTTTTTGAGTGTTTGCTATGTGCTAAATTGTGAGCTGAACACTTTACATCAATTATCTCTAATTCCTATAACAATTTTTTGAGAGATGAGCATAATGAATAGTTGTTAGAATAAAAAATAGTGTCAGTGTAGCATGGCTCCTCCTTTTCTATAGTTCTTGTGGAATATCCTTCCTATACTCTGTCCTCTGGGCGTGTTCAGTCATGCTGCCCTACCTGCTTCAAACAAAGGGAGGGAGCACGAACCCCAAACTAGCCATCGAGAATGCCTTCATTTGCCTGACCACAGTCATAACCCAAGCAGATCCAATCAGATCTGCCAAGGCCTCTGTGAGCAACAATTCCTCTGGGCTTTCTATTGTGGAGATGTAAGTGGAGATGGCAGAGGCCTTCCTGCCTGATCCAGAGAAAGTATGAAATGAAGCTGAGCAAAGAACAACCAAGCCAACAGGTGAAAAGAGAAACACTGTCTCAGCAACATCTTTTGAAACCTCCACACCAAACTATGCCTAAAGCCAGAACTACACTTGGATTTCAGTTACGTGACCAGTCAATTCCTTTTCTAGTCAATGGAGTTGGATTTGGATTTCTGACACCTCTAGCCAAAAGAGGCCAGACTAAACTTTATGAATGAAATCCATTTTACAGATGAGAAATAAATATCAAATAAATTACTCAAGGCCACTAAAGTGGTGAAGCGAGGTTTAAAACTAGGTCTCTAGACCCTACAGAGCATGTGTTGGAAGTTGGTATGAGAGTCTAATGCTTGCTGTCCTTGAAGGCATGACATACTTAGATTTTTTGTCCCTCTAGCTGGAGGTAACTTGTCAGTTGTGCTCTAAATCTCAATCTTCCTTATCACCCATGGAGCACAGTTCTGAGAGAGTGGCTGACACCAGCACAGTGAAACTAAGTGATTATCCAACATCCAATTTTTAGCCTTGTATTAATCAGTGGATGGAAGGGGGTGTGGGGATAACAAAGAAAATCCTGCCCTCAAGGAGCACTGAATTAAAGAAAGTGCAGAGAGACAGATGAATAAGCAATTACAATGAGATATTATAAGTACCAGAGTTATTTACGCAGTGAGGTACAAGGGCAAGAAAAAAGTGTGAAAAGATAACTGCAGAATGTGAGATTTCCCAAAGAGATAATACTTAAACTGAGGGTTAAAAGAATAGAAGCTTGGCCATTATAGAAAACTGAAAATACATTGCTGGTCAGGAATATTCTAAGACATAGACAGTCAGCCAGATACAGTTAGAAAATGGATTTGGATAAGCATCAAATCCATGAGTCTGGATTTGGATAAGCATCAAATCCATGAGTCTAACTTCATTAATGCTGGTCTTGCATTTCTTTTTGAACTGACTAAATCAGTACTTGAATTCTAGTGCTTTACTTACTCTTCTAGGATGTTTTAAGGCAAATCTATTTCATTCAGTTCAACAAATATTTACTGAGCAATTATTTTTTTTTTTTTGTCCACGTGGCGGCTTGCAGGATATTAGTTCCCTGACCAGGGATTGAACCCACACCCTCCCTTGGCAATGAAAGTGCAGAGTCCTAACCACTGGACTGCCAGGGAATTCCCACTGAGCACTTTTTTTTTTTTTTGCAGTACGCAGGCCTCTCACTGTTGTGGCCTCTCCCGTTGCAGAGCACAGGCTCTGGACACGAAGGCTCAGCGGCCATGGCTCACGGGCCCAGCCGCTCCGCGGCACGTGGGATCTTCCCGGACCGGGGAACGAACTCGCGTCCCCTGCATCGGCAGGCGGACTCTCAACCACTCTGCCACCAGGGAAGCCCCCACTGAGCACTTTTTATATCCCGGCTTTATGCTAGGAAATGAGTAGATGCCTGTGGGCAGGAGTGGGGCATGAGGAGGAGGAGTGGCTGGGGAACAGAGCTGGGTTATAGAGGATACACTCTCAACAGTCAGGTTCTTCAAGGAGTTTATCCAAAGAGGGAAACACAAACAGATAATCTCAACACAAGACGATAAGTACAGTTCTTCTGCTGTAAGAGCACAAAGAAAGGGCTCAGAGGAAATACTTGGAGGTTATGGCATTTGACCTGAATCTTGAAGGAAGAATTAGAATGAGACTAATTGAAAAAAGGGTGAGAAGGGCATTCCAGACAGAAGGCACAGGAGCAAATACAGAGGAGAGAAACCACACAAGGTATATAAAGAATTCACAGTAATGTGGTATCATTTCAGCAGCAAGTGGCTGAGAAGTAGATAGAGACTAGGACACAGAAGACCAAAAGATCTAAAACTTTATTCCATGGGCAATGAAGAACCACCAAAATGTTTTAAGCAGAAGTGTGACAATGCCATGCTGGTTTTAGCTGTAATACAGAGAATGGAGCTAAGCAGGGGAGAACTGAAGATCAAGTTGTTAGTGAGAAGGCTAGTGTAAAATTTAAACCTACTGGATGCATTTTAAAATACAGTTTGGAGAGCAGCTATAATTCAGGAGCATTTAGACTCCATTCTCTATCAGCCAAGGCGTTGGTGCAAAGCTGTCCAAATCCTCTGGCCTCTTTGGATTATAAAAGCAAGGTAGTTGTACAGTTGGCTGTGCAGGTTACAGATGAAAGCCATATTTAAGGTTAGCTGTTAAAGAAGCCTCTCGATCCTTTAAATATTCCTCTACTCAAAAAAGGATTTTACTCTGTTCTTCCTTCAGCAAACCTAACCAAACAAAATATTGTTGGCAGGAAAACAAATTATACAGTTCACTGCTAAAACCAATGCAATAAAATCACCTTGTTTGGATAGCCTTTTGTTTATTTTAAAGTCACATCGAAGCTCTTATTATAACATCTCAAAGGTAAATGCCAAACACAGATAATTTCAGAGTCAGGCTGAAATAGATCAAAAAAGTGCATTTATACATTAATCCTGGGGGTTTTGTTAAGTACAATATTTTTCTAGAAGTGTGAAGTTTGAGCATGCAATCCATAATTACCACTACAGTAAATAAGAAAATTAATTCCAAGGACAGTATTTTTCACAGTTATAATATGCAAAGTAACTGGAGTTTTTAGAGTTAGTATAAACTAGGAGGTGGTGAGGAACTGGCTTTTTGTAGTAGTTGAAATGTTTAGAAATTTTATAAGCAGCCCAATATATATTCTGTATTTTGAAGGTGGTACAGTGCTACAGTCTTTCTCTGAGATTCTTCTACATTGTAGAGTTTATGAAATAGTGGGAACCATCAGTATTTATCATTACAGCATATCATCTAAACTGATGAGCTTTAATTTGAGAATTCAGTTTTGACTTGGGTTAGTTTGTCGCATTGACAGTGACTGAAAGTCAATTCAATTTTTCTCATGTAAGAAAAAAAAATGTTTGAAGAATACTGGTATAAATCCGAAGAAAATAGAACTATCAAGGAGCTAGGTATAGATGACACTGATGACGTGGAATTACTAGTGGATCAGATAAGTATTAATTTTACTGTCCCTCCTCTATTCAACCACTTCTATAAACAGAACATCCATTAAATGCTAGATTTGTGAAAACTAACTCCTTTCCTTCACCCCAAACTTGGTGATCTGATGACATGCCTCATCTTCCAGCAAGTCCCATAACCTGCGCCTAAACTACTCAGCATATGTTATTCTTTTGACAGCAGTGGTTTGTTCAAGGATGGAATTATGGCTTATATTATAACAATTATAACCATAAAAACTTACTTCTAGGAGTTTTTTCTGAACTGTTAGCAAAGTTGACTACCCATCAGGTTCGGGTAGATCACGCTCTATATTGGCAAGGGGCCCCTGCCTAATGGCATGTTTCCAGGACTCAGGCTGATGGAAGCACCATCATGACACAGGCTCCCATGATCACAGCTCCAGGAAAGAGAGAATTTGACAGACTGCATATGTCCCTTCCCTCGCAATTCATAGGCCAAAAGAAACCATATGAGTCCTAACTTGCATTTGTAGTGCAAAGCCCATCTCTGTGTTATCTTCTACCCAATGGAAATGAGACTCAATTTCCAATCAGTCCTCTTCCAACCCTGAAATTCTAAACTCTCTCCTTCCCCCTTTATTCATGCTTATACAATGACCAACAATTTTCTGAGTCATCTGTTTCTTGCAGCTCCTTGTTAAAGGCAAAAAATAATAAGCAAACAACTTAATAACATTCTGTTTGTTAATATCTTCACCTAGAACTCATGATCATTAGGCACATTATATGTCTAATAATAAATCTTAAGTATCCACTAAATACTAAATATCTACCAAATTAAACCTTTAGAGGTAAATTGTATCTAAGCATTTTATCATTGGATATAATCATAATTAAATAAACTCCATTAAACAATTTAAACTATATGGCACATTTGACATACATTTTTTTGCTGCAGCAAATTACTGTAATGTTGAAAACAACACAGATATACTCTTTCCATTTTGACAGCCAGAACTCTGACACAGGTTTCACTGAGCTAAAATCAAGGTGTCAGTAACGCTATGTTCTTCTCTGGAGTCTATCAGGGAGAATCTGTTTCCTCACCATTTCCAGCTTTTAGAGGCCCCCCACATTACTTGTCCCATGGTCATCTTCAGAACCAACAATACTGCATCTCTCTGGCTCCTGTTACATGGTCACATGTCCCTCTGACCACAGCAGAAAAATGTTCTCTGATCTTAAGGACTCATGATTAGGTTGAGCTCATCCAGATAATCCAGGATATTGCCCCAATCTCAAGGTCCTTACCTTAATCACATCTGCAAAGTCCCCTTTTCCATGTAAGGTAACACATTTACGGGTTCTGAGGATTAGGAAATGACATTGTCAGGGGAGTGTGGCATTATTCTGCCTGCCACTGTGTACCTGATGCTTTTGGATGCTTCAGACCATGTAAAGCAGACAAACCACAGCAATACAAGTATCATACAAGTTAGCTCTATACTTAGACAAATCTATTCTAAAAATAACACCAAAGGGTTAAGAAATTTGTGAACTATTTTGAACTAGTTTTACGTCACCCTACAATAATAGATAGGCTTAGTTTGAAATGTCCAGCAGGAAAATGATTGTGAAAGCCTTTTGTAAGGGTGAGATGAACTTTTAAAGTCCCACTTTTAAAGTTCGCATGACACATATACATTATTGATACTATGTATAAAATAGACAACTGATAGGAACATACTGTATAGCACAGGGAACTATACCTAACGCACTTTGGTAACCTAAATGGGAGGGAAGTCCAAAAGGGAGGGGATATCTGTATGGGTATGGCTGATTCATTTTGTCATGCAGTGAGGCTAACACAACATTGTAAAGGAACCATACTCCAATAAAATTTAATTTTAAAAATAATAAATAAATAAAAATAGAGTTTGCATGACATAATCCATTGTTCTGTCAGTTTGCGATATTGACCTGACTTGTTAGAATTATTTAAAAGTTGATGCATCCCTTATTAACATAATATTATAATTAGCAGGGCAATGTAGAGGTTTCATATCCTAGAAAGTAAGAGATTGAGTCTATGTAGTTAGCTGTCTTTTTTGAGAAATTTGCTAATTTATTATCCAGGAACAGGCTGTATAACTTTTGCCACTTGATAATTGTGTAGGAACTTATCATTCCTTGCCATACAATAGAGTTCTTATATTTCAAGGACTACTTGTCTTAATTTACAACTCCCTATGTTCATGCTTCACTGCTTATACAGTTAGAAAATAATTTTGTTAGATGTAATATGTAGACAAATACCTAATGAATATAATAATTTTTTAAATATGTATCTATACACACATATACACACGTGTGTTTATGCATGTGTGTGTGTATATATCCTGACTCATGAATATAAATTTGAAACAAGGAGTGCTATTTAAAAGTTAACAACTGGAAGAGTTCAAATGCCAGTTCATCAAAAGAGATGCCAGCTGCAAAACAATGAATGCCAGTTCTAAAGAACCGCTGGTACATCCATAAGTCATGCTTATTGAACCTTTTTAACACTATGTAACTTTTTTTATACTCTGTATTTTCTTTTCTAATTATCATTATGAACACAGTAACCTTAACAAACTAAAATTATTTCAATCAGCCATAATAGCTATGATGGTTTTTGCTGCTGTCATTTTTACTGAAACTGTGCTCAGATTTCTTGGCCAATGGAGACTCTTTAAGTTAGCTCTATTTTCTTCCAGCACTGCCCTTTCAAGGGATTCTGATCTCTTTCATTAGAGAAGACTTTGGGACACCCATATCAAGCGGTGAGATGCATGAGAGGTCGTGGTGGTCAAAATTGCCATTGTAATTGGACCACTTGTGAAAGAGCTGTAAAAAATATATTTGAAAGTCACTGATTATTCCAAGTATTCCAATATATACTGTGATATTTTATCACACTATTTTTAAAGAATAAGGTTTCATACTTTAAAATTTTCCTATACATAAACACCTCAGAAGCATACCTATACTCAAACCCTTTACTCCATTTCTTGAGGAAATAATTTCTATTTTCTTCCAAACTTTTCAACAACTACTAAACAAATCTTTTAAACTTATGAAATCTGAGCACTATAAATGTATACATTTATTAAAATACATTTTACTAGCACTAAGGATGTTTGGTATTCATTTTAGATAGCTGATTGGAGACACACCACGAAAATGGGGTGAACCATGCTAAATACCTATCCAAATTGATAGATAATTCATGACATTTATGAACAATGGAAGTATAAAAATACCTACTCAAGTGAAATAATCATTTTTTCCTGTTTTTTGTAACTTATAGAGAAAATCAAGTGAATAGTTATTAGGGGCTTAAAAGCTTAATAAATGGCGTGACTGAGGTTTAAAAAACATAATCTTATTTCAAAATACATGTATTTAGCCTCCATATTTTCCAAAATTTAAAAATGCACATGAGAACTACATTTACCATTATGGCCATTCACTGAGAATAATACATCTTGAAAATATATTCTCCAAAATGATTATGTCTTCTAGAGAATCCAGTAGTTGGGGAAAAGTGTTTTTTTCTTCTCTTCTCTTGCTAATATGACTATGAGGCTATTTAAAGTAGCAGGCATATTAATTTTTCTATGTTTAGGAGAGTTTAGCCTCTTCAACTCAACCTTGGATTCTTGAAATTTACCTCCTCATTCATACAATTATAATGTATCTACCATTTACAGTTCTAAGTACAGGGAATAAAATAATGAAGAAAGTAAATGCACTTTTCCTGAAATTCTGTTTTGTCTTTTGCTATTCCACCCTAGCGCCTTCCTCCTGGCTATTTCTTATTACACTTAAGAACTCTGCTGAGGTACTATATTTTCTGGAAAACCTATCTTGATGCTCCAAGAGTGAAAGACGTTCTTCCCATATGCTTCCACAATGCTCTCTATTTAGTTCTTTTGTAACATTTTTATCTTGGACAGTCATTGGCTATTTTCTTGTCCAGACTCTCCCTGCCCCTCAGTGTCCTACAAGCGATCACTGTGGCATTCACCATGGTGTTTCCATGGCCTAAAATGTGCTTGAAACAATCAGATATCCGTAAATATTTACTCATTAAATTAATGTGGGTTAATGCAGGGGTGGTGTGTCCACCTTCCAAACACTTACTCTTTAATGAGTACAGTAAACAGACATAGATATTGCAGGATTATACATGCACCACTATAGTAGTTATGGAGTGTGATGAGAGCGAGAAGCAGAGGCAATTAACTGGGACTTGGTGAGCCATGGTCCTCTCAAAGGAGAGATAACATCTACAGCTGTCTGCATCCGAAGGGCTGTGTAACACTCGAAGGAAACAAGGTCCTTGCATTTCCTGACTGCTTTTTTTGAACCTTACCCAAATTATAAACAGCTATTTCCTGTTTATCCTTACCCCAAAAAACATCATGGAATGCCCTAACTCTGAAAGACAGATAACAGAATGTCTCTCCATTTCAGGTTAATCAACGTTTCACCGTGAATTGAATGAATACGTAGATAAATATTCCACACCAAGGGCTAAGTGACTGAAAAACAGAAGCTTATCAACTGCCACTTCTGTCAAACTGTCCCAGTTTCACACTCTGGCACTCTTCCTATCATGGAAGGGAAAAGATACTAACTTGGAACAATGATCAAGAGAACTATAATATAACAATGATCAGACCAAAACGAAACGGGTTTCCTCACTTGTCGTCAAAACACATAACTAAATGTAGCGGTTAGAAATTCACATTAAAATAGAGGGAGAATGACATCTACTGGTTGAGAGAATTCGGCCTACTGGATAGCTGATAATGGTTTCTCCCTATAAAGTTTAAATGTTTCTTACACATAAAATTCCACTTAATGATAAAGGGAATTATCTACACACAAAGCGGGAGGAATTGACCTATTATCTGTGCAGGTCTAAGAGTAATGAAAGAAAATTAATCCTTAATTGGCTAGCATTGCAATTGGAAATATTTTACAAATGCCTTTAAATGCCTTTGATTTTATTTCTGTACATTATGTAAGCAGTATTTCATGATCATCTCTTGTAAAAAACTAAAAATCATCATCTTGCTTATTAATAAAACAAAGATTTGGGTGAGAATTTTTTTAAAAAAAAATCATTTATTATCGTTATCACAGGAGCTTCCTGCACTACAAATTATTTGTACTCTGAAAAATAACCATCAGGAGAAAATGTGTGTGACCTCAGGTTTAGTGATGAGTTCTTAGGCAGAGCACCAACGCATAATTCCTGAAAGATATTTGATAAGTTGGACTTCATTAAAATTAAACACTGTTCTGTGAAAGACACTGTTGAAAGAATATAAAGACAAGTCAAAGATTGAGAGAAAATATTTGAAAATCAAATTTGGTAAAGGGCTTGTATCTAAAATATGCATAGAACTCGTAAAACTCAACAATAAAACAAACTTTAAAATAGCCAAGACAATTTAAAAATACCCAAAATTTCTGAACAGACACTTCCCCAAAGAAGATATAGAGATAGTAAATAAGCATATGAAAAAAAAATGTCCAACATCATTTGTCATTAGGAAAACGCAAAGTAAAACAATAACTGGTTACCTCTACATGCCTATTATAATGACTAAAATCCAAAACACTAACACTACCAATTTGCATGGGGCAACAGGAACTCTTATTCATTGCTGGTGAGAATGTAAATGGTACAGCCACTTTGGAAGTTTAGCAGTTTCTTATAAAGCTAAGTAAAGCCTTACCATACTACCTAGCAATCAGGCTTTTAGGATTTACCCAAATGAGTTGACATTTATGTCCACACAAAACTTTCACATGAATGTTTATAGCAGCTTTATTCATAATCATCAAAAATAGGAAGCAACCAAGATGTCCTTCAATAGGTGAAAGGACAGGCAAACTTGGTATGTCCATACAATGGAATGCTTTCAGCAATAAGGAATGAGCTATTCAACCATGCAAAGACAATGATGAATCTTGCATACATATCGCTAAGTGAAAGAAGCCAGTCTAAAAAGTCTACATTCTATACATTTCCATTTGTATGGCACTCTGGGAAAGGCAAAACTATAGAAATGGTAAAAAGGTCAGTAGTTTCCAGGTGTTTGAAGAGGTGAAGAATAAGGGACATTTTAGGGCTGTGAAATTATTCTGTATAGCAATGTAATGTTGGATACATGACACTATGCATTTATCAATACTCATAGATTCTTACAGCACAAAGAATGAACCTTAATATATACAAATAAAAAAATCAATTAGGAGATTGAGGAGCCCAAGATGCAACGCGGACACTGGCAAAAGTATCTAACTCTGTAAAAATGTATGACACACCTCTGAAGTGGGTGTGAGGAAAAGTGCTGCCCTAAGTAACACGGGAAACAATGTTAGACTGTAAAACTAAAGACAAAAGGAATTGCAGGCAAGCACGCTATGCACTGTAGTTGCTAAAGTGGTTTCCCATAGGGATATGGATTAACAATTCTAAAATCACAGGACAAGTGTACTGGGATTGAACAAATAAGTAAATGGATGACAGAAGGAGCTAGGATTCCCACTGTTGGAGTGAAACGTTACAGATAAGCAAGGGAAGAAGACTAGAATAATCCATGTGGTACTGGATAAAAGTCAGAGACATCAGGGTGAATTCGTGTTTAGTGTAACATTGATACAGATGGACATTGCATTATATATGATTATATATATAAATACATGTTATGTGTGCACACACAGGTTGGTATTCACACATGTATTTTCTAGCTCTATCTTCTGAGAGGCCCTAGAAGTAATGATACTCAATAGCAAAAGGTCTCTTTGGTCCTAAATTCCATATTACTTAGCATTTATCATTTCACTGCATCCCATTTAGTCATGTGTGTGTTTCACAATCTGCCCCTGACTTCAAGACTGTATAAAGAGGACCCATATCTCTTCTAACTAGCAGCTCCAGTAGGATGGTTAAAGGAATCATACATAATTGTAACCAAGGGGGAAATGCCTTATGACATTAAACTTAAGAACTTAGGCTTACATACATTATTCATATATTCAGTCCTTCATAAACTTTTACTGAGTGTCTACTATATTCAGGTAACTTTAGTAAGTGCTGGAGATGCGCAAAAGAACCAAAGAATAAAGCCTCTGTCATCAGGGACATTAGTCTAGGGTCAAGAGACAAAAAAGTCAAAACAAGTAAAATGTTGGGCTTTCCTGGTGGCGCAGTGGTTGAGAGTCTGCCTGCCGAGGCAGGGGACGCGGGTTCGTGCCCTGGTCTGGGAGGATCCCACATGCCGCGGAGCAGCTGGGCCCGTGAGCCATGGCCACTGAGCCTGCGCGTCCAGAGTCTGTGCTCCGCAACGGGAGAGGCCACAACAGTGAGAGGCCCGCGTACCACAAAAAAAAAAAAAAAAAGTAAAATGTAATAAGAGCAAAATTATCAAAATTGTGACAAATGTTACAAAGCAAATAAATCAGGGTGATGTATAGAAAGAATCTGGGTTAGGCCTACTTTAGAATATGAAAGGTCTCTCTCAGATTACATTTGGATCTGAGATTGAAGGAGTTAAAAGATGAACATTTATTCTATTATTAACACGTGAAAAGTCTAGGAGAGAACTTGACAGTAAGAAGGAAAAGTAGGTCCACAGGAGCTGTTGAAAGAACAGCGAGGAGCCAGTGTGGCTGAGGCATATAGTTCGAGAGAGAGAGCCAGGTGGCATCAGCTATAACTGCAGGGAGAAGACAAGGCAGGGCCCCCACAGATCGTGCTAAGAGAAAGCACTGAAGAGTTTTGAAACTGGGGATGATTTATGTTTTAATATTACAACTCTGGTGGCTCTGTATAAAATGAATTGTACCACATCAAAACTGGAAGCAGGGCTTCCCTGGTGGCGCAGTGGTTGAGAGTCCGCCTGCCGATGCTGGAGACACGGGTTCGTGACCCGGTCCGGGAAGATCCCACATGCCGCGGAGCGGCTAGGCCGTGAGCCATGGCCGCTGAGCCTGCGCGTCCGGAGCCTGTGCTCCGCAGCGGGAGAGGCCACAACAGTGAGAGGCCCGCGTACCGCAAAAAAAAAAAAAAAAAAAAAAAAAAAACTGGAAGCAAACAGACCAATCAGGATGCTACTTTAATAGACAAGAGATAACTACCCAAACTTTGACCAGCATAGGACTCCCAAAAAGCAGCCCCTGGCTTACATTAGTCCTCTGCTAGAGAGATACCACAAATAACTTTTTTTTGGAAAACCTCTAAATTCTTCATTTTCCCCAGTTAACCTTCTTAGAAAGTCAATTTCAATTCAACTCAGCTATATGGACATATATTGACCCTTTTTTTTTAACTTGGCCACTATGTTTATTTTTTAATACATCTTTATTGGAGTATAATTGCTTTGCAATGGTGTGTTAGTTTCTGCTTTATAACAAAGTGAATCAGCTATACATATACATATATCCCCATATCCCCTCCCTCTTGCGTCTCCCTCCCACCCTCCCTATCCCACCCCTCTAGGTGGTCACAAACCACCGAGCTGATCTCCCTGTGCTATGCGGCTGCTTCCCACTAGCTATCTATTTTACATTTGGTAGTGTATATATGTCCATGCCACTCTCTCACTTTGTCCCAGCTTACCCTTCCCCCTCCGTGTCCTCAAGTCTGTTCTCAACGTCTGCATCTTTATTCCTGCCCTGCCCCTAGGTTCATCAGTACCAATTTTCTAGACTCCATATATGTGTGTTAGCATACAGTATTTTATTTCCCTTTCTGACTTACTTCACTCTGTATGACAGACTCTAGGTCCATCCACCTCACTACAAATAACTCAATTTCGTTCCTTTTTACGGTTGAGTAACATTGCATTGTATATATGTGCCACATCTTCTTCATCCATTCGTCTTTGACACCTTTTGTACTGTGGCAGACGTGTATGACAAGATGTGTAAGAACAGACCCCTGCCCACAAAGTCTCCCAGTCTAATAGAGGAAACAACATGGGTACAAATAAAATCAGAGAATTTGACATATACTCCGTGAAATAAGATCTCAATTTGTTTCTCTTATATCTACCTCCTTCACAGTTCAGAGGATGTTTCTAAGATTGGATAATCAAGTCCTAACAGTTAAGATTTTTATGTCCCCTTTCTAAACCCTATCCACCATTTTTTCTTTCTCATGTGAAAACCTATTTTTAACCTCAATCCAAAGAGAATTGAGGCTTCCAATGGTCTTTAGATGTACTCTTGGGAGATCACAGCTGAAGGCAAGAATGCAATCTAAGCAGGCTGTTTAATTTTTTTATATATATAAAAACGTCAGATGAGAAGCAAAATGCTCAGAGATTAACATTTATTTTTGCAGCTAGGAGAAAGGTGTGATGGAAGCAAATTAATTTGAGCAGATACTTTGCTTTAAATATTTCAGAGCAATTTCATCTCAAGATAAAGTGGAATTCTCCATATGCTGGTGATATTGCCATCAACTTAATCATTTAATCTGGACCTTTCCAGCACTTGCTTTCTTCTTGTAAATAATATTTAAGGACACCAATTTAATCAATAGTACCACACTCACCTAAATAAATCTAAGTAAAGCATCATTGTACCCCAACTAATCTCTGCTTTCTCACATTTATTCTACATGTTTCAGGTATTAGAATTGTATTTCTTTAACAATGATTCTCTTCACAAGTCAACTGGGAAAAATAAAGGCTTTTTTTTTTTAAATCACAGCAGAATAAAAACATGCATAACAAACTAATTGAGAGTAGTTAGAAAGAGGGATTCATGACCCTCTCATAATCGTATTTGCAAGATTTGACTTATGGGAAATGATATGAATCTTTTTAAGCAGCAGTGTATTCATTAAAAAAAAAAAAACTTTTCCTGAATTCAAATATGTAAAAAGAGAAACAGACAAGAAAAGGACTAATTAGAAAAGCTAACTATACCACAACAGTTTAGAATTTAGATTTCAAGCGAAAAGAAGATGCAAAATTTTTAATTAGCAACATGGAGGATAAATAGAAACTTCTCTAGTCATAAAGGTATGAGGGGCTTTCTGCTTTCAATCCCTTAATGGACTAGATTCTCTGAATTGATTTGTAACTAGCATATAACTAGACCCTTGAAAAAATTAAAGGCATTTCCCAAGCAGGAGGGGAAGAGAGGAAGAGAAAGCTGATACCTGAGAGCCATAAATAATGCAAGAGCCAAGAGGGAGGCAATGCCAATTCCAGGACAAATATAAGACCGAGTTTTAAGTCCTACAAGAGAAAGATGTAGACCCAGAGACTCCCTTTCAGAGAATTACAGTGATCCAAGGGTGTGACAAATTCCTGGCAATCAGAAGAACAATTATGAATCCTCTCTGAAAATAAAAATTGTCCCTAGTTTAGACACTTGGGATTCTCACAGATTAACCTCAGCATATAAACTAACATTAAAAAATGATGTACAAGAAAACAAAAGTCTGCATGAGATTGACACCAAAACCAAAAATAAACAACGGGCAGACGCTCCCAAGATTTTAAGATTTTAGAATTGTCAAAATGAATAGATAATAGCTAATACAGAAACATATTTTAGAGGATGGAATGACAAGCAACAGGAGGCTATTAAGAATGACCAGTCATATCTAAAATACAAATTCAAAGGGAATTTCTATCACTTAAAAATATAATTATTGGAACAAAAAACAATAAGTGGACAAAGAGTTGACTAGGAACCAACTAAAGAGAAAATAACTGCACAAAATATATATTTAAATAAATTACTCAAAGTAAAGCATTGAGAGACAAGAGAAGAAATATGAAGGAGTTATTAAGAGAATATATAGAACAGAATAAGGTCAAACATATATAATCAGTGTTCTATCAGGAAAGAATAGAGAGAGTGGAGGGGAAGAGGTATTGAAAAAATAATGGTTACGAATTTTTCAGAACTGAGGATGGAGATAAAGGTAAATTATAAACTAAACAGTATAAATTAAATGAGATCCAATATTAGACCTACTGTAGTGACACTAAAGAGCACAAAAAACAAATAAAATATTAAACTTAAGCAGAATAAAAAAGGTTAATCGAGCAGGAACAAAAATAGAGTAACAGCAGACCTTCTAAGAGCAATAATGAAAACAAGAATACAATGGCATAATATGTCCAAACAGCTGAGGTGGGGGGGAGGGGGGGAAGTCATCCTAAAACTGTATTTCCAGCAAAACTAGTTTTCAAGGACAAGGGTAAAATAAAAACATTTCTCGATAAACAAAAATGTGATCAATTTTACAGAACTTTACTACAAAAATTTCTATTAATATACTTTAAAAAGAAGGAAATGACCCCAAAAGAAAGTCTGTGATGAAAGAAGGAAAATGAGGGCAAAATACCCATGAATACATATGGCTACCTAAATGTAGCCAAATGAATACGTATGGCTACCTAGTTATTTTTAAATAGGAATGTAACTATCCCTCTCACAGGGTATTCAGAAATGTGGTGAGGGGAGTATTTCTGATTGTCACAATACTTAATGACTATGCTACTAGCACTTAGCTGTAAGGCCAACAATACTAAATACCTGTAAAGAGAGATGGCAAGATCACTTTCAATGCATATTGATAAATGAAGCATTTCAGTTAATATTTCATTTTAGTATTATCCGTATCTCACTATCAGAATCCCATTTTTTCCCAAAAACATACATTTTTATCTCTGTAAGCATAAAAGCTATTTATGTTATCACTTGGAAAATATTTAAGGCCATATATGTTTAAAACTATACATAATCTCACTACCCCAAAAAGAAAGGATAGCAATATATCAATATTTCAAAGGATACAGATCCTAACATTTTCATTCTGTGTGTATTTACATATTTGAAGAATTACATTGTGGCTATTACAACTGCTATTTTTCACCCAGTTTATGTTGTTTTTTTCAAAATATATTTATAGTCATACATTTTCTCTCATGTCAATGTCTCGTTTCCTAGTCTCTAAGGCTGCTTAGCATTCCAGCACTTGATGTAACACAGCTGATCTAATGTCTCCAATGGCCAATATCTGAGCTCTTTCTGATGTTCACTGTTATAAGTGATGCTGATATTTCTTGCCCTTATTGGTCTTTTTAGCCATGTGAACTACATTTCCTTTGATTGCATCTTCTCCAAAATTTCAGAATTTTTACAACTGGCTCAATTCCAATTGTGGCTACTTTTGCTTTTTTATAGTAACCAACATATAATGGTTCAACCCACATATTTCTAAGGTGTGAAAGATGCTTATATATATAACTGGTTTTAGTGCCCAAACCCTGCCATGTTATACCACAACTTTCCCACTATAGAATACATTAAATGACACATTTACTGAAATGTACTTTACATATCATAACTTTCACCCTTTTAAAGTTTACAGTTTGGGATTTTTTTAGTATATTTTACAAAGTTGTGCAACCATTACCATTATCTAATTCCAGAATATTACAATCATCCCCAAAAGAAACCCCATACACATTAGCAGTTATTCCCTTTGCCCCCTCCCTGCAGTCCCTGAAAACCACTAATCTGTTTACTATTTCTTTGATCTTTCTCATCTGAACATTTTACATACATGGAATCAAATAATAAAATATATTGATTAAAGAACCAATCCCAATGTCATGCAGTAAATATTTATTGAATTACTACATTGCACACTTATTTATTAATACAGTCCCAGTTTTCCATGAGGTCTCAAAGATTATCAGCCCGTTTCACTTTATAAGTAAGGAGAATTATGACTGGAAGATGAGATGATTGCTTCAGACCACCCAGAGAAAGGGGCAACCCTGATCTTCTGATTACTATTTGAAGTTTCCTTTTTCTATACTAAGCTACATGCACCCTAAACTGAGACCCCCAAAAGACACACCCTGACACTACAGATACTGACCTAATTCTCTTTCTAGGTAACACAAAATTAATCAAAGAAGGGAGAATTAGGGATGTGGGAGTGGGAGGTATGCATGTTGGTAAACCAACCAATGCTATTAAGAACCAATATAAACTAATTCAACTTTCATTTGCAGCCACAAGCAATGTTTCTTTTGCATCCTTCTAAAAGGATTCATTATAATTAATTATAATCTGGCTAATTATATCTGGCTTGTTCTTTCCCTTCCTTTTCCACCCTCTCCCTTCCCTTCCATTTTCTTAGCTTCCTTAATAGTTAATTCTTATATCCATTAAGTACAGCAAAGCAAAGTAGGTATTCACACACTGGGAGAGGAAGAATGCGTTGGTCCAGAGAAGGACAGGCTGAAGTATTGCCATAGATGGGGGACCTCAGGCAGAGTATCAGAGCCTGTCCTGTGCAAGACAAGGAAGGCAAATCTGAAAAGGGGCGACCTGGTATGGAGTGCCAGGGTCTACATAGGATCACGTGGGATGGGAATGTCATCCATAGAGTGGAGGGAGGGAAGGTGTAGTCAGGAGTTTATGGCACCACTTGATGAAAGGAAAGCAAAGCATCCCCATGAGGGTGTGGTCCAGCATGGTAGGAGCCCATGCAGGGTGAGAAGGGTGTCTACATAGTGTGAGCAGGCATCCAGCAGTGGGGAGTCAGAGCCGAGCATAGTGAAGGGGGCATCAGCACACAGAAGGGGTGGCAATGGTAGTAGAAGATTGGCTGTATAGAGGGTATTGGTCATATAAATAAATATATAAGGATGATGCAAGCCAGTCTTCCTACTGTCAGAAAATGGAGTTACAAATACGCAAAAGGAGAACTCTATTATGACCCATGTGGTGGGGGACTGCAATTGGGAGTATGGTGTGAATTCATGGTTTTCAACATATACAGATAGATATACAAACAAACATAAAAGTAAGTGTATATACACCTATGCGTGCAATGCATATTGTGTTCAAAGCGATGGTCTAGGACGAATGACACCCTAGCAATAAATATACCTAATGCCCAGGTCTTCACCAAATATCATGCTTCACCAAAAGGACATAGGACCCTTTGTAGAAATGACTGTTTCCAGAGCTGAGGCACAAAAAGTAGAATGAGCCAAAGACAAGTTTTTGCGTGCCTAAAGCAGGTAAGTATTTAAGAAATGATTAGACCATGTCAAAGGGACATAAAGAACACCTTGGAGGAACTCTTGTTGACTAGATCTGAAGCAAACTTGGGTATCAAAATAAATAATCAAATTAATGGATTATAAAGCATTGACAAAAGTAGGAAACCATGAGTCCATAATTTGATAAGTAATGGTTAAATAGTAAGGTCCACAGATACTTATTAATTTCAAAAGAGAAAACAGTGACTGGTAGACACCCCCTTAATTAAGTAATCAAAGCAAACAGCATTAGTAACACCACAGATCAAAACTGTGTGCCATGTGACAGGATGCATCAGACATACAATCAATTTGCAATATTGCTCCTAAAAATGCAGAATTTAATATAATCATGAGTAAGCAAAAGACAAACACAAATTGAAGAACATCTGAAAAAAATAACTAGGCTTATCTTTAATGGGTCAAGGTCTTGAATGTCAAGATAAAAATTGGAAAAAAAAAACTTCCATAGTTCAGGAGAATAAAGATCCATGACAACCATATGTAGTATAAAGTTCTGAAATGGATTATTTTGCTATAAAATATATTATCAGGACAATGGTATAACTCGAATAGGATTAAATGATGGTAATGTATCTGTGTTAGTTTCCTGATCTTGGTAGTTTATTGTGATGCTATAAGAGAATTGGGAATGTACTGCATGTAGGTCAACATTCTGGTTGGTTCAAGAGGATAAAGGACAAATTTCAAAACCACAGATATCATAGGAAAAATTCTAAAGTAATATATTAAATAAATACAATATACACACATTAAACCAGCAGGGGGTCAGGAGACATCAGGTCAGATCACCTCCTCTCAAATGTTATAGTGACAAAAAGTTATTTGTACTTTCCTAAAAATTTGAGACTGCTTTGAAATATTATAGAATTCTAGTAAAAAAAAATATCTGAATTTTATATAAACTAACATTCAATTCTTTTCATCACATATAGAAGCCAACATATGACTTCAGGTATCATAAACAGCTCATCAGACTCAGCGGGACTGTCATTTATTTTTCACACCTAAGAGAAACAAAGCAGAACCACAGAAGAATTGTGCCTCTTTGTCAGCTGAAAGGGAACATTTGCTAATTAAAGTACTGCTTTCTTTCTGCTTCTTGCATACAGTTTTATCACGCATATTTGCCAAAGATCTCCTGAATCCAGAACCAAGTATAGTGTTTGGTGTACAGTATTAACAGAAATACTAGTAATCGTGCTAACACGCTTAAATATTGCTAACTATATACAAGGCACTGCTCTCAGCACATGACATAGATTAATTCATTTAACTCACACAGCAAACCAATAAGATTATGCTAATATCATTCCCACTTTATAAAAAAGGAAATCAATATACAAAGAAATTAAGCCAATTACTCAAGGTCATACAGCTAGTAAATGTCAAAATTACAATTTAAAGGTGGAGTATTTGACTCCAGAGTCATATAAATAAATATTTGTTTACTAAAACTTAATAAATTTACTTCCCTGAATTAAACAACTTGTAAACGATAAAAAGGCTAATTCACCTACTGGATTGCATTTTGAAATCACAGAAGACATAATATAGCTCTGGTTTCTTTAAAAAAAAAAAAAGATGAGCATCTAAGAGGAATATAAACCATATCATAGTTACATTTATATATACAATATGAGTCATATCCACAGTAGACAAACTCTTTCTGTTATTTTACAAAAGTCACCAGTTTTAAGATAAACAGACATTTCGAAGTTAAAATATTGTATGCATTTTCTCTTATGAATACAAGCTCATAAACTATTCCATTCAAAACTAAATTTTGAAAACACCATAACATATTAATTCATTGCTTCAACAAATATTGAACACATACCACACACCAACTCTATTCCAGGCACTAGATAAATGATTTAAAAAAGGAGAAAGAAGCTAATTAAATTAATAGGATTATATAAAGGTCTCATTAATAAATCCAGTTTTTTAAAGATGCAAAAAGTATCATTCATTCATCCATTCATTCAAAATAAACTCAGTCTCTACCATGTTCCAGAATGTAGTTGTAGATACGTATGAGGACAAGGGCAATAAAAGCAAAGAGGAACAAGAACAAGCTTAAGAAAATCACTGAGAAAAAAATACCCAAAATGTTATTACAAAATCAAAAAAACAACCAAAAAACCTATTTCGGCATGTACAAACAGGAATACTTAAAAGTCCAAATAAGAACAAGGAGATAGAACCACAATATTGAGACAAAATAACAATAGTTAACATGTTTTCTATGTGTCAGTAAAATTACATATTATTATCTCATTAACTCTTCAATTCCCCAAAACAGTAAGGTAGGTATGGTATGATTCCTACCTGTCAAAGAAAGTAGAAATATTCAACTCGGTGTCAGCGTGAACTGCAATTGAATTAGAAGGAGCAGTGTTAATATAAAAATTAACTGGAGTAAGGAAAGGTGAAGAGAAAGCTGCTTTTAAGTGGTTTGATTTTTCAAGTACAGAGGAACTGCTTTTCAAACATGGTTTAGGTTAGTGGTGCTGTTTGGGGAATCACGGAGAATTCAGAATAAACTGCATATGGTCCAATGTTCTGACTATTTTCAGAGGGAAAAAAAAGGCCAAATTTCAAAACAGAACTCCTATAAAAAAATGTTTAAGCTATTTACTATACAGAAAATGTATGAGTATTTCAAAACTAAATTACGGGAGGAGCTTCAAGATGGTGGAAGAGTAAGACGCCGAGATCAACTTCCTCCCCACATATACATCAGAAATACATCTACATGTGTAACAACTCCTACAGAACACCTACTGAACGCTGGCAGAAGACCGCAGACCTCCCAAAAGGCAAGAAACTCCCCACGTACATGGGTAGGGCAAAAGAAAAAATTAAAAACAGAGACAAAAGAATAGGGACGGGACCTGCACCAGTGGGAGGGAGCTGTGAAGGAGGAAAGGTTTCCACACACTAGGAAGCCGCTTCGCAGGCGGAGACTACGGGTGGCGGAGGGGGGAGCTTCGGGGCCACAGGGAGAGCACAGTAACAGGGGTGTGGAGGGCAAAGCGGAGAGATTCCCGCACGGAGGATCAGGGCCCACCAGCACTCACCAGCCTTAGAGGCTTGTCTGCTCACCCTCCGGGATGGGCGTGGCTGGGAGCTGAGGCTCAGGCTTCGGTTGGATCCCAGGGAAAGGACTGGGGTTGGCTGCGTGAACACAGCCTGAAGGGGCTAGAGCGCCACAGCTAGCCAGGAGGGAGTCCGGAAAAAAATGTGGAGTCTTTGAAAAGGCAAGAGACTTTTTCTTGCCTCTGTTTCCTGGTGCGTGAGGAGAGGGGAGTAAGAGCGCCGCTTAAAGGAGCTCCAGAGATGGGCGCGAGCCGTGGCTATCAGCGCGGACCTCAAAGACGGGCATGGGACGCTAAGCCTGCTGTTGCCGCCACCAAGAAGCCTGTGTGCAAGCACAGGTCACTATCCATACCTCCCCTCCTGGGAGCCTGTGCGGACCGCCACTGCCAGGGTCCTGGGATCCAGGGACAACTTCCCGGGGAGAACGCACAGCGCGCCTCAGGCTGCTGCAACGTCACGCCAGCCTCTGCCGCCGCAGGCTCGCCCCTCATCCGTACCCATACCTCCCCACAGTGTGAGTAAGCCAGAGCTACCGAATCAGCGGCTCCTTTAACCCCGTCCTGTCTGAGCGAAGAACAAACGCCCTCAGGAGACCTACACCCAGAGGTGGGGCCAAATCCAAAGCTGGACCCTAGAGGCTATGCAAACAAAGAAGAGAAAGGGAAATTTTTCCCAGCAGCTCAGGAGCACAGGATTAAATCTACACAATCAACTTGATATACCCGGCATCCGTGGAATACCTGAATAGACAACCAATCATCCAAAATTGAGGAGGTGGACTTTGGGTGCAAAGATATATATTTTTTTATCCATTTTTCTCTTTTTCTGAGTGTGTATGTGTATGCTTCTGTGTGTGATTTTGTCTGCATAGCTTTCTTTGCTTTTACCAATTGTCCTAGGGTTCTGTCTGTCCATTTTGGGTTTTTTTTTTTTATTACTTTAAAATTTTTCTTTCTTAATAATTATTTTTTAGTTCAATAACTTTATTTTATTTTACTTTATTTTATTTTACCTTATCTTGTTTCTTTCTTTCTTTCTATTTTTTTCTCCCTTTTATTCTGAGCTGTGTGGATGAAAGGCTGCTCTTGGTACTCCAGCCATGCGTCAGGGCTGTGCATCTGGTGGGGGGGCGGAAAAGTTCAGGACACTGGTCCACAAAAGACCTCCCAGCTCCACGTAATATCAAACGGCAAAAATCGCCCAGAGATCTCCATCTCAACACCAGCACCCAGCTTCACTCAAAGACCAGCAAGCTACAGTGCTGGACACCCTATGCCAAACAACTAGCAAGAAAGGAACACAACCCCATCCACTAGCAGAGAGGCAGCCTAAAATCATAATAAGGCCACAGACACCCCAAAACACACCACCAGATGTGGACCTGCCCACCAGAAACACAAGATCCAGCCTCATCCACCAGAACACAGGCACTAGTCCCCTCCACCAGGTAGCCTACACAACCCACTGAACCAACCTTAGCCACTGGGGATAAAAACCAAAAACAACGCAAACTACGAACCTGCAGCCTGCGAAAAGCAGACCCCAAACACAGTAAATTTAGCAAAATGAGAAGACAAAGAAACACACAGCAGATAAAGGAGCAATGCAAAAACCCACCAGACCTAACAAATGAAGAGGAAATAGGCAGTGTACCCAAAAAAGAATTCAGAATAATGATAGTAAAGACGATCCAAATCTTGGAAACAGAATAGAGAAAATACAAAAAACATTTAACAAGGATCTAGAAGAACTAAAGAGCAAACAAACAGTGATGAACAACACAATAAATGAAATTTAAAATTTTCTAGATGAAATCAATACTAGAATAACTGAGGCAGAAGAACAGATAAGTGACCAGGAATATAAAATAATGGAAATAACTACTGCAGAGCAGCATAAAAAAAAAAGAATGAAAAGAATTGAGGGCAGTCTCAGAGACCTCTGGGAAAACATTAAATACACCAACATTCAAATTATAGGGTTCCCAGAAGAGAAAAAGAAAGGGACTGACAAAATATTTGAAGAGAGGATAGTTGAAAACTTCCCTAATATGGGAAAGAAAATAGTTAGTCAAATCCAGGAAGCACAGAGAGTCCCATACAGGATAAATCCAAGAAAAAAAATGCCAGGACACATATTAATCAAACTATCAAAAATTAAATACAAAGAATAAATATAAAAAGCAGCAAGGGAAAAATAACAAACAAGGGAACCCCCATAAGGTTAACAGCTGATCTTTCAGCAGAAACTCTGCAAGCCAGAAGGGAGTGGCAGGACATATTTAAAGTGATGAAGGAGAAAAACCTACAACCAAAATTACACTACCAAGCAAGGATCACATTCAGATTTGATGGAGAAATTAAAACCTTTACAGACAAGCAAAAGGTAAGAGAATTCAGCACACCAAACCAGCTTTACAAAAAATGCCAAAGGAACTTCTCTAGGCAGGAAACACAAGAGAAGGAAAACATCTACAATAACAAACCCAAAACAATTAAGAAAATGGTCATAGAAACATACATATCGATAATTACCTTAAATGTAAATGGAATAAATGCTCCAACCAAAAGACACAGACTGGCTGAATGGATACTAAAACAAGACCCATATATATGCTGTCTACAAGAGACCCACTTCAGACCTAGGGATACATACAGACTGAAAGTTAAGGGATGGAAAAAGATATTCCATGCAAATGGAAATCAAAAGAAAGCTAAAGTAGCAATTCTCATATCAGACAAAATAGACTTTAAAATCAAGACAATGACAAGAGACAAAGAAGTACACTATATAATGACCAAGGGATTGATCCAAGGAGAAGATATAACAATTGTAAACACTTATGCACCCAACATAGTAGTACCTCAATACATAAGGCAAATACTAACAGCCAGAAAAGGGGAAATCAACAGTAACACAATCATTGTAGGGGACTATAACACCCTTCTTTCACCAATGGACAGATCATCCAAAATGAAAATAAATAAGGAAACACAAGCTTTAAATGATATATTAAACAAGATGGACGTCATTGATATTTAGAGGACATTCCATCCAAAAACAACACAATACACATTCTTCTCAAGTGCTCATGGAACATTCTCCAGGATAGATCATATCTTAGGTCACAAGTCAAGCCTTGGTAAATTTTTAAAAATTGAAATCATATCAACTATCTTTTCTGACCACAACACTATAAGACTAGATATCAATTACAGCACAAAATCTGTAAAAAATATAATCACATGGAGGCTAAACAATACACTACTTAATAACCAAGAGACCACTCAAGAAATGAAAGAGGAAATCAAAAAATACCTAGAAACAAATGACAATGAAAACATGACAACCCAAAACCTATAGGATGCAGCAAAAGCAGTTCTAAAAGGGAAGTTTATAGCAATACAATCCTACCTTAAGAAACAAGAAACATCTCAAATACACAACCTAAGCTTATACCTAAAGCAATGAGAGAAAGTAAAACAAAAAAAAAACAAAGTTAGCAGAAGGAAAGAAATCATAAAGATCAGATCACAAATAAATGAAAAGAAATGAAGGAAATGATAGCAAAGATCAATAAAACTAAAAGCTGGTTCTTTGAGAAGATAAACAAAATTGATAAACCATTAGCCAGACTCATCAAGAAAAAAAGAGAGAAGACTCAAATCAATACAATTAGAAATGAAAAAGATGAAGTAACAACTGACACTGCAGAAATACAAAGGATCATGACAGATTACTACAAGCAACTCTATGCCAATAAAATGGACAACCTGGAAGAAATGGACAAATTCTTAGAAATGCACAACCTGCCGAGACTGAACCAGGAAGAAATAGAAAATATGAACAGACCAATCACAAGCACTGAAATTGAAACTGTGATTAAAACTCTTCCAACAAACAAAAGCCCAGGACCGGATGGCTTCACAGGGGAATTCTATCAAACATTTAGAGAAGAGCTAACACCTATCCTTCTTAAACTCTTCCAAAATATAGCAGAGGGAGGAACACTCCCAAACTCATTCTACGAGGCCACCATCACCTTGATACCAAAACCAGACAAGGATGTCACAAAGGAAGAAAACTACAGACCAATATCACTGATGTATAGAGATGCAAAAATCCTCAACAAAATACTAGCAAACAGAATTCAAGAGCTCATTAAAAGGATCATATACCATGATCAAGTGGGGATTATCCCAGGAATGCAAGGATTCTTCAATATACGCAAATCAATCAATATGATACACTATATTAACAAATTGAAGGAGAAAACCATATGATTGTCTCAATAGATGCAGAGAAAGCTTTCAACGAAATTCAACACTCATTTATGATAAAACCCTCCAGAAAGTAGGCACAGAGGGAACTTTCCTCAACATAATAAAGGCCATACATGACAAACCCACAGCCAACATCGTCCTCAATGGTGAAAAACTGAAGCCATTTCCACTAAGATCAGGAACAAGACAAGGTTGCCCACTCTCACCACTATTATTAAACATAGTTTTGGAAGTTTAAGCCATAGCAATCAGAAAAGAAAAAGAGATAAAAGAAATCCAAATTGGAAAAGAAGTAAAGCTGTCACTGTTTGCAGATGACATACTATACATAGGGAATCCTAAAGATGCTACCAGAAAAGTACTAGAGCTAATCAATGAACTTGGTAAATTATCATGATACAAAATTAATGCACACAAATCTCTAGAATTCCTATATACTAATAATGAAAAATCTGAAAGCGAAATTAAGAAAACACTCCCATTTCCATTGCAACAAGAAGAATATAATATCTAGGAATAAACCTACCTAAGGAGAAAAAAGACCTGTATGTAGAATATTATAAGATGCTGATGAAAGAAATTAAAGATGATACAAATAGATGGAGAGATATACCATGTTCTTGGATTGGAAGAATCAACATTGTGAAAATGACTCTACTACCCAAAGCAATCTACAGATTCAATGCAATCCCTATCAAACTACCCATGGCATTTTTCACAGAACTGGAACAAAAAGTTTCACCATTTGTATGGAAACACAAAAGACCCTGAATAGCCAAAGCAATCTTGAGAAAGAAAAATGGAGCTGGAGGAATCAGGCTCCCTAACTTCAGACTATACTACAGAGCTACAATAATCAAGACAGTATGATACTAGCACAAAAACAGAAATATAGATTAATGGAACAGGATAGAAAGCTCAGAGATAAACCCATGCACATATGTCACCTTATCTTTGATAAAGGAGGCAAGCATATACAATGCAGAAAAGACAGCCTCTTCAATAAGTGGTGCTGGGAAAACTGGACAGCTACATGTAAAAGTATGAAATTAGAACACTCCCTAACACCATACATACACAAAAATAAACCAAAATGGATTAAAGACCTAAATGTAAGGCCAGAAACTATCAAACTCTTAGAGGAAAACATAGGCAGAACACTCTATGACCTCAATCACAGCAAGATCCTTTTTGACCCACCTCCTAGAGAAATGGAAATAAAAACAAAATTAAACAAATGGGACCTAATGAAACTTAAAAGCTTTTGCACAGCTAAGGAAACCATAAACAAGAAGAGAAGACAACCCTCACAATGGGAGAAAATATTTGCAAATGAAGCAACTGACAAAGGATTAATCTCCAAAATTTACAAGTAGCTCATGCAGCTCAATAACAAAAAAAACAAACAACCCAATCCAAAAATGGGCAGAAGACCTAAATAAACATTTCTCCAAAGAAGATATACAGACTGCCAACAAACACATGAAAGAATGCTCAACATCATTAATCATTAGAGAAATGCAAATCAAAACTACAATGAGGTATCACCTCACACCAGTCAGAATGGCCATCATCAAAAAATCTACGAACAATAAATGCTGGAGAGGGTGTGGAGAAAAGGGAACACTCTTGCACTGCTGGTGGGAATGTGAACTGGTGCAGCCACTATGGAGAACAGTACGGAGGTTCCTTAAAAAACTACAAATAGAACTACCATATGATCCAGCAATCCCACTACTGGGCATATACCCTGAGAAAACCATAATTCAAAAAGAGTCATGCACCAAAATATTCATTGCAGCTCTATTTACAATAGCCAGGACATGGAAGAAACCTAAGTGTCCATGAAGAGATGAATGGATAAAGAAGATGTGGCACATATATACAGTGGAATATTACTCAGCCATAAAAAAAACGAAACTGAATTATTTGTAGAGAGGTGGATGGACCTAGAGTCTGACATACAGAGTGCAGTAAGTCAGACAGAGAAAAACAAATACCGTATGCTAACACATATATATGGAAACTAAGAAAAGAAAAAATTGGTCATGAAGAACCTAGGGGCAAGACGGGAATAAAGATACAGACCTACCAGAGAACGGACTTGAGGATATGGGGAGGGGGAAGAGTAAGCTGTGACAGAGTGAGAGAGTGGCATGGACAGGTATACACTACCAAACGTAAAATAGATAGCTAGTGGGAAGCAGCCGCATAGCACAGGGAGATCAGCTCGGTGCTTTGTGACCACCTAGAGGGGTGGGAGGGAGGGAGACACAAGAGGGAAGAGATTTGGGAACACATGTATATGTATAACTGATTCATTTTGTTATAAAGCAGAAACTAACACACCATTGTAAAGCAATTATACTCCTATAAAGACGTTAAAAAAAGTAAATTAAATCAGTAGGCACTAAAATAGATGACATTTACTGAGGACTCACTATGTGCGAGGCACTACTCCAACTATATCTATATAGTTCATATAAAAATTGACTCACCTAACCCCACAAATATCCTATGGGATAGGAATTATTAGTATCCTCATTTTACAGAGAGGAAACTGAGACTTAGATAAATCAGTAACTTCTCCAAAGTCGTATAAATAACCATTGGCAGTCAGAATTTGACCTAGCGTGGCGTGATTCTCATCTGCACTTTAGATCTACCTTTGTTAGAAAAAGACACAATTGAAATGCCATTGGCAAAATGCAGTCCCCCACAATGGGGGTGCCTGGCACATCTTGAGCATGCAGTAGTAGGTATTTGTTGAGTGAATGAATAAATAGACTTCTAGCTTATTTCCACCTCAACATCTTTTCACATGTTGTTCCCTCTGCCTAGAATGTTTTCCCATTGTTTTTTGAAGGGAGCTCTTTTTCAACAATTGGATCTCAGCTTGGTTTTCTCCACAGGGAGAATTCCCTGACTGCCCTTCCAAAAATACCAACATGTATGCCTATCATATATCCAGATATATATCCATATACATCCAGGTATATGTCGCTTTGAAACCATGGAATTTATCTAGTTTATGTATTTATTTACTTGTAGTTTGTTCATTTTTTCCCAGTAAGATATCGGCTGTAGGAGAACTGGGGTCCTTTCTGCCATGTTCATCACTCTGTATAGCTACTAGGCTTTCAATGAATGTCGAATGAATAACTGGATAGATGGATATGTGCATGGACGGATGACTGAATGGATAGATGGACAATGTATCTGGATTGCAGCCAGGCATTCAGTCATAATTCTTATGATGTTGAGATGGGCTATATATATTTCCAGGTGGTCAAATGACTGGACTCCCAAAACGCTGATTTTACCAAAGTAATAACAGCCTAGAGAAGTTCTCATTAACACTTTTCAAAAAGGTTTTTTATGTGTGTCAAAAGCATGAATGTGAAATATGTAATTTGTAAGCTCTAACTCAAGTGCTCAAAAATATTTTAGATTCAGTATTTTATTTGATGTTCTAATATTAATAGACAATACCTAGAATCATTTCCATGCTCAAAAATATTATCATTTCAACGTACTACATGGTAAGGCTTCAGCTATACTTTTATTGTTGGTGGGATGTGTGTGTGACTAAAAGTTAAGCAACAAAAAAATAATACACACAAGAAAAAATTTTTACAATTGTTTTGCAATGACTATGGAAGGCTAAGTTGTTACTTTATTAATATACAAATCCAGAAATGTTATTTAGGAAGATGTTATAGTTTAGTACCATTTATAAACATTAGAGTTACAGAGCAAACATTGCTTTTTAAGCATATACTAAGGATTAGAAGGTACGAGAACTCCTGATTAAAAGATTACACATCGAGCAGATATTTAAAATAAAGTTCATTCTTCCCTAAACATGAGCAGAGTGTGTCTTCTTAGGTATAGCCACAGACAATATGGGTGTGAGGAAGCATGAAAATGTGGATCATTTCCTCTTTCCATTGCCTACTTTCACCATCACTTGGTATCCTTACCCAAGGACAAGGACCCAGAATCCCAAATCTTCTCTTCTCTTTCACACCACTGCATGCTCCCTCTCTACACACAAACACGCTTGACTTTTTTTTTTTTTTTCTCTGATACAAAGTCATTCTAATGGCTCTAATGAATAGAACCATTTTTAAAAGGCTCTTCAGGAGCAACAACTAACTGACCAGGCAATGTGAGTGCCTGTTCAGAAAACAATTTCCAGGCAAAGAAGATGTTTCAATTCCCCAAATCATACCACCATGGACACTTTCTCTATGCCTAATACCAGCCTTGCCTCCTCTCTCTAAGTCTGTGTGTAATTCAGGTCCTAGCTTTAGTCAAAATGAAAAGACTGCCACCTACTGAATTACAGGCAGAGACAACTGGAATCTTGAGGCACGTTTAATTTAACCCGTGGAGTCAGTCTGTTTCCGAGAGCAGGCACCACCTGTTCTGAGGCATTATATGTAGGGCAAGGGGATGACTAGCATGTGGGTGGTAACTGGCAGTTGACTGGGAATAATTTCTACAAAAGCCTCTCCTTGAGTGACAATATAAAGTGATAATAAGGTAATTCTCAGCTCAATAGAATTAGTGAAAGCAGGATAATAAGTTCTTTGGGATATTCCCTAATATAAATACTGAGATTGTGTTTCCCTATTCATCTCTTCTGCCTGCTGAGGTTGTTAACTACCTTTCCCTTGCTCAAACAGTAAAATCAAAATGGGCAGCTAAAGCACTATAAAAACTATCAAATTAAAGGAGGACAAATCATAAAGATTTCTTATGTTTGTCTGTATTTGCACCTTCATTCAGTGTCATCCCTGCCACTTGTTACCTACAACTTCACACATCTCACTCCGCAGATAAAAGTGAAGAGTCTCTTCAAAATTCAGATTACAGCAAGCAAACAACAGTCATATCAGTGACAGTAACAGGGATTGCTTTTTATGATCCACAATAGAAAAGAAAAAACATGAGTTTTTTCCATTAACCATAATTACCTGAGGTTTAAAGAAAAATTAATGTTGAGAAATCAAATATTAACTCATTAGGAGAAAACAGTAGATCACCTTCAAATTCACTATTCATGAATGCTGGCCTTCATTAGCTAAAACAGAAAAAGCACAGATGCAGAAACTACATAATTTACACAAAGGCTACCTGAATGATGCCAAATACTCTCCAAATACAACTAAAAGCTTGATTAATGGCTTTTAACAGCCAATGAAGCTCATTTAAATTCACTCAGGGGAAAACGTAATTTGCAAACTAAACTACTAAAAGTCTCACTGTTTCTTGAACTAAGTTAACTTTATTAACTTCTTTCTTTAAATTTATTATTACTTAACATTTAAAATGTGTTTACTGTTAAAAACTCAATAGTTTATTTCATTATTTTAATTACTCATTAATCCAATACTAAAAAAAATCTAAATCGTGTTTGTCAATTGTTGATGTGCCAGTTGATTTGGAAATGTCCTGATTCCTACAGATACATAAATACTTCCCACAGATATGTATACATATGTGTGGGATACATATGTATACATATGATATGTATACATATCTGAATACACACACACACACACGCACGCACCTTTTCCTGCATATACATATATATGTACTTCACTATTACTTTAAATTTTCAACAAGTGCATAAATTTTGTATACAGATGTGAGGTTTTTTATTCAAAAAAAAAAATCCCAATTAGGCAAATTTATAGACAGAAAGGAGATGAGTCGTTGCCTAGGGGTGAGAGGGTTTATTGTGTCTTACAGGTATTGCTTACAGTTCCAGAAATTCATGAAGCACTAGGAAAATTTTTACCCGCAGTTTATATTCAATGTCTCTGAAATGCCATGTTCTCTTAATACCAAATGTTCATGTTCCCTCTTCAAACCAAATTACCTGGTACCATTTTCTTCATAGGTCTTATCACTGTTACTTTTTAATATTTTTTTCTCCTCCTGCTAAAATATAACCACGATGAAACAGAAAACCTATCCTTCTTGTTCATTGCTTCATCTTCAGTGCCAAGAACAGTATATGAAACGATAGGCACTCAACAAATATATGCAGAATGAATAAACACTCATTAATCTCCCAATTTCATTTACCTGCTTGAACTAAGAAATTCTGAAAATATCTTGAATCTACAAACATTTATAAATATTTCCTATGACTAAAGAGCAGTTGGTTATAGGGCAGGGGCTAGGAAAGTGTCACGAAACTGTTGTTTTCCTCAGACCTTAGTTTTTTGAAAGATAGATACCATTTTTCTTGAGAAAGCTAAGAACATAACATCGACCGTCTCTTTGGTCTAAAAAGAGTTTCATCAAAGTATTGACCTTTGGAACACATGTTGGACATAACTGATCTTCCCAGGTAAGAAAACTCCAAAGCTTCATCTGGATTTTCTATTTTCCTTTATAATATTTAGTTTTGAGAAACGTGACTTAAACGGTTGCCATGGAAATGAGCTCAATGGTGAATCATAAAGCTTTTAGAAGGATGCAGCATAAATGTAAGAAAGGGTTATTTTTATTAACTTTTTAAAACTGATAAATCTCAGGGTAAGTAAGGTACTACAGAAAAAGAGAAACAATTCTTATAGCTCTCACCTAGGTTATGTTTTGTAAATGCTGTGAAAAAAAATAAAGACATTGTTGCAATGAATCAAAGCAAATACAAGAAGACTATTTCTATATACTGATTTATTATTTTATAAATGTGCATATATCATAAATCATAAGCCCTGTGAACCAATATAACAGCTATTCATTTACACATGTATATAGGTTATCTTGTCCAGTCTCAGCCTTGTAAGACATGTCCTCTTTATTTTCTACTATAGCACTCAGCTCTTTCTTTAAAGCCCAATAAGCAATAAACAAGCAGTTTAATTAATTAAATTGTTAACTATGATAATAAACCAATTTTATTTCTTAGAGCAGCTTTTGCTTTTGCTGCCTTATGATGTAAAAAGAGACAAGTACATATCTGTGAACTCAACAAAGCAACTGCAGTGGGAGACAAGGTGTTAAACAATTTTAAGGGTATTGCATGAAATGTTTACTGACCAGAATTTGGTACAATGGAAAAAGGCTCCAGCATATAATCAGATTTCCCACATGGAAAATGAACACCAAGGAACAACAACAATAGCCTTCATCTTTTTGTAATATATTTTTAATTACATGTTCATTATTTGGGGCTTATATAGAAATTTTCCTTATCAAATTAAACAATTTTAAATTGACCTCATTCAGTGTATATGTAATAGCTACAGTCAGTAAATGGAATGATTTCCCACAAGGATTAGCAAGGTAGTAGATTGTGCTTTTGCTGTCCCTTCTAATTTCAAACTAAATCATTTATTTACTGCCTTTATGGCTATTGCCATTTTTGAAGACTATTACCACAAGTGAATAGGGTTTATTGAGCATGTATGTTTTCCTCTTCTGTTTCGAAGCTAATTTTTAGAATTCTTTTGTCAATTAGGAAATGGAGGTAACCATGAGGACTGGTAAGCTAAGGTGAAACCTAGCTACTAGTTTCCTATATATTTACTAGTTTCCTGTATATTAAGGTATATTTGCCAAATGGCACACTCCCCTTATGATGTTAAAGAGTATAAAATAAAAACTCATTTTCAATTTAAACTCTAAGTCCTGATAGTGTTCTGGAAGTCCCTTCTATAAGAAATGGATTTTTTTTTCCGTATCAAGTATAGGAGGATTAAAGAGTTACCTTTACGTTTCCTACAATTATAACTCATTTGAACCTAATGAGTCCCATTTACCCTCGCTAGAATATTATATTATAAGATCAATAAATTATACAAAATACATTTGCCTGTTATGGAAGGTCAAGAAAAGTAATTTTCTTCTAATGATAGGGAGAAATATTAGGAGATGGAGGTAATGTTCAAAAGACTGTGTGTGGTTTTGAAGTTACCTGCCATGATAGAATGATCAATAGATAACTAGGAAGACCTTCATTTGATCATTCATGCCTCATTGCTCATGAACATTATTAAATATTCTCTTGGTTTCTCAGCAGGTTGTCTTTGAAGTTGCCACATGGAACATTTTTCTGCGTGAAGAATTATATTTCCAAAATATGCAATACTGATGTGTAGCTACAAGATAAAAAGAGATATAAACTTGCACATAGCTCATCAACTGCTCACTGACCTTGGATCATAAGATTATCTTATCAAAATATGCATGTCTCCTCCTGAGAAGTCAGTTTTGCCAAATGGCCAACCTTTCCTGTGGACCATGTGGTCATACGGGACACAGGAAAACCATTTAAACCATAACTGTTACAGTATATATGTCAGAGTTTCATAAAGAAGCAAGTCATATTTCTTATCCTCATACTTTTTGTCAAAAGTTATGGTAAATTAAAATCGCTTTCTTCAGGTGTGTGGTATTTGTGATTATCAATGGCAGCATTTGATGAGTCAAAATTAAAATTTAGAAACGCTGTGCCATTAGCGCTGATATTTTTCAAACTTTGAAATATGTAGCAACCGTGAAGCAGAGCACAAGTGTTAGCTCACAACGAGGAATTTTATGCACAACCACAAAGGACATGTGGCCTAAAGCATTGAAATGATTTATGTTTACAAAAACCCAAGACCCTAAAGAACATTCTGTCATTTCTGAAGAACAAACCCTTAGGAATGAGTCAGTTTTGACTAGCTTTATGTTCCCACACAGAAAACACATTTGTTCACTTGAAAAGATCTCCAAGACCCCTTCTAAGAGTAAGAGTGAGAGGAAGTTACACTGAGAAGTTATTCCATAATCTCTCAATAATGGCAAATCTTTCACTCTAAAATAATGTTTCCCATTCAGTCAAAAGGCATTTATGAGAACGAACCACGGGCTAAGACATGCAAAAGGAGCTGAGAATACAAGGATAAATAAGCCGCGCTCACACAGTGGGGAAGCGAGACACACATGCAGATTGCACAGTCCTGTAACAGACCCATGCTCAGAGGAATCATGCCTGATCTACCTGGGACATTCAAGAGACTGTCCACAGAGAAAGTAGCATTTCAACTTAGTCTTGAGGAATAAGTCTGCAATACTGAGAATATGTGAAGACAATCTATGGAAAGAGCACAGACAGAGAAAAGGATTGGAGTTTTGAAACTCATGGGTGATGTAAGAACTGTGAAAAATTCCATGTTACAAGAGCATAGAATGCAAAGGATGAGGCAGCTAATAGAGCTAAAGAGAGATTTGTTACCAAATTTTGATATTTTCAATGGTTCAGACAAGAGACAGCAGTTTGAACAGTTATAGTATAGTAGGGATAACATTAAGGGGCCTAATCAATAAACTTTATAATTAATTATGTTGGGAAATGAACAGAAAGACAGAAGTTAAGAATGACAGCAGTCTTTGTTGTATAGATTTAAAGTTAATAGCAATGTCATTAACCAAGACAGGAAATAGAAATAAGGAATTAATATCAAGACAGTGAATTCTATTTTGGACATTTCAAGTTTGAATTTCCTAAGAAACATCTACTGGAAATGCAAACATTATGTTACAAATACAGAAGTGGATCTCAGGAGAGAGATCAGGTGCAGGAATCATGTAGTTGGAAATTAATTGCTCTAGATGGTACGGTACTTGAAATCTTGAAGCTAATGTTATCACCCAGGGAGAAGAGGAAGAAAAAGCAGAGAATCAAGGATAAAATTTCAGGGAGTGTCAAAGTCTAAGAAATGAAGGAAAGTGAGAAGGGGTCAAATTTTAGAGGAAATCTAAGGGCACGGAGGTCAGGGGAGTGGCTAATGTCAAAGCAGAACAGTTTTCTTGAAGCCACGACAAGATTACATCAAGGAAGAAAGACAGGAGGACTTGGTCAAGAAAAACTGAAGAAAAGGTCTAAGGACAAACTAAAATAGGTCATAGGATTTAGCAATTAGAAAATAAGCCCCTGGACTTTGCAAGACTCTCTGGGTAGTAGAAATACAAGCCAGGTGTCAGCTGGCTGAAGAGTAGAAATGAGGTGATGATGTGGGAAAAATAATTATATACGACTTTACCTAGAAATTCCAGAAGGATGGAAGAGAGTGACAAAATGGAGGCAGCTGAAAGCAATAATAAGCATGAGGGCAGGTTTTTTGTTGATGTATCATTTTATTTTTGTTCAGAGATGGAGGAGCAAATGGTGTGCTTTAAACAAAAAGGCTTTTAAATAAAGGGGCTGCATAGAGAGGCAAAGACGAATGCACAAAGTCCTAAAGAATTTGCAGTAGATGAGAGGCTTAATCTTAAGGTAAAAGGTAAAATGCACTGCTTACTCTCAGATAAGACTGCTATAATGACACATGGCTCTTTTTAGGTATATTTAGGAACTGAAAAAAGAAAAATGATAAATGTGGTAAACTAATAGATTCTATTTTCTTTGGAATGTACACTTATCTTCTGAAAGGTATACATCAGAAGGGAAAGACTCTACAAATTACACTGTAGCAAAAATAATTTTGTTAATCTAGTGATTAGAAAGATGGAGATAAAATGGCTGTGAAATCTGTAACATTGAAAAATACACAAGGTGACAAAAGTTGAGGGTCAATATCAATGAAACATGGGTCATTTTTTACACCAGATGTGTATAACCTTCCCACCACACCCACATGCACACATACATTTAACTCATTTCTCCACAGTTGCTCAACAAAGCCAAAGTGCCTGGGCTAGGAATTCAGAACACAGCCCCTCAAATCAGATCACAAGTTGGTCAATGGTATTAAAAGACCATCAAGCATTGTGTTGCATTTGTATTGAGTCACATGATACTTAAAATATTTACCAAGCATTAATATTAATTATATAAATTAAATATATTAAAATTAAAATATATTATATAAATATTGGGCATATTTAACCAAGAATTCCTAGCTATTGGTTAGAGATTTGAAGATGGATTTAATGACCTTTTAAAAAATATTGTTCTCTCACCCATTATTGTTTTGTTGTTCTACCTTGAAAAGCAAATCTGGAAAACTAGGTCATTGAAATTTTATTCCTCCAAAGCACAATTAAATCACAAATGTCAGGAAAAATTTTTCAAAACTTGGAAATTAATGGGCAAGAGATTACTGGGTGTCTTTAAGGAGTATGTCCATGTTTTCTAGCATGCCCTCTGGGAATTATCTGATTCTATTAGTTGAACATCTAACTTTCTATTGAGTAGATTATTTTACATCTCTCTAGTGGCAGAAGATAACTTGAAGAAATCTGATAGGAATGCAAATTATCCTTACCCATAACAATGCAAATGAAGATCATCTGGTGGAGAATCAATTATTTATACCTTGTAGAATAGATCAACATGACACTGTTTTATTGTCCTATATGATGTTAACCAGTTTTACATCTATTAGCAACTTCATTTTTACATTACTGTATGATGTGTATGCATGCACACACACACATAGAATCACACACACATCAGTTCTTCAATTTTTTTTTAAACTGGTTTTAACATCTTATTGGTTCCCTCACTAATTAATGAAGCAAATAAAATTTTGAATATGTGTTCATTTTATATTTTTAAGAGAATCATGGGTTTACCTTTTTTAAAACTGAGTTTTAGCACAAAAAAATTAAGTGAACTGGATAACTACATTTAAGAATACTTGTCTAGGGCTTCCCTGGTGGCACAGTGGTTGAGAGTCCGCCTGCCAATGCAGGGGACACGGGTTCATGCCCCGGTCCGGGAAGATCCCACATGCTGTGGAGTGGCTAGGCCCATGAGCCATGTCCGCTGAGCCTGCACGATCCAGAGCCTGTGCTCCGCAACAGGAGAGGCCACAACAGTGAGAGGCCCACGTACCGCCCAAAAAAAAAAAAAAAAAAAAAAAAAACCTGTCTAGAAGCTTGCCCTCCAGATCTTCTTAATAACCGTCATTGTATCAACCTCACAGCATTAATAATTTTATAATCACAGTCTCCCATTTATATGGATTCACAACTTGAATATATTCATTTTTGTCAACCACAAATAAAGTAAAATACATCTAATCAAATTAGAACTGTACATATCTGTATAGTAATAGAATCTCTATTGTATTGAGAAAGAAATGATTGAGTATTAGCCAGAATGTTCAAGAGTATATCCTTAGTCACTGTGGAGATATTTTTGCAATAAAACCTGCACTTTGTCTAACAAGTTCCCTTAGGGATTAAGAGAAAAACATGTTGAAATGGGGAAAAAAATGCAGTTGGAAAATTTCAGCCTAACAACTATACGGTCTAGCTTCATACTTTAGCATAAATATTCGCAACATATTATTAATGCCCTAAGTTTTCATGTAATGAAATAGAATAAATTATTCAATATTTTAATTACACCTGTAAAATAAAATTTGCATAATAACGTGCTATTTGAAAAAGTAGGCGTAAATTAACAAAATGTAAACCATGATCCTTTTAAGAAAATAAGTATGGACTTACTGATCTTAATTCACTGGTGCCATGGAAATTACTTCTTTTATGAATTCCATTTACCTCAAAAATAAACACTTTCATGACTCAGGGAATGCATTATTTTGACTATCCATAAGTGTTCACCTTATCTAGTTAGTGATTCGTATAGACAGACTCACCTTCAAATACAAAGAAAAAGCCATTTGTATAATGACCGCATCAAAAGAAACAAACACACCAAGCCACACTATTACTCTTAAATACATGATGGTGCAGGTGGAATTTTCTAATTCAATCTTGTGAGAGATAATTCTAAGATCAACATGCTCCATATTTTCTAACACTTCAGATTTGGCCTCCAACCATGTTTTAACATTTTACTATAGGTTAAGTATTTGTAATTATGAAAAAGTAATCAGGATATAATTTGAAATGCAAAACAAAAATATTACATAGAATGTCAAATGAATAAAAATAAACTATGTATGTTTTATATATACACACAAGTACACAGGCATATATAAACTGGAAAGAAACCCTCTGAACTCTGAACTGTTAATAGTAATATTTCCTGAAGCAGTTTATGGTTGGTAAGTTTTGTCACCTTCTTCATAATTGATTGTCTTTAAATTTTTGACAGTGAAATTAAAAAATTACTAAAAAAATCTATGCCTTTCCATTGGTCACACAATGAGCTACACATTTTTCTCTCTTTAAAGTTTTCACCTGCCATTTCTTCACTCAGGTGTTTCAAAAGCTCAAGAAGAATAATGATTCCCACTATTTGCACAACTGTTTCTATCTTTTTAATTGAACTGAATTCATAAAATATGCTTCATAAGCTTCCAGCTAGGGCAGGTTTACTTAATACCTTGTCCCTGATGTGTTATAAATGTTTTACATCCTTTCATACCCATTTTGAGCAAGTCATTTGGCATAACTGTTTGCTGTTACAAAAAGAATCCACTCTGAAGTCATACCCACAACTAACTAGAAACACATTGCCTGGACATCTGCAAAGTCAGCATGGAGCTGATTATTTTCAAGAAATTGAACAGTATATTTTCAGTAGTAATCAAACTAGAAGCAAATAGCGTTGTTGTAACAGACATTTTAATCACTAATGATTATACTCCTTTAATATTTATTTGTTTATTTATTTTGGCTGCACTGGGTCTCAATTGCAGCATGCTGGATCTAGTTCCCCTACCAGGGATCGAACCTGGGCCCCCTGCATTGGGAGCATGGAGTCTTACCCACTGGACCACCAGGGAAGTCCCACTCCTTGAGTTCTTCATGTTTACAAAATAAACATGTAAAATGAAAATGGCATTTTAAAAGTAATTTTTTGTTATATTCAAATGATTGAGAAGTATTAGTTTAATCTAGCAGTTAGGAAAGTTCCTTGGAAATACAATTATTTCCACAACACAAGGATTCTTGGAAGATGGTGGCTTGAATGACTCCCACCTTGGTTAGCCTCTCAGTTCTCACCTGTTCACTTTTGCTAAACAAGCCCCTACTGAGGAGAAAAGGTAGGCAGAGTCTAGGAGGGTAAATGTGAGGTTACAACTTCGGCTTCCTCCTCACGGAGACGGACAGTCTCTCTGGACCAGGAGAACAGCAACAGAGAGGCCTGAGACAGGATATAGATTGCCAAAATAGGCCTGTTTTCCTTGGAGACCAAGCCCTCAGAGTCCTGCAACTTACCTCACTCATGGGATGCCAACATTTAAGGTACCAAGCAACTGGCATACAAAGGAAAATTACCACAAGCTCAGTGGCACTCTATCGGCATGAAAGAGGAAATGGACAAGCAAAATGAGCCCTTACAGATTACTAGAGATTCTGAAGGAGAAAGATAACAACATGACCAAACCTAAAAAGAGCACAAGAGCACATCGATATATTTAAGAAAAGCACAAAACAAGGTTCTGAAAAGAGAACACATCATTTGCAAGCTAAACAAATATTCTGAACTGAGAGAAAGAAAACTAAATGACGACATCTGAATTTAGTAGAGCAACAGGATCTGCTCAAACCTTCCTAATGATTTCCCATCTTATTCAAAATAAAACAACCATTTCTTACCATGGCTGGTAAAGCCCACTGTGATACTGCATTGCACTATTCTCAGACCTAGAATCTGGCTTGTCTCCCCTTACTGTAATCCAGACACATTTCTGTTCCTCCTTAAACGCTATCAGCATGATCATGCCCCCAGATTTTTACACTTGCTATTCCCTCTCCTAGATAGCCACATGTCTTGTTCCCTCATTTCATTCAGGTCTTTGTTCAACTATCACTTCACCAGAATATCCTTGGTCACCCTATCTAAAACTGTTGCAGCCATGCTCTCTCAAAATTCTTATTCATCTTTATTTTCCTTATAGTATCCATCATCATGTTATATATTTAATTATTCATTTTTTAAATTGTATCTCTTCTCCAACAAGAATATTCTCCCTATGAGCTTATCTGTTTCATTCATTTTTGAAACCTTAGTGCTTAGAACAATGCTTGGGACATTGTAGACACTCAATAAATTTGTTGAATCAGTGAATAAATGAGTGGTGAGAAAGTTCCTATTAAAATTGGCCTCTCAATGTCCTCAAATTTTAAATTGAAGTATGGTTGATTTACAATATCATTTTAGTTTCAGGTGTACAACACAGTGATTCAATATTTTTGTAGATTATATTCCATTTAAAGTTTTTACAAACTAATGGCTATATTCCCCAGTGCTATACAACATATCTTTGCTGCTTATCTATTTTATACATAGTTTGGATCTCTTAATCTCATACCCCTATCTTGCCCCCACTTGCCTCTCCCCAGTGGTAACAACTAGTTTGTTCTCTATACCTGTGGGTCAGTTTCTGTTTAGTTATATGCATTCGTTTTATTTTTTATATTCCACATATAAATGGTAACAGAGTATTTGTCTTTCACTGCTGACTTATTTCACTAAGCATAATACTCTCTAGGTCCATCCATGTTGTTGCAAATGGCAGAATTTCATTATTTTCTATGGCTGAGTAGTATTCCATTGTATGTATATACACCACGTCTTCTTTACCATTGATGGACCCTTAGGTTGCTTCCATATCTTGGCTACTGTAAATAATGCAAACCTTGGGGTGCATGTATCTTTTAGAATTAGTGTTTTTGTCTTCTTTGGATATATACTCAGTAGTAGGATTGCTGGATCATATAGTAGTTCTTTTTTTAATTTTTTGAGGAACCTCCATACTGTTTTCCATCGTGGCTGCACCAATTTACATTTCCACCAACAGTGAGTGTATGCGGGTTCCCTTTTCTCCAAATCCTTGCCAACGTTATTTGTGGTCTTTTGATGATTGCCATTCTGACAGGTGTGCGGTGATATCTCATTGTGATTTTCATTTGCATTTCTCTCTTGATTGGCAACGTTGAGCACCTTTTCATGTACCTGTTGGCCATCTGTATATTTTCTTTGGAAAAATGTCTACTCAGGTCTTCTGCCCATTTTTCAATTGGGTTGTTTGAGTATTTTTTTATATAAATTAAGTTGTATGATCTGTTTATATATTTTGGATATTAACCCCTTATTGGTCATATCATTTGCAAATATTTTCTCCCATTTGTAGGTTGTCTTTTCATCTTGTTGATGGTTTCTTTTGCCGTGAAAAAGGTTTTTTTTAAGTTTAATTAGGGCACTTTGTTTATCTTCCCTTTTATTTCTTTTGCCTTAGGAGACAGATCAAAAAATTATTGCTACAACTTATGTCAAAGAGTGTTCTGCCTATGTTCCCCCTTAGGAATTTTATGGTTTCAGGTGTTACATTTAGGTCTTTAAGCTTTTTTTTAAAAAGTTTTTTAAAAAGTAATGAGAAGCATTTGTGGAAATGAATTACTATATTATTGTTTATGTGTATAATACTGCTGAAATAGTGACACCAAGTAGAACAAAAAGTAACTACTAGAAAAATATTTACTATCGGGGTGAATTGTATTAAACAATAAACAAATTAAATTGCTCACAATTTTTTGCTTCCTCTGCACCCCTCCCATGCTTCCTTGCAGGCAGATTATAGTTACCTGCCCCATCAATCTCAGCCTTAATTATGTGACTTGCTTTAGTCAAAGAAATGTGAATGGATGTGACTACTGTTGCACTTGGGCAAAAGTTTGAACAGTAGTTATGTCATTTTGTGTCGAATTTCTTGCTCTGAGACAAATACCATGATAACTGAATGTTCAGTGGTCACCTATTCTTTCAGCTTGGATTCTAGAGAAGATATATGGAGCTCAAGCAATCTAAACAGAATCAAAGCCTTCATAGAGCCACATAACATAAACAAGAAATACATATTGGTATATGTCACCATGGTATTGGGGTTGTTTTTGCTACAGCAAAAGATGAATAACAAAACTAAGTATTTCAGAGTTTAATATCTTTGCGAAAAAAAAATAAAAGTAATGGGTATTTTTTTAATCTGCAACTGTATCCCCAGTGGCTAGAACAATGCCTAGCATATAGTAGGTATCCAATGAATAGTTGTCAAATACAAGGGACCATTGTCTATCCATTAAAATCTCTCATGTATGACCAAGGTGAGCCTGTACATCATCTGTAAATACTTCAATGACAGTTTTACATTATTAAATAAAACCCTGATGAATTCTTAGTGTGTGAAATCTGTGTTTTCTAACTAGCAGACAGACCTTCCCTTTATTACCTCATACTTTGAATTTGGCCACCCATACTTAAGTGACAACACCTAATTAAGCTGACAGCTGAATACACATCTGAATCAGCATCTAAAGTTTGTTAGTATCAAATTGGTATTCAATGTCAGTTTAATTTGAAGAAACTCTCCCTCCTTGATTTCTAGAAGTCTCGTTTCAACATAACAACCAAATACATTTTTTGTCTAGTCTGAGTCAGTCTCTAAGCTTTCAGAATTACACAAATTCTTTCAGATACGTCTTCCTTAACAAATGCAACAAGAATAACAGAAGTGACTACCTTTAATGTTGTATTTACCTAATTGTGATTTAATAGGTTAAGAAAAATTAAGTATAAAAATAGGTATATATATATATGTAAAAAGTGAGGATGTTCATGGCATATCCTTGAAAGAAAGAAGTAAATGAAGGAAAACTGTGGTCATCACTAGAACTGTTGAAATATTTCTTAATCTCCATCTTCTAGACTGAGTATGATTGCAGTTCCTGGCCTTTCACAGTTCAGTGGAAACAGACAACTAGTTCTAGACAGTGAGTTGTGAGTGCAAGTGACATGGGTCACGTCTGGGACAAAGCATTTAATTGCTGGTTTGAGACATTAAGAGTTCTATGAGACTCTGAGCCATGTGGCAGAGCAGTTCTCCTGGGTTCCCTTACCCTACTGCTCCCCACCTGGACGCCCCTTCTGGCACTGTGACTGGCAAGATCCCACATGGTAGCTTCTCCATGAACTTGGGTCTCTGCAGCTACAAAGGGCAGATCTCTGCCAACCCATCTTGGACATGTCATGTGTATAAGAAAACCAAACCACTGTTTTAAGACTGGGAATTTTTGAAGTGCTTACTGTAATGCAAGACTTAGTGTAATCTAATTAAATAAAACAGAATACATACATATAATTGAATGTATATCTTCAGTGTGTATGTATATGCACAACATAATTGGTCTAGAATAACACAAACTAATTAGTAGTTATAATTATGTAACTATTAATTTTAACTAATTGATTAAAATAACTGATTAACTGTAAATAAATATTAATTATATAATTAATATTATAATAGAGGGAGATTTTAACATTTATATACTTGCATGGCTTTCTTTCTGCACTGTGCATGTAGTAATGTTATAAATTTTCAAAATAATTTATAACAATAAATACAACCTCTACACTCCTGAAAACTGTATCTTTTAGTAGAAAAGTATAGGAAACAAGATAAGTCATGGGAGCTCTGTTTGGAATAAAGAACTAGCAGCAGAATCTCAGAAAGGTAAACTATCAGCTTCATGCCTACGATTTCACTTTTGTGTGGTATCCGGTAGTAAACAGTAAGATTCATGTTCCACCAGCACGTATCTCATATAAACTGTTGAAACCTGTGGTGTTTCAGGTGGAAAAAGTTTACAGTAGTAGAGACTTGGGCCCCTAATTCTGCTAGCTTTACATCAAATGTTAGTACTGTAAAGCAGAGGAACACAATGGATAAACTTGAATCAATTCAGAGCATCAGAGGCAAAGTTTAACAACCTCAGATTAAGAAGATGCAGCACAGCCTAAAGCACTTTTTTTTTCTGTCTTTATTCATACTTTTCCTTTTCTCTGCATTGAATTTGATCCTCCAAAGCAGACTTTTTAAGCCATTTTTCTAAATTACTGCTGATCTCCGTTTTTTCTCTTTGATATCCACTGCACTGTTTCCATCAGAGCATTTATCATAATTTGTAACTGTTAATTAATTTATTTTTTTGTATTTGCTTATTGGCTGTATTTCCCCCTATGATCTGTGTTTTATGAGGGGAGGAGCCATGTCTATCTCTTTTAGTACCTTCTTCCTAGATTTAGGCAGTGATGGACACTCAATAATATTTTTTCATAAATAAATGAGTCATTAAGTCAGTCAACATTATTCCACAAACTGAATGGCTCTAACAGGGATAAAACATGAAAATACGGATAGTTACTTATATTTCCCATTGTAGGAATTATCTTATACAAAATACAGTTCATTTTTAATGAACCCCCTCGTATCACATGTAAAGTAAATGGGATTGTTTCTTTTTTTCTTTCAAATTTTAGTAAAAAAAACTTATGTCCATTTTTAGGAATATCATTGGATCCTGAACAGAAAGAAGATTTGAGAAACATGTCCTGAAACTTACATAAGAGTTCAAAATTCCTTGAAGATTTCTTAAATTTTACAAAAATAGATCAAATTGCACACTAAAGAATTTTTTTAAATCATCAATTGATCAAGTTTTTCTTCAAAGGCATGACTTTTGAAAGAATTAATTCAAATAATTAATAGCTAAGAGTTTGGCTGTTTCTTAGCAAATTGTTTTGAATACCTCTACAGATTAGACTACTCTTGCTTGAAACTGGAATTAGAAATCTCAAGGAATTGCTGGCATTTCTAATTTGATCCATACTAAGAATAACTCAAAGAAGGGGCATGATATGTTCAGATTAATTAAAATTCTAATTAGAAATGAATTTAAGAAGCCACCCCTGAGAACTCTAGAAAGAAATACCTGAATCTGTGTATTTTAGATCTTGCAGGGATTTATCAGATACCCTTAAGTCCTTGCTCATTGAAATATACTGTCAAGACATTGTCTACATTTTGAAAAGAGGTTTAAGTTTGATTTATGTGTTAAACTAGATTTTACTCCTTTCAGAAAAAGTTCATCTTTAACTGCTTTCCTACAGTTAAAATTCCTTACACAGAATTTTCTCTTGGTCAAAAATACTTTCACGTGCTTGCCTAGTGGCACAGTGGTTGGGAGTCCGCCTGCCGATGCAGGGGACGCAGGTTCGTGCCCCGGTCCGGGAGGATCCCACGTGCCGCAGAGCGGCTGGGCCCGCGGGCCGCGGCCACTAGGCCTGCGCGTCTGGAGCCTGTGCTCCATGGCGGGAGAGGCCACAGCAGTGAGAGGCCCGCGTACAGCAAAAAAAAAAAAAAAAAAAAACTTTCACAATAACTATTTGCTAATTATTTTTAACATTAGGGCTAAACAAACTTAACTCAGTCCCCTTACTGAATTAAGGCTTCACCACCACCATATTAAATGCAGATCATGAGATCAGGCCTTGTTTTGATAAACAACAACAAAAAATCCTAAACTGGGCAATCTTCAATGTTGCAATTACTGCTGCTTCTGTAAGTACATTTACTGATTCACTGTAACAATGAATTCAGTGACAAGTTGGTTGACCCTCTAAAGTTTCTGATGCATTATCAATATTCATGAGCAAAGATTAGAAGAGTCTGCTATTTATATTCCTAAAAACTGTCATGGCCAATAGCATTTCTAAATCCTGCTTATCAAACTGCTTGACTCTGCTTGTGAAACTGAGAGAGAAGTGGGCTTGGGTCTGAATTATCCTCTGCTTAATTCTGGTAGGACCAATTCAAATCTAATGACTTTTTCCAGAATGTACACATCAGTTTTTATGGCTTATTCCCAGGTACCTTCTGGTAGGCTATACTCAGGTTGTAGATTTGATGACAAAGCAAGGAAGAAAAATGAAGATAGGTTGATCGTGAACTATGGTTTTTAGTGTGTAGTCCCTGCACCAGCAATAGGAGCACTACCTGAGAACCTGACAGAAATGCTGTTCTCAGACCTGTCTCAGATCTACTAAATCAGAAACTCTAGATTATGGGCCCAGCAATCTATGCTTCAACAAGGCCTCCAGTTGATTCTGATGTTAAGTTTCAGAACCACTGCATTAGCCTGTTCTTCTACAGTAGTCAGTGGACTCTTGCATGCTGGCATCTCCCCTTGCAGTGAACCAGGCCTCAGAGCTCCTCTGCCCTGAAGAGTTTCTACCTCCACATGGACTGTGCTGGTCCCTGAACTTTAGGCTTATCTCTCCTAGGAACCAGGAGGGTGTTGGCTACTTGCAGAGCTCCCTATGTTTATATCCTTAACTACTGCATACCTGTGGTTATGCTCAGATCCTGATTAAAATTAAATTAAACAAAAGCCAGCATGATCCTAATGAGTTAGCATCATCACCAATCTTCAAACCTAGACCAACACTTTACATCCAAGCCCAGCTCAGTGATAGTCCAAAAACACAAATGAAAAACAAATCTACTGTCCTTCCTATATGAGTAATGGTCCATGAGGATTGTCTAGATAATCTAGATTTCTGGATAATGAGATTTACACTTTCTATTCTGATCTGAATAACTTACTTTCAATATTTAACAAAAAGATGTTAAGCCCCCCCACTGATGTTTTGCTAAAACCAGCATCATTCTCAGTATTTGTTTTGACAGTTCAGAGGGTGTTGCTTTTACTCTGATCAGTAAATACAGGTAGTTAGCATATGGTCTGCAGTATCCTTTGCCCTTCTGAAAGGGCCATTGAATACTGTTTGAGAATTGCTGTTTAAAATCGTCATATATTCTAAACAGCATTGTCTACATATGTCTAAATTCAATTTCCGTGCCACCTTCTTCTGAAATAGTTACCTCCTTCAAACCATTATTAATCTTATATAAATGTAACATTCCAGAGAGTCAAAGGGTCATGCTGGGAAAACACCAGTATCGTTTAAAACTTTGAAAATATGTGACATAAATTTGAAATAAGGTACTAAGACCAGAGACATTCAATATTGCCACTAAGGGTCAAATTTAAATATGAACCAAGAACGCAGCTGGAAGGAAAAATGGCAATTTCCATGAACCTAAGTCAAAAACAGAAACAAAGCATTTTCCCAAAATTGTCCTCATTCTCTATGTAGAAATACAAAGTCCTGATAATTAGTCTTGTGTGATTATAATTCCCATTGGTAGGCTTCCATGCCTCAGTGATAGGCTAACACTTGGGTGGCAGTATTAATTTTATTTCCATTTTCAGTTGCACTTTGACTAAGTAGAATGTGACTGCCATTCTACCTCTGGCAGAATCTTAAAGGTAAGTTATAAATTTCAAAAAATTAAGGAAATTATCGAAGAAACTTGAAAATTGGAAGTTATTCTTTGTTGCTGCATTTGTCCTGAACTACTGTTACCATTCATCTTTTATATCCTTTTTCACTGAAAAATATTATAGTCTAACCTTCAAAACTCATGACAGAAGTTGTTTATTCTGATTTTTGACACAATTTATTTAAATTTAACTGGTGTAGTCTTAGGCAATGCTTCTCAAATATTTCATGGTATACTTAAATAATGGTAATTTTATGTAGCACACTGAGGTAAGTGACCAAGAGTATTTTCAGCTATCCTAGCCTCTCCCACCAATGACCACCCCTGAGTCACCCAAGCACATTTGTGGCCCATTCATTGAATACTAAAGCACTTATACACTTCAGGTGTCAGACTCTGCCTTCAGTTTTAGACAACATGTAATTCCTAGGATGAATTATAGAACAAGAAAAAGGAGGAAGGAAGGAAAGAAGTTAGGAAGGGAGGGAGGGAGGGAAGGTTAGGGTGGGAGAGAGGGGGAAAGAGGAGAAAAGAAATTTTAAAAAGAAAGAAAGAAACAAAAGATGGGAAAAGAATAAAAATAATGATATTATAGAAAAAGAAACAATTAAAGAACAAAAATACTGGTCGAAGCTGAAAGGTCCAAATTTAAAAAGCAAGGAACAAAGATACAAGCCAAGCAAGAGGTCAAAAGACAGATTAACAAAATAATTATTATTATAAGGATAAGTAGATTAACAGAAAAAAAAGTTAGTTTTGAGGAGTGTAACATAATTATAGGTGGTACAAAGTGACAGGCATTAATAAATAAATGTATTATGCTCCCTTTCTCTTTCTCTTTATTTTCTGATTAGTCAAGGATAAATGTTCAGATCAATACTAGTATGTCTTTCAGACTTCTTTTAAACTTTCTAACCGTTTTTTTTTTAGCAAAGAAAGAGCTCAGAGCCTTTGATCTCTAAGTGGAATTCAATATTATTTTGTTATTCATTGAAATTACACCATTAACTTATGTATAAGGTACCCAACTGGTGCAAGAGTGATAGAATTTTGAAATCTGGTCTTGCCCAAACTTTACATTGCAAGAGTCTTCTAATTTTTGAACTGGACATTAAAAAAGTATGCTTCTTTCTTAAAGTCACATGGTTTCCAAGAGCCAAAGAGGACACTGGAAAACAGTTCTCTCACTATCTATCTCTCCCTAATGAAAAGAGACTTAGAAACATACTTCAACTGATTTGTTACAGGTTTCTTAAAATCATCCTCATTTATGTTCAACCATCCAATTTTCTAAAAAAAAAAAATAGTGTACATCTGTTTCATTCTCTTAACATAAATAAAACTACAGCCAGATAAAACCATGCTTGCCAAGGCTGCTTAATGAAAAACGAAAACTCTTCACTTCCACAAGATCTGGTCACATTCCCTCTAAGCAAAAGCAATGCTACTTAAACATGAGAACTACAGAGCCCAGTGCAATAGCCATAAATCTATTAAACACTTAAAATATGGCCAGTCCAAAATGAGATGTGTTGCATTAAACACTGATTTTAATGGTTTAACATGAAAAAGGAGTGTCAAATATCTTATTAATAATTTTATATGGATTAAAATAATATTTTAGATACATGGATTTCAATAAAATATATAATTAAAATTAATTTCATTTCTCTACTTTTTTAACACATTATAAAGTTTTAAATTACATGTGTAACTCACTTTATATTTCTATTGGATAGTGCTATTCTAGAAGCTCTCACCAATGGATTCAGCAAAGTGAAGGCCATTAATGACTTTGTAGAAAACATAATTTTTGTGAAATTTTTTCATAATTCCTTTCATAATCATGAGTCTATTCTTGAATTATTTTTTATATTTAAATTTTCCTAGAAAATAGTCCATTTCAGAGCTTTTGAAATATTTAATACATATAACATATATACTATCCTCATGAATTTCTGATTTTCTCTGGATTGCTAGTTATATTTCTAATGTTGAATTGTGTATATTTGGAATTTACCTTTTATTTGGAATTTATTTATTGCTTTTCTGTTTTCTACAAGTTTCTCCTTCTAGATTTACTAACATCTTCTGTTTATTTTACTATAGTTTTGTTAATTTCTAAAATTAAATTCTTATTTTCTTTTTCTTATTTAACAATAAACAGCATTAAGAATGTACATTCACCTGATTTTTGTAGCATGACATACAATTTTTATGATTTCTTTGACATTGTTTACTAAATGGTATATAATTTGAGCTTTATGTCTACCTTATGTTGAGTGTTTAGATTCTTTTTTTTAATTTCAAATGTCTTAGTGCTTTCTATTTAAAAATGCATATTTAGCATATGGTATTGATAATGGTAAATGTAAACTGTATGGCTTCTACTTTGGAAAATTCATTGAACTTATTCTGGTGACCTAGAATGTAAATAGTGTTAGGACCCAGGGCAGTCTACCCAAAAATACCTCAGCAGAATATTGATTATTTTGAATTAAAGCTATTTAAGAAATGGCCGATGCAAGAGGACACTTTGACCCTCCTCTATATCTCCCTGAAAGCAGGAAGTAAATCTCCAGTGTGAAAGGTACCCTTCCTGTAACAAGAGGTGGAAAGACATCCTTATCACCAGAGACAGGGAATTCAAGGCCAAGAAGCCTGTATAAACTAACTTTGTTACTTCTTCAGTAATTTACTACCCAAGCCCAAATTTGGCTTAAATTCCTTACTAATTAACCACCCAAACTTAAGTTTCTTTGTCCTGTCAATTTCTCTCCAATTTATTGTTTCTTTTTCTAAAAAGTATAAAAGCTGCCTGCTTTGGCCACTTCTTAGATCCCATTTCTATTAAGACCTCCACCGGCATGAATTAAATTTGCTTCTTTTTCTCCTGTTAATCTGTCCTGTGTCAATGTTATTATTAGTCCAGCCATAAGAACTCAAGAGGGGTAGAGAGGGAAATTTCCCCCTCCCCAACAATAGTCAACATTTATTAAAAAATTCCTGTACTCTCTGTAACACAAAAAAATTTGTATTTATATACCACATATAGCCTATTAATTCATATTTCAACTTTTCTAAATCCTTGCTTTTATTTTCATCTTTGTCAAAAGCCTGAGAGAGCATTTATGTGCATATTCCTAATGGTTTGCCCAACTCCACAGAAAGGATAATCTTATATTCCATGCTTGAATAAGATGCTTCTCTTTCTTTCTCTTGATGTTTGTAAACAAGAATGTATGTTATACCAATTCTGCTGTTGGCTATCTTGTAACCCGGAGGGAAGCCAACTTGCGAAAAAGCTAATACATATAGTAGTCAGCAAGTAGAAAGATGAAAAAGAACTGGATACTTTATTCATATTTCCTAAGTTTCTACATAATATCCTTTTCCTGTTCTAGGATTCCATCTAAGGTACCATATTAGATTAAGTCATCATGTCTCTTCATCTCCTCTTGGCTAAGAGTTTTCTTACCTTTTGATGACCTTGACAGTTTTCAATAATTTTGATCAGGTAGTTTGTAGAATGTTCTACAGCTGGGATTTATCTGGTATAGTTCTCATGACTGGAGTAGAGTTATGGAATTTAGAGAAGATTACAGAGGTAAAGTGCCATTTTCACCATATCATATTAAGAATAGATACTATAAGATGATTTACACCTGTGGGTGTTAACTTTGGTCACCTGGTTGAGACACTGTTTGCCAGGTTTGTGCACTGTAAAGTGACTCTTTATTCTGCCATCTCCATACTATACCCTTTGGAAGGAAGTCACTATACATAGCTCACATGTAAAACGTTGGAGGTTATACTCCTTAAGAGTGCATTCTCATATAGGTTATTTGAAAGAGTTCTTCACAGGGGATTTGTGTATTCTGTCCAATTTATTTTTTTCAATCAATTAATTATATAAGTATGGATTCATAGATGTTTAATTTATACTTTGGGTTATAATGCAATACTTCTTTATTTTCTGTCTCAAATTGTTTCATCTTCTCCATTGGAAGTTTTTCCAGTTCGCCCCAGTGTTCCCTGAATGTCTGTTTTTGTGTGGGCAGGTTTTCAAATCAGTTGAATAAACACATAGAAGCATAACTGCTGGATTTAATGCCTTTGCTTTATTTGTTTTTGCCCATTATACTTTGACAATTTTTTTATTTTTTAAACTTCACATAATTTTGGTTTTAGGTATATCTGCTGTAAGTAATAATATATACAATGAAATATATTGCAGATGGCTTTTTTTATTCAAATAAAAATCTTTGACTTTTAGTAAGTTAAATGCATATGTATATATATGTATTTATGTTTATATATATTCTGAAATTTGATGGTTTCTTTTAGGTTTTAAAAAATATATCTCTACATACTTTTATTTTTAAAATACTGCCAGAAAGAGATAGCATTCAGTGACTATCTTTGGGAAAACTGAGGAATTTAGCATACTTTTGCTTCAGTATTTTTCCATCTTTCAAAGTTGTAGGTATAATCTAGAATAGTGAATTTAAATCTTTTTAGTAGAGGAAACCTGTCTTCAAATTTTACATGAAAATATAATAAAGTGGCTAAACAATGCAACTGCTCTAGTTGAGTCATAGTTATTCCTCCCTCAATTCTTTTCAATTTTTCCGAGTAGGCTCAAAGATTGTCTTTGTTTGATAACAGTATTTCTTTATCATTAAAATGTGTTACACTCATCTCACAAAGGGTAGGCAGGCCTTTAGAAGCAATGTGTTTTCACTGTATTAATTTACTGTTACTCCTTATGGCAAATGATCCTAGAGTTTAATTCACCATGGTGGTATAAGATCTCTTCCTGAGATTAATTAAATTACAGAAGTAAGTTGATCTAAAGAAAAATACTATGTAAAACTCTTGCAGACAATATGATTTTTTAAAATCTCAATGGTGGGGCTTCCCTGGTGGCGCAGTGGTTGAGAGTCCGCCTGCCGATGCAGGGGACACGGGTTCATGCCCCGGTCTGGGAGGATCCCACGTGCCACGGAGCAGCTGGGCCCGTGAGCCATGGCCGCTGGGCCTGCGCGTCCAGAGCCTGTCCTCCACAACGGGAGAGGCCACAGCGGTGAGAGGCCCGCATACCACAAAAAAAAAAAAAAAAAAAAAAATCTCAATGGTGGGTAAAGGAATTTTACAACCTTAGGAAGCTCCGCTCTATAACCAAGCCTCCTAGAAGAAGAAAAGTACAGTTAAGGAGATATAGAAAGTGTTGTCTAGGACTACAACAGATAGATCGGGGATCTTTCAAAGATTTTGCTTCAACAACAAAATATTAGGGGAAATATAATAGGGTTAACAGATATGGTGATAAATGGTATAAGGCAACAGAACCATGTTAGAGCCATGGACTGCACCAGTTTGCACACACCCCTCCTCACTTTATTCTTAGGAAGGAGCCAGCCTTCTTAAGGAATAAACAGTAACCAGAAACAAACCACCACAAGATGTATGCACGAAAATGCACAGAGCAAATGATAAATGTGGAGAATACACAAATCATATCCAAAGAAGAGTCCCAAAATGCAAAAGAAAAAAAACATTCGGGATGAGATAAAACTCTCCTTGAAATAAAGAAAAGACAATGAGATGTAGATTAAAAGAGCATGCCATATATTGATACAGTATTCCAGTGATATATTGAGACATTACTGAACATCAAAAATAAGGAATGAATCTCATATGCATCTAAGCAAGAAAACTGAATAATGTACTAGTGAAAAACTGATTTACCTCAGACTACTCTATGGCAATACTCAATGCCAAAATAAAGTGGGTTAATGTGTGTAGTAGTTTGAATAATGGTCACCCAAAGATATCAAGTTCTAAACCCTGGAATTTGTAAATGTTACCTTGTTTAGAAAAAAGGTGTTTGCAAGATTTGACTAAATTAAGATTTCGAGATGAGATTACCCAGGATTATCCAGGTGGGTTCTAAATGCCATCCTTAAGTGTCCTTGTAAAACAGAGACAGAGGGAGCTTTCACACAGACATACAGAGGCCACGACAAGAGTCAGGCAGCAGAATGATATAATCACAAAACAAAGAAGGCTAAGGCAGCCATCAGAAGCTGAAAGAGGCAAGGAACAGATTCTTCCCTAAACCCCCGGTGGGATTGCTGCCTTGCTAGACTTCAGGCTTCTAGTCTCCAGACCTGTGAGAGAATAAATCTCTGTTATTTTGTCATCAACTTTGTGGTAATTTGTTATAGCAGCCACAGGAAACTATCACAATGTATAAGATATGATGAGGGAAAGAATATTATTCCCAGACAAATATGCATGAGTATGCGAGAAACTAGGAAACAGAGGCTATCTTAGAAAATAAAACAAGCCAAAAAAACTCACTTGAGTATGAAATCCAATGAAGACATAGGTTAAAATAAATAATTAAGGAATAGAGGAACTGAAAAAAATAAGTCAATTTGAATACAGAATCAAGTTTTTAAAGCTGTGGGAATTATGGTTACAAACATTAACATGTATATTTATAGATATAAACCCTAACAAGATAATAATAATATAACTAAGATGAATCGAAGGAAAGTAGACTAGGCAGAAATGAGGAAAATGAAACTGGGACAATAAAATATCTTTTATGAAAGGGAACAGAAAATATCTAAATAAAAATACATAGTACAAATACCTAAGAATTTCAACCTATAACTTTTTATAATCTTTTTCTTAAGTTTAGTGTGATCTTTTAGGAACACATTAAAGTGTCAACTGTGTCAACTTAAATAGACTATAGTACTTCATTATTTAAACAACACTGATCTCAGTGTTGCTGTGAAAATATTTTATAGATGTAGTTCACATCTATAAACAACTGACTTTAAGGAAAATACCATCAATGATCTGGAGCTTACCTTCAATGACCCTTCATCCAATCAACTGAAGGCCTTATGAGCAAAGACTGAGATTTCCCAAAACAAAAGAAATTCTGCCTCAAGCCTGGAACATCAATTCCTGACTGAGTTTCCAGCCTCCCCACCTGCCCTACAGATACCAGACTTGCCAGCACCCAAAACTGTGTAAACCTGTTCCTTGAAACCCCTCCCCATCTGTTTCTCTTTTTCTCTCTCACCTATCTATCTACCACTGGTTCTGCTTCTCTGGAGACACCTGACTGATACAGGAACTAATTCTGTTTTTCTTCAGATTCTTTTTTAAGAAAATTTAATTAAAATGAAATTTTAATTTAAAAATATGGCCTGTATAATTAAATTATATTTAAAATAGTTTCTTCTTTTTTCCTTATAGTTCTCTTTGTTTTGTTTTACCCCTTCCATCCTTCTTTTCCTTCTATTTTGGTAGATCAATATGCACAAAGGAGAAACAACTACTAAAATGTTCACTAACAGTTATGAAAGTTGTTTTTAGCTACTGAGATTTCTTTTTAACTTTCTTTATTGTACTTTTTAGTGTGCTTAGAAATGTTACAAGTGATCGTGTGTGTGTGTGTGTGTGTGTGTGTGTGTGTGTGTGTGTGTGTGTGTGTTTAAGCATTCAAAAATAAGTAGTCCTGATATAATCAATTATTTGGAAGAAAATGAAGTTGAAACCCTTTCTCTCTTACATACACATGCATGTATGCACACACATACAAATGAATTTTACATTAATTATTTAAATGCAATAACATAGATGAATGTAAAAAAAAATAAATTAGCCCTAATATGAAAAATAGAAACTATTAGTGGATAACTTACTAAATATTAGAGTGAGATAGTACTTTCTCACACAAAATCAAGAAAAATGAATTACAAAGTGTATTCATCAGGGTTCTCCAGAGAAACAGAACCAGCAGGATGTAGATATAGATACAGATATAGAAATACAGATCTCATGCAATTAATGGATGCTGGCATGTCCACAATCTGCAGGGTGAGCCAGCAGGCTAGAGACCCAGGGAAGAGCTGATGTTGCAATTCGAGTCTGAAGGCCATCTGTTGGCAGAATCCCTCTTCCTCGGGGGACTGATTGGAAGAGGAGGACTGACTCCTCTTCAACTGATTGCATGAGGCCCATCCACATTATTAGAGCAATTTGCTTCACTAAAAGTCCACCGATTTCAATGCTAATCTCATCCAAACACATCTTCACAAAAACAACTGCAATGTTTGACCAAATATCTGGGCGCTGTGGCCCAGTCAACTTGACACACAATTATTCAGCACATGAAAAGAATTGCTTAATATAAAACTATAATAATAAAAGAGAAAACTAAAACCCAAATATGTCCTAGAAACTTAAGTGGCAGACTATTTTAAAAATGTATTCATACATCTATTCCATCCATGAGGAAAAGGGTTACTTCTGTCTTGTTTACTTCTGGAACCTCCAACTCTTAGTACAGGCATGGGCACAAAATAAGAACTTAGTGCACTTTTTAAAACTGGAAGGAAAGAAAGGAGGAAGGGAGAAAAAAAGGAATGGAGAAAATATGTCAAAATTTTAAGAGAATGCCACTCTCCTATTTATTTTTCCTCTATTTCTCATCTTTTTTTCATAGTGAACATTCTACTAAATACATATTATTAGTTTTAAAATAAATATCCTTTAAAAACTAAATAATGTGCAATTACATACATTGACATATTCCTTAATAAAATGTGATCAAAACTATATATTTATCATAATTTATTTTCAAAGGTAGCTTAAAATATGAATACTTATAAACTATGCCTCTGAAAAGATTTAGTTTTGGTCTTACAGAAAATATAACTCTTTAATTATTTGCCTTTGAAGTATCAGAATAATAGCATGGGATTACAGTTTAGGTATTAATACAAATTTTCTAGTTCCACAGTTACTATAGTTATCTCTCAGTATCCATGGAGGATTAGTTCCAGCACCCCAGCCACCAAATACCAAAATGAGCAGACACTAAAGTCCCATATATAACCTACATTCATCTTCCCATATACTTTAAGTCATCTGTAGATTACTTATCATACTTAACACAATGTAAATGCTATGTAAACAGTTGTAAATAGGATGTAAATGTTATGTAAATAGTTGCTTTAGGGAACTTTTTGGATTTTTAAGAAATATTGTTGGTCTGTGGTTGGCTGAATCCACAGATACGGAACTGCAGATATGGAGGGCCTACTGTAGTTGTATGACCCCAAGCAAGAATATGAAATACTATTACAGTGTCTGGAAAATAAAAAGGGCTCAATAAAAATATAGCTATTAAGCTGCATCTAAAGAAAATTTTCAGTATAGTAATCTGAGAAAGTATATCAGTGGAAGTCCCATAGCACAATAAAAACAAATTATACCACCAAAAACTACTTTAATGCCATTGTAAAATATCCATTCATGTCCTCTGAAAATGAAATCTTGCTTGAATTACAAGCAATAATAACCTGGAGTTTATTGTTCTGACAGCGAGCACATGAAACTCATAGTCTCATTTGTGACTGTGCACTGTTATTAATCAAACTCACAGCTACACAGGGTGAATTACTTCATCTCTCTTTCCATGCCCAAGCATAGCTTTATTTTTACTTACAGCAGTTTACATAGGAAAGCCAAAAAACAACAGGGACACTTAGATCAAACCCAGGTACTTTTAATACCACAATTACTACCTATTTACTTACATGAAATTGAACATTTCCGTCAAAAAATAATCACTGATTTAAGTAAATTTATGTTTTATAAGGGCCACATAATGAAGATAAAAGTCTAAAAAGAATTCCTGTAAACAGAGCTATCCAAATCCATTGAAAAGAAAAATTAATTTCTCCTTTATATATCTACAGCCACCTAAAAATTATCTAAGGCAAAAGAGTGAATTGAAAGTAAATTTTTATAAATTTCCAGTTCAACTTTACAAGTTCAAAGAATGACATAAGAACCACATAAGTAGAGTATGACGAATCAACTTTCCTTCACCAGAAATAAATATTTTGCTGTTAGAAAAATTCTCTCACTGCTCAAACTGTGGATCTCTGTCTTCAAGGTTTATTATAAATTTAATTATCAGTCATTTTAATTTCCCACAGCTAAGTGTGGAGTTTCTAGCAGAAACACCCATTCAAACACTTGGGAGTTAGCTATAGTTTGTGAATACAATGATAGCGCTTTTTCTATAGAAGGACTTTAACAATCAAAATACTTTAGGCAATTTACAAATGATATTATCTCTGTAGATTAGGATAAGGATAATAGGCAAGATTTAAGTAACTGAGATCTGTTTTGTTGTCAAGATTACATAACATTTGCTTAATCCAATCTCCCCCATAATACTTTCACTGATCACTCTCACTGCATTAGTTTCATCTTTCTTTTCCCTCTTTATGCTCATCCTCAGAGAGCAGCATAAGGATTAGCACTTAAATGCAGAGTGTGGTCTAGTCTGGTTCCCTAGACTGAGAAAAGTCCTTCCTTTATATGCATGGTATTGCCTGGCTCACAGTAAAAAGAGCTGGCTAAATGCCAAACACTTTCCTCGGGGATTTTACATGTAGTGCCTCATTTGATTTGCACAACAGCCCTGTGAGATGTGTATTATTATCATACCAACTTTTCCAAAAGGGGGAACTGAATTACAGTCAAACCAGAGTTTAATCCTAAACCACCTGATTCCAGAGTCTTTCCTCATCTCACTACATACAACCACATAGTAGATGTCCAATAAGTACTTGGGAGCAGAAGGAAAAGGAAAGCACATCTCAGATTCATATCCTAGTAACTCAGTTTTAATGTTTCCTTACTCTATAAAAGTGATGGGGATGAAATAACTAAAAGCATATAGAAAGTAGTGAGATTAAAACTAATTCTAGTCAAGTTTACTGAAGGTAATTTTAAAATTAAATTCCTCTGTCATTCATGATTCTTAAAAAAAAAAAACTTTGGAAAACCTAAAACAAGTCCAAAACAATTAAGAAAATGGTAATAGGAACATACATATCGATAATTATCTTAAATGTAAAGGTATTAAATGCTCCAACCAAAAGACAAGAGACTGGCTGAATGGATACAAAAACAAGACCAGTATATATACTGTCTACATGAGACCCACTTCAGACCTAGGGACACATACAGACTGAAAGTGAAGGGATGGAAAAAGATATTCCATGCAAATGGAAATCAAAAGAAAGCTGGAATAGCAATTCTCATATCAGACAAAATAGACTTTAAAACAAAGACTATTACAAGAGACAAAGAAGGACACTACATAGTGATCAAGGGATCAATCCACGAAGAAGATATAACAATTGTAAATATTTGTGCACCCAACATAGCAGCACCTCAACACATAAGGCAAATACTAACAGCCATAACAGGCAAAATCAACAGTAATACAATCATAGTAGAGGACTTTAACACCCCACTTTCACCAATGGAGAAATCATCCAAAATGAAAATAAATATGGAAACGTAACTTTTAAATGATACATTAAACAAGATGGACTTAATTGATATTTATAGGACATTCCATCCAAAAACAACAGAACACACATTCTTCTCAAGTGCTCATGGAACATTCTCCAGGATAGATCATATCTTGGGTCACAAATCAAGCCTTGGTAAATTTAACAAAATTGAAATCGTATCAAGTATCTTTTCCTACCACAACACTATGAGACTACATATCAATTACAGGAAAAAAATTGTAAAAAATAAAAACACATGGAGGCTAAACAATACACTACTTAATAACCAAGAGATCACTGAAGAAATCAAAGAGGAAATCAAAAAATACCTAGAAACAAATGACAATGAAAACACGATGACTCAAAACCCATGGGATGCAGCAAGAACAGTTCTAAAAGGGAAGTTTATAGCAATAAAATCCTACTTTAAGAAACAAAAAACATCTCAAATAAACAACCTAAGCTTACACCTAAAGCAATTAGAGAAAGAAAAACAAAAAAATCCCAAAGTTAGCAGAAGTAAAGAAATCATAAAGATCAGATCAGAAATAAATGAAAAGAAATGAAGGAAATGATAGCAGAGATCAATAAAACTAAAAGCTGGTTCCTTGAGAAGATAAACAAAATTGATAAACCATTAGCCAGACTCATCAAGAAAAAAAGGGAGAAGACTCAAATCAATACAATTAGAAATGAAAAAGATGAAGTAACAACTAACACTGCAGAAATACAAAGGATCGTGAGAGATTACTACAAGCAACTTTATGCCAATAAAATGGACAACCTGGAAGAAATGGACAAATTCTTAGAAATGCACAACCTTCCGAGACTGAACCAGGAAGAAACAGAAAATAGGAACAAACCAATCACAAGCAATGAAATTGAAACTGTGATTAAAAATCTTCCAACAAACAAAAGCCCAGGACCAGATGGCTTCACAGGGGAATTCTATCAAACATTTAGAGAAGAGCTAACACCTATCCTTCTCAAACTCTTCCAAAATACAGCAAAGGGAGGAACACACCCAAACTCATTCTACGAGGCCACCATCACCCTCATAGCAAAACCAGACAAAGATGTCACAAAGAAAGAAAACTACAGGCCAATAACACTGATGAATAGAGATGCAAAAATCCTCAACAAAATACTAGCAAACAGAATCCAAGAGCACATTAAAAGGATCATACACCATGATCAAGTGGAGTTTATCCCAGAAATGCAAGGATTCTTCAATATATGCAAATCAATCAATATGATACACCATATTAACAAACTGAAGGAGAAAAACCATATGATCGTCTCAATAGATTCAGAGAAAGCTTCTGACAAAATTCAACACCCATTTATGATAAAACCCTCCAGAAAGTAGGCACAGAGGGAACTTTCCTCAAAATAATAAAGGCCATATATGACAAACCCACAGCCAACATCGTCCTCAATGGTGAAAAACTGAAACCATTTCCACTAAGACGAGGAACAAGACAAGGTTGCCCACTCTCACCACTCTTACTAAACATAGTTTTGGAAGTTTTAGCCACAGCAATCAGAGAAGAAAAAGAAAGAAAAGGAATCCAAATTGGAAAAGAAGAAGTAAAGCTGTCACTGTTTGTAGATGACATGATATTATACACAGAGAATCCTAAAGATGCTACCAGAAAACTACTAGAGCTAATCAATGAATTTGGTAAAGTAGCAGGATACTAAATTAATGCACAGAAATCTCTTGCATTCCTATACACTAACGATGAAAAATCTGAAAGTGAAATTAAGAAAACACTCCCATTTACCATTGCAAGAAAAATAATAAAATATCTAAGAATAAACCTACCTAAGGAGACGAAAGAGCTGTATGCAGAAAGTTATGACACTGATGAAAGAAATTAAAGATGATACCAGTAGATGGAGAGATATGCCATGTTCTTGGATTGGAAGAATCAACATTGTGAAAATGACTCTACTACCCAAATCATTCTACAGATTCAATGCAATCCCTATCAAACTACCAGAGGCATTTTTCACAGAACTAGAACAAAAAATTTCACAATTTCTATGGAAACACAAAAGACCCCGAATAGCCAAAGCAATCTTGAGAACAAAAAATGGAGCTGGAGGAATCAGGCTCCCTGACTTTAGACTATACTACAAATATACAGTAATCAAGACAGTATGGTACTGGCACAAAAAAAGAAATATAGATCTATGGAACAAGATAGAAAGCCCAGAGATAAACACACGCACATATGGTCACCTTATCTTTGATAAAGGAGGCACGAATATACGATGGAAAAAAGACAACCTCTTCAATAAGTGGTGCTGGGAAAACCGGACAGGTACATGTAAAAGACTGAAATTAGAACACTCCCTAACACCATACACAAAAATAAACTCAAAATGGATTAAAGACCTAAATGTAAGGCCAGACACTATCAAACTCTTAGAGGAAAACATAGATAGAACACTCTATGACATAAGTCACAGCAAGATCCTTTTGACCTACCTCCTAGAGAAATGGAAATAAAAACAAAAATAAACAAGTGGGACCTAATGAAACTTAAAAACTTTTGCATAGTAAAGGAAACCATAGACAAGATGAAAACACAACCCTCAGAATGGGAGAAAATATTTGCAAATGAAGCAAATGACAAAGGATTAATCTCCAAAATTTACAAGCAGCTCATGCAGCTCAATATAAAAAAAAAAAAAAAACCCAATCCAAAAATGGGCAGAAGACCTAAATAGACATTTCTCCAAAGAAGATATACAGACTGCCAACAAACACATGAAAGAATGCTCAACATCATTAATCATTAGAGAAATGCAAATCAAAACTACAATGAGATATCATCTCACACCGGTCAGAACGGCCATCCTCAAAAAATCTACAAACCATAAATGCTGGAGGGCTTCCCTGATGGCGCAGTGGTTGAGAGTCCGCCTGCTGATGGAGGGGACACGGGTTTGTGCCCCAGTCCGGGAAGATCCCACATGCTGCGGAGCGGCTAGGCCCGTGAGCCATGGCCGCTGAGCCTGCGCGTCCAGAGCCCGTGCTCTGCAACGGGAGAGGCCACAACAGTGAGAGAGAGGCCACAATAGTGAGAGGCTCGTGTACCGCAAAAAATAAAATAAAAAATAAAAAAAAATAAATGCTGGAAAGGGTGTGGAGAAAAGGGAACCCTCCTGCACTGTTGGTGGGAATGTAAATTGATACACTATGGAGAACAGTATGGAGGTTCCTTAAAAACTAAAAATAGAATGACCATACGACTCAGCAATCCCACTACTGGGCATATCCCCTGAGAAAACCATAATTCAAAAAGAGTCATGCACCAAAATGTTCATTGCAGCTCTAGTTACAATAGCCAGGACATGGAAGCAACCTAAGTGTCCATCAACAGATGAATGGATAAAGAAGGTGTGGCACATATATACAATGGAATATTACTCAGCCATAAAAAGAAATGAAACTGAGTTATTTGTAGTGAGGTGGATGGACCTAGAGTCTGTCATACAGAGTGAAGTATGTCAGAAAGAGAAAAAAAATACCGTATGCTAACACATATATATGGAATCTAAAAAAAAATGTCATGAAGAACCTAGGGGCAAGACGAGAATAAAGACACAGACCTACTAGAGAATGGACTTTAGCGTACGTGGAGAGGGAAGGGTAAGCTGGGACAAAGTGAAAGAGTGGCATGGACATATACACACTACCAAACGTAAAATAGATAGCTAGTGGGAAGCAGCTGCATAGCACAGGGAGATCCACTCGGTGCTTTGTGACCACCTTCAGGGGTGGGATAGGGAGGCTGGGAGGGAGGGAGATGCAAGAGGGAAGAGATATCGGGACATATGTATATGTATAACTGATTCACTTTGTTATAAAGCAGAAACTAACACCCCATTGTAAAGCAACTATACTCCAATAAAGATGTTTAAAAAAAAACACCTTTGGGCAATAATTTTAGACTCAGTACAAGTTGCAAATACAGTACAGAGTATTATTGAAAATAATAAGTAAACAATCTATAATAGGAATATAAAAGAGTTTTATTTGAGCCCAACTGAGGACTACAGCCTGGGAGATACAGATTCAGAAGCACTTGAACTGTGTTCTGCCAGAGTACAAAATGGGGGAGGCTTAAAAAGGCAAAAACTGAAAAATTACATAAGTTGTTTGTCAAGAATTTTAACTGGAGCCGGCAAGAAGTAGGGGTGCTTGTTAAGCAAGGATTAGTTGGGGTCTGAAATGGTTGCATCGTTTCAAGGGGAGACCTTGAGACCATAGGTTTGCAGCTAGTGGCAGCTAGCAGATAATGTTTTGAAAACAGCTGGTGATGTCCTTGAGTCTAATAGAGTTCAGAAAATTCAAGTTCTCAGTGATGCAGGAACATGTCTGAAAGCATGTGTACAGTAGCCACCCAGCTCCATTCTGCGCGCCTGAACCACAGCTGAACCATTTAGAATTTTGAATACATTTTTTTCTTTAATGGTTAAAGCAGATGTACAATGCATGTTTAAGAAGCCACGAAACAGGCTGTTCTTTTGATAGTTAGCATAAAGTTTAAGTTAAATCATGTATAAGTCAGAATGACTTTTCCATACATCGATATGTGAAATTTTCTTCTATCAAGAGGGCTACTATATAGCCTTCACTCAGTTTCCCCCGATGTTAATATCAAATCATAGTACATTATTAAAACCAGGAAAATGACATTCACAAAACATTCTGTTGTTTTTGAATGTTATGGTTTGTGGAAATGGATAGGGCCATTTCCTAAAAGTTGTTTCAAACTAGTATAATTGCCAAGCTTTTGCTAGGGAATCGTCTCTTATAACGACTAGTCAAATTCCTACAAGAGAAAGAATAAGAGCCTCATAAATACATTTTTGTTTTTGCCCTTGTAATTAAGCAATTGAAACCAAAAAGTTGTGTAGTTGGAAAAAGGTATTATCATATTCATGAATCTGCAGACATGGAAATGCTCTTACGGAATATTGAGTATAACCCCTCATTTTATAAAATGATATAAAATGCTGGGAGACTTGCTCACCATCACACAGGAAGTCAGTGATTTAATCTGCATGAGAAGCCATGTGTTTCCAACCAGCATACTTTCCATTATACCCCACAGTTGTTTTACAAGTATAAAAATAGATATATAGGCTGACTTCTGAAAAGGGACAGAGAGCCCCAGAGGAATCTAGCTTCAAAATCAGACCAGGTTTAGATTAAACAGGGATCGATAACATTTAAAGATTAGTGAGAGAGTTGCATAATTACACACAATATTTAAAACTTCCAATTTTTCATTTTAGATGTGATAACATTTAAATTAGCTATTTTTATTCCAAGTAAATTTTGATGAGTAAGCTGAGCTGCATTAACTAGATAGGTAGTCTGATAACATTTGAACAACAGGGAATCACTGAAATGTGATAGGTGGACATACATCGCACTGAACCAATCATTTAAAGATGAATAAAATTAATGTAAATTATACCTGCAAACCTAAATTTACAGGCATCATCCTCTTTTACCGAAAAGTATAATTCTTAACCAATTTCAGTTCTGACTTTTCTCTCATGTCTTAATTAGTTCATGTTAATCTAACTCATCTCTGATATACTCTACTACTGCTTATAATCTGTAGGAACAAATTTAATAACTAATTAAAACCTTTCATATTCTTCTTCTCTATATGTTCTCTCACCATTATGAAGAACCCTTTGGGAAGGAGCTTGTGTTTAATGATTTTCTTGTCCAAACTGTCCACAGAATAAGTGTTCAGTAAATAAGTCCAAAATTATTCTGACAAATGTTCCAGCATAAAGAGCATTTTATGCCATATAAACTGAAAATCTTCTTTGTGTCAAGTCACTAACAGAAAAGAAAATTAATATTCTGAAAAGGTTGATAAAATAGGACTAAACATCTGACAATGAATCATCAGTAATTTATGCATGGAGTAGCTTGATAAAAGTTACTGCTTATTACTTTAGAAGGTTGGGGAGGAAAGCTCTAAACTTTAGAAAAGTTTCCAGCATGGGCTATTCCAGCAAGCTGCATGACCTTGGGGAAGATACATAATTTCTCTGGGTCTCAATTAGGATTGATCTCTAAAGGAGTTCTAGGTCTAAAATATTATGATTTTATTTAAGTTCTCAAAGCATCCTTTACTTATACAAAGGAAAGAGGAATTTAACTTACAGCAGAGCTTAGAAAATCAAATGTTTTAGATTACTTGTTTCAATATCACATAACCATTATTTTAAATTAATCTGTGAAAACCTATTTCAGAGACAAAAACTAAATAAGAAAAATTCTGAAGGTTTAAAAAACATATAGATGCTGGTGTCAGCTGACTTGAATTTAAGACTCTGCTTGACCCTTACCAGATATTAGAACTTGAGGAAACTGCTTTACTCTCTCTTTGCTTATTTTCTTATCTATTAACAGGTGTGGGTGCTGGTGGGGGTGAGGGTGTTATTATGATAAAATAGTCTTTAAAGACCTTTCCACATTTTTTATTATATCATAGGAAAATGATGTGATATTTCAATACCACCACTACCTCAAGAAAGAAGGCTCAAGAAAGCAGAGCATTAAATAGTATAGTAAAAGCAAAGAGTATGGGTCTGAGTCAGTCACGGCTCCAAAGGTGAATTTGGGGCAGTGGAGGAAGCAATCCTATGATCCCTAGAGAAGAGAGGTTAGAGGGTAAAGCTGGAACTGCAAGGTCACAGGAAGGAGCTAGACAACACTCCAAGGAGGCAAATCTCTGTACGTAAATGCCAACTTAACCCTTGCTCTAAACTGAATGTTTGTGCTCCCCCAAATTCACTTTTGAAGCCCTAATCCCTAATGTAATGATGTTTGGATGTGGGGCATTTGGGAGGAAATAAGGTCTGGAGGGTGGAGCCCTCATGGTGGGATAAGTGCCCTTATAAAAGAGATGAGAGGTGTGTGTGAATGAGAGAGAGAGAGAGAGAGAGATCTCCCCACTGTGTAAGAAAACAGCGAGAAAGCAGCTATCTGCAATAGAGCTCTTACCAGGAACCAAGTCAGCCAGCACCTTGATCTTGATCTTGCCAGCCTCCAGAACTCTGATAAATAAATGTTTCTTTTTTAAGCCCCACAGTCCGTGGCATTTTGTTAAGGCAGCCCAAACTAAGTCCTCCACTGAGGCAGCCAATTATTTCTTTTAAACTAACACTTTCAAATCTAGCCCATACTTTTATTCTGAAGTGTGGATCTATATGCCTATTTTCACTTAGATGTCTTACAGCCATTTCAACCTCAACATGTCCAAAATCAGGGTGACTTGATTTGCCCCCTCAAAGTTATTCTTCTAGTGTCACAATTCATCCAGGTGCTAAAACCAGAAATTCCCGATTCCTCCTTTCTTTCTACCCACCCTCAACATCCAATCCCTAATAGTCATAACAGTCCACCTCTAAAATGTCTTGAATACATTCACTTCTCCCCATCATTACCGCTACTTTCTAGTCAAAGTCCATGTCAGCTCTTGCCTGGACTATTCCAGTAGACAGCTTCCATTCCTTTTTCACCCAAACCAAAATCCATTCTCTCTCTCCAACAGTCAGAATAAACTTAAAAAATATGAATAAGATTGTCATGATTATGATTAAACCCTCCATTGGATTCCCAGTGCACACTGTTTACCACACTCTGCAAAACCCTTTATGATTTATCACGGGCTTCTCTCCATCTTCACCCTGGCTGGCTCTACTCCTTGATCAGTTTTTTCTAGGAGCCCCTGATCCTGCAATAGACCAATCTCATTTTTCCTTTGGGTTTTGCATAGGCTGTCTCTAATTCTTCTGCCTGGCATGCTTTTCCCTTTCCCTCTTCTTATATCTTAGCCCATTCCCCTTCACATAACCAGTTTGTTTTCCTCCTGTAGGGTTTAGTTTGATGCCAGACAAAGACAAGTTTTCCCTCACCACCCTACCAAAAATAGCTTCTCCTTAATCACCACCTAAGTCCTTTATTTGTTTCCTTCATGGCTCTTACTAGAATGTGCAATTATTTAACTCATCTGTCTCTTTATTTTTAATCTCTCTTTTCCTCCCTCCTCGAAGGTGGGGAACAAACATCTCATTCACCACCATTTCCTCAGTACTTAATACAATGTCTAGAATATGACAGGAACATGGTAAATATTTGTTAAATAAATACATTGTGTGTTGAGAAATTTACCTATCAGGAGACATCAAATTTTCTCATGAAAACTAATTATGAAACAACAGTCATTTTCTCTAGTTTCTTCTTTGCCAGCTTTATTCCACAAAGCAGGGGAAACCTGGAATGAAATAACTGAGAAACTGCTGTTCATGTGTCTTCTTATCACATTGCTCATTTGAACTTGTATTTTATTTCTCGTGACTCAGAAGTTTCTTAAAACTATTTCTTCTAGATATTAGACCATATCTTATACTTAAAACATCTGAAGACTACAACATTAGTATCCTTAGTATTCCTTGTTAGTAAGTTTACTGGAGTTCAGAGTTGCTGATTAAGCTATTATACTGTGAAAACTCTGAGAATATTATTGGATACTTTGAACACAAATTGGTTGGTATTAAAAATGGTATTCATGGGCATATATACTGCCCATGAGGTACTCATGGGGTATTCCACATACCATCAACATTCCACAGCACTTATACCATGCCATATAGTTTACTGCTTCAGGACAAAAATCAGTTTTCTAGGGAGACTGTGCAATCAAATTAAGTTTGCATTAATTTGAACCTTAAGTGATTTTTTATAACTCAAAAGGATAATGTTCCAGCAATAAAAAGTGAGATTGTATTAAGTAGTGCTTTGAAGAAAGTTGTATCTGCATTTGTAAGTTATCATAATCCTATTTTAGACAATCTTATATTTTCAATGGGTCTGTTTCTGTATGAATTCTTCTGAAAATTAAAAACTAGAGGGGAAAAAGAGTGAAAACAATTAACCTACTGGTCAAAGCAAGGAACCTGTGAATAGACCTATTTACCTTTGCTTAATCAATATTTTTTTGCAGCAGGGTTTCAAACCAGGCGACTGGATTTATATAAAACTTTGACCTGAATTAAGAGCAGATGGGGTCACACAAAATTCTACTGCATGAATTTTCTTAATAAAAAACACCTAGCATTTAAAAAAAATCTATGAGTTAAAACTAGTACTCAGACTAAGCTGCAGAAAACAACATGTTAAGAATTAATTAACTCCTAAAATCTTAGTAGGAGTTGATTATGAACAGTAAAAACAGGGTAGAATCTGCAAAACTTGCCTGAGGCATCTGAAATAAAGAGTGGTAATAAGTAGTCAGAAAGTTTTCTTAAATTATTCAATTTATATTTGGATTTGGGGATAAGAAATTATACTTATCATTGTTCCGACTGACTTCACTATTTTAAAATATAAAGAAGTCAACACATTTTTAACCATATATTGTGAAGTGCCCAGAGGTAAAATAGATTATAGATATATGCAAAAAATTAGATCCTAAAATGCAGCGTAAGACTGGATATAATAGAAGGTAGAAGGTATTCTCAGCACAGCAGCCAGAGTGACCCCTTTGAAACGGGGGGCAGATCCTGGCATTCCTCTGCTCAAAATCTTGCCAAGGTGCCTCCTCACTCAGAGTCCAAGCAAAACTCCTTAAAGGGAACTTCAAGGCCTTCTGTGATCTGCTCGCCTACAGCCTCTCCAAAGCCACAGCAGCCTCACCTCACCTCTGACTTCACCTCCTTCTCTCTCCTCCTCTTTCACTCTCTGCCAGCTATGGTAGCCTCCGTGCTGTTCCTTGAATGTTGCAGGCACATTCTCACCTGAAAATCTTCATATCAGCTGTTTCCTCTGCCTGGAATGCTCTTCCCCAATATTTACACAGCTAACCTCACACCTTTTTCACATCTTTGCTCATATGTCGCCTTTTCAAGGAGGACCATCCCAGCCACCACATTTGAAGTTACAGCCTGCCTCCCACACTCTCAATTCCCAGTTCTTGCTCTACTTTTTCCTTTTGTCTCCATGACGCTTACCACCTTCCAACATGCCATGTAATTTACTTATTTATTGTGTTTATTATTTATTACTGCTCTTCCGTTATAAGAATGTAAGCTTCATGAAGATAAGGATCTTTATCTGTTTTATTCCCAGACACCCAGAAGAGTGCCTAGTATGTGGTAGGCATTCAGGACATATGTACTGAATGAATGAAATGATAAGTCCATGACTTTTCTTCATTAGAAATTTAAGTCTCTGGGAGAAAAACATAGCCTGAACCAAGACAAAAAGCCAAAAAGAACCAGAAAGGATACAGAGCCCTAGGAAAACCTAGACTAGGAACAACTTGGCTTGCAGTGATTGGACAAAGAAATTCTAAAATGAGGAAGTTTAAAGACTTTAAGTTAGCCAAAGTTGGGTTTTTTCTACAATTCCTTTACATTCTATAGTAATCTTTTTGATATCGGAAAGTCGGTTAGTAATATTTTTGATACTAGGAGACATTTTCCGTGAAAGTATTCCAGATGCCTTCTTAGGAAAAAAACAACAAGAAAGTGAGGCTATCTCTATTTGGCTACAAACCAGCAATCCAAGTATCAGTGGCAAGTGACTCTAGAGCCAATGAACCATTGAGAATCTGTAATATTTCCCTCAATACCCTGACTCTTAGGATTTCATTGACCATTAAAGACAATTTTCTTTCATCCAAATTGACATTTTATCCAGAACAGGGATTTCTGGTTGAAGCTTTAAAATACTTTCTTTGTTATTTCTCTAATTAGAACTGCTGCTCTATCCAAAAATTGACTTTAAACTTTAAAATTAGGATAAACTTAGAAGCTGAGATCTATAATATATTCTCAAGATGAAAATTACTCATTCTCTAATCTTTATCAGAGAAGTTTAAGTTGCCTTTTAAAATCTGTATAATAAAAATGAACTAAGGTCCCTATAATTTCACGAATAGAGTAGGTAGGCAATAGGAGAAAGAAAGGCAAGACACTACCACTGGTGACAAAAATGCAGCTATTCTGCTATTTTGGCAAATTATAGCTTCCTTCACTCAAAATTCCATTCTCTCTTATCCCATCATTGCTCACCTATAAATTTATTTGTACAATTTCTTGCTTATAAATGTATTTACTTATTGACCTTAGGCAAAGAGACTTCTCAGGGAAGTTTCATCCTATACAGATTCCAGAAACGTTCTAGTCTTCAGATCTGTTACTATGTCACTACCTAGGTCTAAATCTAACCAGAAACCTGCTAATATCAGTTCATACTTTCAAATGATTTTTATAAAAAATAAAATTTAGAGGCTTCCCTAGTGGCGCAGTGGTTGAGAGTCCGCCTGCCGATGCAGGGGACGCGGGTTCGTGCCCCGGTCCGGGAAGATCCCACATGCCGCGGAGCAGCTGGGCCTGTGAGCCATGGCTGCTGAGCCTGTGCATCCGGAGCCTGTGCTCCGCAACGGGAAAGACCACAACGGTGAGAGGCCCGCATACCGCAAAATAAATAAATAAATAAAATTTATAGCTCAAGTATGTATAAAATGACATGTATTAACATAACCTATTCAACTGGATGGATACCTACTAATCAGCAATTACTCTAGAAAGTGGATGTGAATTTACCATAAAATTTTATGGTAACTGACATTTAGAGAAGGCAGATGATATAAACTGTTTACTTTTTTCTTGGGGAATAATATCAAATGATGTTTTCAAATAACACGCAATGTTTAATTTAGCCAGTTAACTGTCTTCCCTTCAGACTTCATAATTGTTAGTAACCAAAGGGGTTTATTGATAGGCATTTTAAATCCCTAATTTGGTACTAGTGTTCAATAAGATATCATCTAAATTGGAATCACAGTTAATTCAGTCAGGTGGGTAATGGACATCAGAGCCTCTGAGTGGCAATAGCTAAGTACTGAGGGTTGGTCTAGGGAGATTTCTTAATGACCTCAATCTTACATTTATAAGAAATAATCAAACAACTTGAATAGAAACATAGATTAAGAGAATTTTTCGTCATTAGGAAAATCATGGTACATCCATCTATTAGAATATTCTGAGGTCACTTATAAAGAGGACTTTGATGTTTATGTATTGACATGGAAAGATATCCATTAACATATTTTTAGTAAAATGTCGTAAAGAAAGTGAATAGCAATACCCCATTAATACCAGTTGCTGTGAAGAATACCAAACTTTTTATGTGCATTACCTCAGCATTTTATGTGCATTACCTCACTAAATCCTTATATTAAGCCTATTAAGTAGGTACCATTAGAAATTCTATTTTATATTAGCAAACAGAATCCAACAGCACATTAAAAGGATCATACACCATGATCAAGTGGGGTTTATTCCAGGAATGCAAGGATTCTTCAATATACGCAAATCTATCAATGTGATAAACCATATTAACAAATTGAAGGAGAAAAACCATATGATCATCTCAATAGATGCAGAGAAAGCTTTTGACAAAATTCAACACCCATTTATGATAAAAACCCTGCAGAAAGTAGGCATAGAGGGAACTTTCCTCAACATAATAAAGGCCATATATGACAAGCCCACAGCAAACATCATCCTCAATGGTGAAAAACTGAAAGCATTTCCACTAAGATCAGGAACAAGACAAGGTTGCCCACTCTCACCACTATTATTCAACATTGTTTTGGAAGTTTTAGCCACAGCAATCAGAGAAGAAAAGGAAATAAAAGGAATCCAAATTGGAAAAGAAGAAGTAAAGCTGTCACTGTTTGCAGATGACATGATCCTATACATAGAGAACCCTAAAGATGCTATCCGAAAACTACTAGAGCTAATCAATGAATTTGGTAAAGTGGCAGGATACAAAATTAATGCACAGAAATCTCTGGCATTCCTATACACTAATGATGAAAAATCTGAAAGTGAAATCAAGAAAACACTCCCATTTACCATTGCAACAAAAAGAATAAAATATCTAGGAATAAACCTACCTAAGGAGACAAAAGACCTGTATGCAGAAAATTATAAGACACTGATGAAAGAAATTAAAGATGATATAAATAGATGGAGAGATATACCATGTTCTTGGATTGGAAGAATCAACATTGTGAAAATGACTCTACTACCCAAAGCAATCTATAGATTCAATGCAATCCCTATCAAACTACCACTGGCATTTTTCACAGAACTAGAACAAAAAATTTTGCAATTTGTATGGAAACACAAAAGAGCCCGAATAGCCAAAGCAATCTTGAGAACGAAAGAAGGAACTGGAGGAATCAGGCTCCCTGACTTCAGACTATACTACAAAGCTACAGTCATCAAGACGGTATGGTACTGGCACAAAAACAGAAAGATAGATCAATGGAACAGGATAGAAAGCCCAGAGATAAACCCATGCACATATGGACACCTTATCTTTGATAAAGGTGGCAGTAATGTACAATGGAGAAAGGACAGCCTCTTCAATAAGTGGTGCTGGGAAAACTGGACAGGTACATGTAAAAGTATGAGATTAGATCACTCCCTAACACCATACACAAAAATAAGCTCAAAATGGATTAAAGACCTAAATGTAAGGCCAGAAACTATCAAACTCTTAGAGGAAAACATAGGCAGAACACTCTATGACATAAATCAAAGCAAGATCCTTTCTGACCCACCTCCTAGAGTAATGGGAATAAAAACAAAAATAAACAAATGGGACCTAATGAAACTTCAAAGCTTTTGCACAGCAAAGGAAACCATAAACAAGACCAAAAGACAACCCTCAGAATGGGAGAAAATATTTGCAAATGAAGCAACCGACAAAGGATTAATCTCCAAAATTTACAAGCAGCTCATGCAGCTCAATAACAAGAAAACAAACAACCCAATCCAAAAATGGGCAGAAGACCTAAATAGACATTTCTCCAAAGAAGATATACAGACTGCCAACAAACACATGAAAGAATGCTCAACATTACTAATCATTAGAGAAATGCAAATCAAAACTACAATGAGATATCATCTCACACCAGTCAGAATGGCCATCATCAAAAAATCTAGAAACAATAAATGCTGGAGAGGGTGTGGAGAAAAGGGAACCCTCTTACACTGTTGGTGGGAATGTAAATTGATACAGCCACTGTGGAGAACAGTATGGAGGTTCCTTAAAAAGCTACAAATAGAACTACCATATGACCCAGCAATCCCACTACTGGGCATATACCCTGAGAAAACCATAATTCAAAAAGAGACATGTACCAAAATGTTCATTGCAGCTCTATTTACAATAGCCCGGAGATGGAAACAACCTAAATGCCCGTCATCGGATGAATGGATAAAGAAGATGTGGCACATATATACAATGGAATATTACTCAGCCATAAAAAGAAACGAAATTGAGCTATTTGTAATGAGGTGGATAGACCTAGAGTCTGTCATACAGAGTGAAGTAAGTCAGAAAGAGAGAGACAAATACCGTATGCTAACACATATATATGGAATATAAGAAAAAAAATGTCATGAAAAACCTAGGGGTAAAGCAGGAATAAATACGCAGACCTCTTAGAGAACGGACTTGAGGTTATGGGGAGGGGGAAGGGTGAGCTGTGACAGGGCGAGAGAGAGTCATGGGCATATACACACTAACAAACGCAGTAAGGTAGATAGCTAGTGGGAAGCAGCTGCATGGCACAGGGATATTGGCTCGGTGCTTTGTGACAGCCTGGAGGGGTGGGATGGGGAGGGTGGGAGGGAGGGAGACGCAACAGGGAAGACATATGGGAACATATGTTTATGTATGACTGATTCACTTTGTTATAAAACAGAAACTAACACACCATTGTAAAGCAATTATACCCCAATAAAGATGTAAAAAAATAAAAAAAATAAATAAAAAAATAAATTAAAAAAAACCTCAGATCCATGTAATGGAAGAGGGTGTAGAAGGAATAAATTAATATGAAATAAAAAAAAAAAAAGAAATTCTATTTTAAAATTAAAAATGAAGAAACTAAAGCTCAGAAAGATTAAGTGACTTGCTTATCTTCACTCAGTAAGGCAATGGTAGAACTTGAGCTCTACCCTGGATCAGATCAAATTCAGAGCCTGGATAAGAAAAACACGCTTGAAATGTGCCAAACATCAAAAATGGTTATATCTGGGGAGTAGAATTAAGTAAGGAGTAGAGGAAAAGAAGCAATTTTCTATAATCTCAATTATTTAAATTTTATAATAAATATGCATTATTTTTTAAATTGGAAAATTAATGTACCAGTATCAATATGTGAATATTAATTTTAAGAGAAAAGCTCTTAGGTGATATTTTTTCAACTGTTCTTTCCATCCTGAAAAAGAGGGATATTAGCAGTTCTTCAAGCCCTAGAAATTGACTTCTTCTAGGATTAACTTTGAGAACTCTTGTTAGAGGAAAAGCATCTGTCTCAAGCTGTAGGCTGCTCTACTCTGAGGTGAAAATGAAATGACATATGTGGTCATGACCAACATCAGATTGTGTGGAAGATAAGAAACAAAACTGCAACCCAATGAAACAGATTGGTAGATAAAATATGAGATCAACAGAGATTCAAGGCATATAGAAATTAAGATGGCAGAGACACAGTGAGGCTGGAAAAAGGTCCAAAGTTTTTGCAAACAGCAGCAAGAAAGATCGTCAAATGAGTCCAAACTACCAGTCAAACTGACTACTTGAAGATTCTGAGGAGCAATGTTTAGAGACTACTGGATACTTGGCACCCACAACAAGACAGCTTGTAGGCCATCATTAATTACTTTTATTCCTTTACTTTCCTGGCATCCTATACGTGACACCATCAGGCTACTATTTAACAGGATATGGAACAGACTCAGTTCTCTGGCAAGGCATTACCCTAATGTGGATAGATGTGGGAAGTTAAATTCTTTCAACTTGAACAAATGGTTTCTGAATCATGCTACACTTAAATGTTTTGTCTCTAATGCTTTGTAATGTTAGGATTCAGAATTAGATACTGCCCACCCAATTCCACCCATACAAATGATAACTAACGAATATATCTTTCATTCAACAAAGAATTAATGAAAGGTTAAAATAATATAAAATGGAATCAAGACATAGAGACTTTGGGGGCTTCCCTGGTGGCGCAGTGGTTGAGAGTCCACCTGCCGATGCAGGGGACACGGGTTCGTGCCCCGGTCTGGGAAAATCCCACATGCCGCAGAGCGGCTGGGCCCGTGAGCCAAGACCACTGGGCCTGCGCGTCCGGAGCCTGCGCTCTGCAACAGAAGAGGCCACAACAGTGAGAGGCCAGCGTACCGCAAAAAAAAAAAAAAAAAAAAAAAAATAGAGAGAGACTTTGCCATCAGAAAGCTTATATGTATAGTAGAAAAGAGAGACTAGGACTTCCCTGGTGGTGCAGCGTTAAGAATCCACCTGCCAATGCAGGGGACACGGGTTCAAGCCCTGGCCCAGGAAGATCTCACTTGCTGCAGAGCAACTAAGCCCACGAGCCACAACTACTGAGCCTGTGCACCACAACTACTGAAGCCCACGCACCTAGAGCTTGTGCTCCGCAAGAAGAGAAGCCACCCAGTGAGAAGCCCGCACACCACAAAGAAGAGTAGCCCCCACTCACCGCAACTAGAGAAAGCCCGTGCACAATGATGAAGACCCAATGCAGCCAAAAATAAATAAATTAAAAAAAAAAGAGGAGATTAAATAAATTACTGAATAAATAAACATTAAATTTCAGTTACAGAATGTGATAAAAGAGAGATAATGGGATATTATGAGAATATGTAAGTGATGATCAAGCTTTATTGAAATTTCTAATCATGGGACCAAGAAGCATACAAATATGGAGGGCTTGGAATTCCTTTAACTATTGCTCAAGCAGATGTTTGTTTCATGGTTTAGATTTGTTTCTTTCAAGTGCAAAATAATTCTACACCAAGAACAAGATTTATTTACTCTTTCTAAATAATCTAGTGCCCTGTCCTTATATGTAGCAACTGTAATTAAATTTAAAATATTGGAGCAGTGCCTTTACTTGGATTCTGCAGTAAAAACATCTGTCCAATGTGGTTCAATAAATGGAGGAAGGAAATTCAACAGCAACTGAGACTACGAGTAAAACTTGATAAAACAATTACGTGCTGACATTTGTTCCTGAAAAACATTTGTGAAAACGAAGGATGATGTTTCTACTGCAATCAACTTTGTTGGATCCACTAAGCTCTATTAAAAATGAAGGAAGAAACAAAGAGAGATGGAAGTGAGGGACAGAGTGGTGTCTAATGTGAAACAGCATATTAGGCAAAATTTCGGACTGCTGAAGTCAAGGTCATTGGAAGAGGGATAGAAAAATCCCCAAGCTACCCATGCCTATCCAGTTGTGTCCCTTTTAACTTACAGATCGGTGTTTGATTCCCAATTTTTTTTTTTTTTTTTTTTTTTTTTGGCTAGACCATGAGGGATCTTAGTTCCCTAACCAGGGACGAAACCCATGCCTCCTGCAATGGGAGTGTGGAGTCTTAACCACTGGACTGCCAGGGAAGTCCCTACAGATCAGTGTTTAAAACACAAGTGTCAAAAGGGCAAATGAGTAAAGCGGACCAGGTGATAACTTGTATAAATAAGAGTCCCAGGTTTCAACCAAATGGGGCCTCTACTACTCAACTCTAATCCAGTGTGGCCAAAAAATATACTTAGACACATGAATTTCTATGTGAAATATCTCAGTATTAGTTTCCTTTCACTGCCATAAAAAATTTCCACAAATTTAGGGACTTAAAACACTCTTTTATTATCCCACAGTTCTGGAGGTCAGAAATGCAGTTATAGCATAACTCAACTGGGTCCACTGCTTAGAGTTTCTCAAGGCTACAATCAAGGTGTCAGCAAATTTAAGTTACTTTCCAGAGCTTCTAATGATAAATTGGCTTCCAAGCTCATGCAAATTTGGCCAAATTCAATTCCTTGTGGTTGTAGAAGTGAAGTCCCTATTTCTTTGCTGGTCTTTGCTGCTAGAGGCTGCCCACATCCTTTCTCGTGCTTTCCATGTGGCCTCCCTCCTGTAGCAATGAGTTGAGGGTTTTTTCTAAAGCTTTGACTACCTCAGGTATTCCCTGCTGTCACATCTCTCTGCCTTTCATCTGGAGGAAGTTCTTTGTTTTTAAGGGTTATTGTGATTAGATAGGGCTCACCTGGGCAATCCAGGCTAAACTCTTTATTTTAAGGTCTGGTCCATAATCTTAATTATATCTGCAAAGTCTCTTATGCTGTGTAAGGAAATATACACAGTCTAAGGAATAAGACATGGACGTCTTTGTGGAGCCATTACTCTGCCTACCACAAGCCCAAATTTAAAATGTTGACATGTAATTACTAACACCACTTGGGCCAGACAAAACATGTCTGTGGTCCACATCTTGACTTGGGGACATAATTTGTAATCTCTATTTTAGGAGATACATGTTACTAACGAGACCAATATTGTGCTGTATCTTTTAAAACAAAATGTTCTTTCTTAAGTGAACTGGCATGAAGATAAAAATATCATTAAAAAGAAAATGGATATTTGGTTTTATGGATATTTGGTCTTTGCTCCTACATGCATTTGTTAGTACTACATAGAGGTCAAGATCCTTCAGAATGGACTTTGCTAATATTTGAATAATTAATAATCAACATTTGTTTGTAACCTTTCTCTCTTTTGCAACACTATTAGAGTCATTACTATTATGTACGCTGGTTTGAAGGCAGTTTAAATACGTCATTTTCTTACTGGGTTTGATTTATATAATCTAATAGATATTTTTCACTGGGTCAAGAGACAGAATTAATATTAACCCAAAGAGTAATTTGTTACTTGTATATTCTCATTAATCCTATGGTAAAATGAACCATGGAACTATATTAAAGTAGGTTTGCATTAAAAGTCTTCCTTGACGTTTTATTTATATTTTAAATCTTCAAGCTAAATTTCAATGTAATTTTAAACGCTGATAATTTAAAAAGGAAAACAATGAGTAGGACTGGGGAAGGCCACGGCAATAGAATTGCAATACCTCTTCACCAATTTGCCCTAACCATAGACAACTGCCTTTTTTTCACTTCTTTTTTTTAAAGTTTTATTTTATATTTTTATTGAAGTATAGTTGATTTACAATATATTAGTTTCAGGTATACAGCATTGCTTTAAACATCTCATTTAATGGGAGGCAAGGGTCTAGGCTTGGGAGACAGACCTGGATTGGACTCCAGGATAAAGCACTATCTAGTCAGTTAACTCAGGACAGTCTGCTAAACAAACTGAGCTACAGTTTTCTCCTCTGTAAAATGACTTACAAAAAAATTTTACCTATTGCTCATAGGGGTTGTTGTGAGGATTAAGTGAGAAACTAATGGACAATGCTTAGACAATGCACAATACATAGTATACTTTCAGCAATATTAACATAATTCTGATTTTAGCTCAGATAATACATCTGATTCATACAGTGAGTACTACTCATCTAATTTCCTTTGGACAATTCTCTTCTAACTTCTAAATTCCTCTTAAAAATTCAACCTGTTATTAATTATTACTGCCATTTTTCTGAGGACTAACACATTTCAATATACTGAGTTAACGACTTACATTACTGCATTTAGGATTGCTTTAGTTAATAATATTCTATTTATAAAAATAATTATTACAAAGGCCAAATAGAATTGAAATAAATGTATGAAAAAATGTGAAATAAAAAAATACAAAAATTCCACATAAATGCAACTATGTAATATATATATAAGGAATATAGACAAGACCTAGAGGCAAATAAAAAATAATTTTGTTAGGGACTATGGGAGGACATCTTTTTTAGTAGTAGGACATCCATGTTTTCAATTAAAATAATAAGATGTTTAAAATCCTTAAGAATCGTCTACAGGCTTTTAACATGTATATACAGTTGCATAACAAATTTGAAGAATTCATCATTTACAAATAGAATTTTAAAAGGTAAAGGTGACCTTAGAGGCCAGTCAGCCAGGAAGTTTTCACACTATGCACAACAAAGCCATTGCAGGTCAATGGAAGTGCTTTGGGTATAATTACATGAAATGGTTTTTATAAAGCACAGGGCAAGCAGGCAGAGACCCAGGCCTCTCCAGCACTGCTTCCATTAGTACAGTTTCACTCTTATTTGCTTTACATATTTATATATTTCATTAAAAGAAATGCTTCCACTGGTTAAGCAAATAAAACAAAAAATCAAAATCCCCTCATGTGAAAGACAAAGTCACACACTCCAAATATTTCATCTGTTCTCCTCTATTTCTCAGCTTTCTTACAGTTAGAGGGGACCAAGGACTGATCCTTGCCAATGAAAGATATCACTTCTAGGATGAGGCAGTAACAAGCTCATACACAATTCCCAACTCTCTCTCTTCTATTGATGAGGTGAGATGGCAAGTGGGGAAGACGCATGTTCACAATGGCTCAACTGCAAGAGAGAGAAGCCTCCATCTCCTTGCCCAAGTGACTGTGGAGCAGACCTCTCTGTCCAACCCCATGGGACATGCAAAATAAGTGAAAAGGTAACTTTACTGTATTAAATTTTGAGTTACTATGGTTACTTGTTACTTCTGAATAATTTAACCCATCCTTACTAATGCACTCCACTTTAAGATGAGGAAACAGGGTTGCAGATAATAGAAATGAGTTGTTCAAGGTCACTGAGATCTGCACTGAAATCCAAGTTTCTTGACACCCCAATGCAAAGAGGGTATCACTATACCAATCTATAAGGCCTTAGTGAGCACAATGGAATAATAAGCCACGGTGTTGGGGGTGGACCTAAAGATCACCTAATCCAAACTCCTCTAAATTCAAGATGACAGAAGACCATCCAGATGATGGTGAAAACCAGTGATGGCGATCTTACCATTTCCAGGGTTGGCTGATTCCCATTTTATTGTTGCCATTATTAGCAAATCCTTTTCTAAAGACAAGGCATTGAAAATAATGAAGCAAGGAAAGTGAAGATTTGTTCAAGACTTGTTAAGCAATTAATTTTAGAGCCCTTACTATGTAATAAACACTGAGTTATACCATAAACAAGTATGTAAGCACTGATGAGTAAACATAGACATGATTCCTACTCTCATGGAGCTTTCAGGCCAGTGAAGTTATATATATATATATATATATACACATACATATATATATTCATGAAATAGTCACAATATAAATCAATGATCACAAACTTCAATAAATTCTATGAACCAAAATTCACACAGTATTATGAGAGCACAAAAAAAGGACCCAACTTAGTCTGAGTCATAAAGGGTAGAAGACAAGGTATCAAAGATAACATACATATTTCTGGTTTGCCCACCTTGGTAGATTAGAGTATTATTTGTTGAAACAGGGACACTTCTGATTTTGGGGAGTAAAGAGGTTGAGCTGAAGAAACCATGTGTTCAATTTCAAAACATCTGGAATTACAGGCATCAATCTAACTTCCACATACAAAAGAATACATGAGGATGCCAGGAATCTTTGAAGGAGTGAGTATCTCTATTAAAATCTTAAAAAAGATGGAACTGGGCATGACAGCATATTCACTCAGCTGGAAGCATCAACCCTCCCTGCCCAATCATTTTTAAGTCACTGGCAACATAGGCAGATGACTGCAGCTGAAGTCCAGCAGCTGTTCCTCCTGTCCCCTCTCCTCTGACATTTGCCAGATGGTGTCATTCTGTGGGTGATCGTTATTGGAGAGCAACCCTGTCAGTGTGGACCTTAAAGAATGGCCTGAGTCAGGAGGTGGAAGTGGTTGCCCTTTTAATTCAGACCTATCTCCTGCCATCCCTTTGGCCAGGTGTGTTCCAGTGCTGAGAATCCTCCGAAGCTGAGAATCCTCCGAAGCCTTATAATACAACCTTATGGATTGTATTATAACCTGACGCAATACAACCTTAGCCTTTTTGAGCCTTACCTCTGGAAACCCTACTCAGCTAGCACTACTTGTCAATCAATTATGATTTTTTTTTAGAGAAAAAAAGCTTTAAAAAAAATTCACAGAAAACCTAGTGGACCATCACTGGCCTCTGGAATCTGGATCAATAGAAAGGCAAAAGCTTGAGCTTCAAACGTACCAACAATCTGAGTTATGGAAGCCGCCGTCAGTAACCAGTTGTGGAGCTTTGAGCAAGTGATATAATCATTCTGGATCTTGGTGCTATTGTGTATAAAATTGGGCTAATGTCCAATTTTGGGTTGTCGTGATGACTAATGAATATAAGGGCTTATTTATGCATTGTACTTGGAAGTTTAATGCATTTTTAATCCATATTATTTTACACATTGATTTGTTTCTGACTAATACTATAAAAAATAGTAGCTACCTTTTACTAAGTGCATACTGTGTACCAGGCACTTCCTTAAATGCTTTCTGAATATCAGTTTACTTAATGTTAACAAAAATATGTGAGGTTTTTACCATTAATAACCTCAGGGTTTTTTTTTACATGAGAACACTGAAGCAGAGTTGCTTACTCAAGGTCACATAGATTACAAATGAGGGCAGTGAGATTTGAACCTAAGTAGTCAGACTTCAGAAGCCATATTCACACCCATCACGCTAGGGTACCAAGGATAAAAGAATGCAGTGTGACTAAGAAGCACAAAGACCTATGTATTGCACACCTTTTTAGGGGCAATATTAATACTTGAAAATGTTTCTATAAAATTACAAGTGCATCCTTCCTCAGCTGGGCTAGATGGGGAGAAAGCCGTGTTACAGGGAAGATGGGAGATGTGAGGCAAGGGTTTGTGGGAGATTAGCAGCAGGATGAATATTTTGACTAGCTGAAGACAACCTGATGGCTTTAAGGTGTAGCTGGAAGCATACTGAACTAGAAGCCAGGAGATCTATGTCCTAGTTTCAGCTCTGCCACTAACAAGCATCTAGCATTTCACCTCACGTAACCTATCACACTACCTTGGTGTCCTCATCTAAAATGAAGAGTTGGGTCTAGCACTAGACCAAATTAATTTAGACAGTCTCTAAAGATCATCGCAGTTCTAACTTAATTGTATTATTATATTAAAAACCAAAAACAACATCTTTAGCCACAAAGACCCCCAGCAATATCTTTTAATCTTAGAAACAGGATTTTTAATTAAATTTTCATTAAGTTTAATGAATGCATGTTATACTACTTGATTCAAGAAAACTGGATATAACTTTGAGGAATTGAATACCCATGTGTCAGTTGGTGATGTGCCACTAGCTGTAGAACTCTTGGGCCAGCCCATACTTGACCATAAAGCTCAGGATCTTGACCAAAAGGGGTAATTTCCACATTCTTTTCCTGATATAACATTATTCATGGTCCAGTTTCAACCAAATTAATAATCTCTTGGAAATGCGTTTGTTATATCGATTTTACCATTTATGAAAAGCGCCTTATGTGAAGAAAAGGGAACCCTCCTGTACTGTTGGTGGGAATGTAAGTTGGTGCAGCCACTTTGGAAAACAGCAAAGAGGTCCCTCAAAAAACTAAAATTACAGTTGCCACATGATCCAGCAATCCTACTCCTGGGCATATGTCCATACAAAACCGTAATTCAAAAAGATATATGCACCCCTATCTTTATAGCAGCACTATTCACAAAAGCCAAGACATGGAAACAACCTAAATGTCCATCAACAGATGAATGCATAAAGAAGATGTGGTACATTTATACAATGGAATACATAAAAAAGGACAAAATAATGCTACTTGCAGCAACATGGATGCAACTAGAGAGTATCATACTAAGTGAAGTAAGTCAAAAAGAGATAGACAAATACCATATCACTTATATGTGGAATCTAAAATATGACACAAATGAACCAATCTATAAAACATAAACAGACTCAACAGACATAGAGATCAGACTTGTGGCTGCCAAGGGGGAGGGGGCAGAGGAATAGGGGAGGGACGGACTAGAAGCTTGGGGTTAGCAGATGGAAACTATTACATACAGAATGGATAAACAACAAGGTCCTGCTGTATAGCACAGGGAACTATATTCAATATCCTCTGATAAACCATAATGGAAAAGCATATAAGAAGAATGTATTGGGCTTCCCTGGTGGCGCAGTGGTTGAGAGTCTGCCTGCCGATGCAGGGGACACGGGTTCGTGCCCCGGTCCAGGAAGATCCCACATGCCGCAGAGTGGCTGGGCCCGTGAGCCATGGCCTCTGAGCCTGCGCGGCCAGAGCCTGTGCTCCGCAACGGGAGAGGCCATAACAGTGAGAGGCCCGCATACCGCAAAAAAAAAGTATATATATGTATAACTGAATCACTTTGTTGTACAGCAGAAATTAACACAACACTGTAAATCAACTATACTTCAATTAAAAACAAAAAAGAAAAGCACCTTAAAAAAACATCCATTGTTTTCTGAAGAAACAAAGCTCTGAGGATTCTCAGCTGGTGACATTATGTAGCACAAATCTGCCATTAACAGACAGAAAGCCTCTGGTATTGCTTCTTTTCTGAAGGCTCACAGCTAAGTGGTGGAGTTAGCCTCCTGACTTTCTGATTTGTCTGGGTAGGAAACTTTCCACTACTAGTAATTAGTACCCTCTAAACATCTGTTTCCCTGGGGAAAAAAAATATATAAGCCACAGAAAGGTTAAATCTAATTATTATGATTTCCATTTCTGGGGCAAGGCCTCTTCATAAATAATTATGTCTTGGTGCAACACTGGCAAATTTTAAGCACTGGCCCTATCATTCATAATAATGAGTAGATTTATAACCCCCAAACTCATTAGCTACAGAAGGCTAATTAGGACTTTAACCAAAAGCACCACTACGTGAACTGCCCATTGAGTTAACCACAGTATCTTGGCTTTGAAAACACCCACTTCTTACCAAACGAACGCCTTATCCAGACCCCAGGGTAAAAGTGAAGTAGTGACTACAACTCCAGGAAAGAGGAGCTTACAGGTCCTGAAGAAGTAACCCTCAGACAGAGGCAGGTTTCTGAATTCCCGAGGATGTATATACTTACAAATGTGTGCATGGAAATCATGACAGAATAAAATACTGGAAAGAGCACTGGATAGGCATGAGAAAGACCTCAGGCCTAATTCTGGCTGAATACTGCCCATTCTCTCAGCTTCATTTCCTCTCATTTAATATGAGAATATTGAACTAAATACACTAAAGCCATTTCTAACCACCTAATACGATGGAAAGGAATTAAGGCAGAAGCACATTTTACCTCCTGTTTCATAAGATGCATTTATTTTATTAATTTAATTTTATTTATTTTATACACACACTCCACTTACATGTGCCAGGCACTGTTCTAAACTTTTTACAGACATCATCTCATTTAATCATCCAGAAATGCCTTAAAATAGGGAATATGACTCTACCTTAAAGACAAGGCAACTGGACCATAGAGAAAGGTTAAATAATTGGCCCAAGGTCATCCAGCTAGTGGTTCTCAATCCATGTACTATGAAGTGCTGGTGGGCCACAGGTTCTTCACGACCAAATGCTGATCAAGGTGGTAATTTGATTTAATTACAATTGATATGTACTTTTACTAAAATGCCTGTCAGAAGAAGTAGTTACTTGAGTGTCTTGTGTGATACGGAGATTTTTCAGTTTTGAAAGACAACCATTAATATTGGAAATTATATTTTTTACATATTTTTTTGCTTTTTAATTTTCCACCTCTTGTCAGTAAGTATAAACTCCATGAAGACAGAATTTTCTCTGTCTTTTACAGTATTCTATCTCCAGAACCTATAATGAATAAATAAATGAATGAATGAGAATCTTTCCTCAGTGATTTAATAGATTATATTTGAAGAAACACATTATGAGGAAAAAAAATTGGAAATAATTATATAAATAACACTGCCAAAATACCTATGTTATGAAAATTCATAAAATTCAAGCCACATCTCTTTCAATAAAGAAATCTAGATATACAAATTCTTATCAACCCTACCATAAATCATCTTCATTAATCAGAATTCAAATACTTTAACAACTTTTTATTACTTCAATAACATATGCTGCTTGCTATATTGCTTACTGTGTTTGACTACCCCATGTCATCTCTACCCCTAATCATTCCTCTAAGCTAATAATGATAAGCTCATCCCTTTTCCAATAATTGGCTCAAGAACAGACTGGTCATATAATGCTCTTCATACATGCGTAGGAATCTGTTGGATGGGACTCTGAAATACCTCCTCTTTTTTTACTGACTGCATAGAAAGATATACTGTATCTTCTTATCCTGTCTAGATGTGGTGGAACTGCTGCCACCATTTTGAAATGGGATTGTAGAACAGAGAGATGGAAAGGAAAGGGTCCTGGATGATATCACTGAGCCACTGAACAGACATCCCCTGCAAACTACCTTACCTCAGACTTTCTAGTTATGACGGCAAGGAATTTCTTTATTGATTAAAGCAGTTGTAGTTGAGTTTTTTCAACATGTAGCCAAATTTATTCAGACACCCCTCAAAAGAATATTCTTTTAATTACCACTGCTATCCAGAGCACTCTTTCCTATAATAACAGGTAAGTTCAAAAGACTGAAACAACTGGTGGCAAGAGAACTACTTCCCTATCCTAAGCTGTCCTCTGTAGCTTTCACTATTAACTTTCACTTCATGGAGGCGTGAGTCTCCGTCTGATATTTTCCCATCAAACACCAAGGAGTCTTGCTTCCTCTATTTTCATCAATCCAATGTTTGTAGATGGTCATTAAATCCTGATACTCTGAATTCTCTTTGACCAACTGATACAACTCTGATCTTCACCACATCAATACTCTCACTCACCAATGACAGTGTTGACATTTGATGTTTGGCTGATAGGATCCCAAACCTTATTTGTATATTGACTAAGTATGCTACAGTTGCTTCTTTGATGTTCTCAGTATGTCTTGGTAGCCCTAAATTGGCCAAAATGGGAAATTAGAGGTGAAAAAGCAAGATGATATTACATAATTAGTGTGGAAAAAGGGAAAAGAGGTAAAAAATATTGTCTCTTTTTATTAAATAAGGAGCTTCTGCACTCATTATACTCATCCCAAACCAAGCAATTTAGTCAAACTTAGCAATACGGCAGGAGCCAAACACTTCACTCCAAACTTCAAGGCTTTCAACTAATAGTAATTTTTCTCATTTCCTCTTCATAAGAAACTTACTTTTGATTGCAGGTCAAAGCTGTTTCTGACTCTGCCAAGCCCACCTCCCTACTAACTCTTGTTACCTCCTAACTATATCATTTAACATGCTTTTCTTTCCATCTAGAAAACATTCTTATCTCTGCACAAGCCCTCTCTCCCAATCCAACTGATGACTAATAAGATAAAATGAAGGAATGTGAATACTGGAATACTGGAAACAATGAATATGTCCAACAAATGAGATTAGCTAGCTATGGAATATGTGTATTGTGAACTAATATGCAACTAGCAAAGGCATTCTGTACAAGAGCATATATAATAAATCGATATGTGGAAAAGAGAGGTACAAACATCATAAATTCACCCACTGATAACATTTAAGAGGCTCCTTTTATGTGTCACTTATTTGTCATATGATGATGAACAAATGGCACACACTGCCCACATTTCACAGGCTGGTGGTGAAAGTGACAAATATTAGTCAAATAATTACATGATATAAAGGACAGCTTACATGGACCTATTACTAAGTATAATAAGGATACATGACTCAAGTGAAGGTCCAAAGACTAAGCAGAGATTTGAAGCATGGCTTGAGGTTAACTTGGTAAAGAGGGGATAGAAGAACATTCTAAGAGGAAGTAAGAACAGGAGAAAAATGCCTTATGATAAAAAAAAAAAGAGAGGATACATTGCAGAACACAAAAGAGGGCCAGTAGAGTTGGAGAGCCAAAGGAGTGGAGGGAGCAATGCTACCTCACATGGATGTATGGACCATGATACTGCAAAAGCTAGGGGCCTTCTTCACACAGACTAAAATGTGTCAAATGCTTCCTGGAGCTGTACAGTACGCAACATACACAACTACACACAGCCGCCTTGAGGCACAGTGTGACTGATGCAAGATGTTGCTAAAAAAGTAAGATGTTGCAGGGTCTTAAATCTATGATAGATTTATCTTCATCTGAAGTGTAAAGGGAAGCCACTGCATGGTTTAAGGATCAAATGTGCAGTTCACAAAGATCACTAGAGTGATAGAGAATAGTTTGGAGGGCAAAGTGTGGATGGGAATTAGAGCAGTTGGAAGGTCATTGCAGCAGCGCGAGTGAAACGTGGTGGTAAGGTGCCCATTGACAGCCACAGTTGTAGTATAGCTGAAAATAACTCTCTAGACCTGAGAGATATTTTAGTAATAAAATCACCAGGATTGGGGTGGACTAGATATGAGGACAGAGGAAAAAGATTTTTTAAATGACTCCATGTCCTGCTTATATAACTAGAATCTACTAGTAGAAGGTGTTGCATTCACAGAGATGGGAAAGAAATGAAGAGGACCATGTATGGGGTTGAGAGATTGTAGAGTGTCATCACATACTGTAGGACCCTATTTTTACAAAAGAACCAAGAACACATGCTCAGAGAGGGACAAGATTTTGAAGGAAGTAAAGCCAAATATTAACATTTAAATGTGCACAGTGATAACAGAGAGGACTACCACATCACTGTGTAAGCAATATATTTAAAATACTTTATAGTATTTTTAAAGGCTTTTTAAAAACATGTCATTGCAGTCTTTGTGTTATACTCAGGCTACCAATTACTACTCTGTGACTTCCCCTCTGATAGTCGTGTAGTCTGCTTTGGAAGAATTTATAAATTCTAGACTTTCTCACGCTTTGCTGCATCAATGATGTCCTAGTGGGCTGCAAGCCCCTACCGGGGAGAAACTAGTTTCTTCTGGCTTCTTGCGTTCTCCGCCACAGAGCCTAGTTCAGAGCCTGACATTCAGAAGCACCCCATGCATATTACAAATTGACTTTTTATCTACTTCCACAGTTACACTGGAAACATCCGTGAGGGATTGTTCAAGCTCCATCAAGGGAACACCCAGTGCAGTTTAGTTTAGCATATCATAAAGTACTCTGCAAAAACAGAAAAGGAAGAAAGGAAGATTTGGCTGCGGAGAGGATAAGTTTATAATTTGTGATGTACTGCCAACCAGAATTTCCTCCCAGGAGGTATGGAATGGCATACAAACCAATAAATCACTATTCACTCACAGAGCCCTGCCCAGCTCAGAGCAGTCTGATAATCTACTGCCTTTCATTCAACTCCCCAGTATAACTTGGGAAATTAGCAGTAAGGTCTGGCCTAAGTGCAGTTCACATGTAGTCACCTCTAATAATGCATGTTATGCTTCATTTACACAATCCATTACACCTATTTCCACTGGTTGATTTTACCTTTTATTATTGTTTCAATGTTATTTCAGGAGCTAAGATGAATTGATGCCTTAGCAAACTTATCCACTGGCTCATATACTTCCTGTGAAGGCCTCCTTGAACTTTTTTGAATTGATGAAGGACCAAAGGAAATAATCTCTACCTCCCAATATGCCACCTTAATCATTTTCACTATACACAACCCTATTAAAAATCCTCCAGGTGTTTTCATGATTTTAAAGCAGGATGAAAAAATAAAACCAAAGGAAGAATTAGAGATTCTGGGTGTTTCAAAAATGTGTTCCAAGGTCAGTGGCATAATTCTAGCATTTTCCCTTGTCCTCAAACCTAAAATACTGGCTTCTGGGAAGCTCCAGGACTCTGACAGAAGTTAAGGCATGGCTCTTCCAAAAGATGGTTCTTTCTCATATTTTGTCCTGAGAAACTGGTAAACTTTTACTGCAGAAAAGGCATCTTCAGGAAAAAAAAATGCAATCAGATGTGCTGCTATTAATTTTCAGGAGACGACATAGAAGAGCTATTCTTACATTTTTTGGTCTCACAATCCCTCTACATCCTTAAAAATTACTGAAGACCACTAAAGGCCTTTGCTTATGTGGATTTTATCTATTTATATTTAGCAGATTTCAAAACAAAAACTGAGAAATTTAAAAATATTTGTTTAATTCATTTAAATAACCTATATAACATGTTCACATGAAGAGCATATTTTTATAAAAATAATAAAAGTAATTTTAAAATAACTTAGTGGGAACTGTATCATTAGTTCCCATTTTTGCAAAACTTATCAATGTCTGGCTTGATAGAAGACACCAGAGTTCTATTTTCCTCTGAATTCAATCTGTTGTGATTTGTTGTGATGGTTAAAGTATGTGTAGGAAACTCAGCCTCTCACAGATAAGAGAGTTTGAAAAATGGTACCTCATGTGAAAAACAGCTAGTTCTGCCTGCAACTCAAACAACTACTTCGGAAGACAGCGGACGTGCTTTATGTGCACATCTGATTTTGTCACACAGAATGTTAAAAAGATGTGTACTCAAAGGCTGAGATTTATTAAAATTATTTTTTTGGGGGTTCCTTACGGATGTAAACTGAACTTTGTTTTTTTAAGATTTTACTTTTTAAAGCAGTTTTAGGTTCACAGCATAATTAAGAGGAAGGTGATGAGACTTCCCATATACTCCCTGACACATGCACAGGGCTCCCTACGCACCGCCACCATTATCAGCATCTTCCACCAGAGTGGCACTTTTATTACCATTGATGAACTACACTGATACATCATAATCAGTCAAAGTCCACAGTTCACCCCAGGATTTACTCTTGGTGTTAATACATTCTGTGAGTATGGACCTATGTGTAATGACATGTATCCATTCTTATAGTATGATACAGAGTATTTTCACTGCCCTAAATATCCTCTGTGTCCCTCCGAACATCCCTCCCCCCACAGTTAGGCCCTGGAAATCACCGATCTTTTTTACTACTTTCATAGTTTTGTATTTACGTTCATGAGAGATACTGGTCTGGAATTTTCTTTTCTTATAATGTCTTTGCCTGATTTTGGTATTAGGTTAAAACGGGTCTCACAGAATGATTTAAGAAGTATACCACCTGCTTCCATTCTCTGAACGATATTGTAAAGAATTGGTATAATTTTTTTCTTGAATGTTTAGTAGAATTCACCAGTAAACCCATCTGAGCCCAGTGCTATTTTGGAAGGTTATTAATTATTGATTTAATTTATTTAATAGAATAGGCTTATTAAGTTTGTCTATTTTGTCTTGTGTGAGTTCTGGCAAATTGTGTTTTTCTAAGAATTGGTTCATTTCAGCTAGTCTATCAAAATGTGAGCAAAGAGTTGTTCATAGTATTCCTTTAATTATCCTTTTAATGTTCATAAGTGCTATAATGATGTTCCTCCTTTCATGTCTTAGTAATTTGTGTCTGCTCTCTTTTTTCTTAGTTAGCCTGGCTAGAGGTTTATCATGTTATGGGTCTTTGTGAAGAACAAGCTTTTGGCTTCATTTATCTTCTCTATTGGTTTTCTGGTTTCAATTTCATTCATTTCTGTAGAAACACTTCTTTCTTGCTTGCTGCTTACTTTAGATCTAATTTGTTTTTCCACTTCTAGTTTCCAAAGGAAGAAAATTAGATTATTGATTCTAGATTTTTCTTCTTTTATAATATATGTGTTCACTGTCATAAATTTCTCTCTCAGTGCTGTTTTTACTGCATCGCACAGATTTGGTAAGGTTTGTTTTCATTTTCATTTAGTTCAAAATCTTTTTTCCTTGAAATTTCTTCTTTGAGACCCATGTGTTATTCAGAACTGTGTTGTTTACTCTCCATGTATTTTAGAAATTTCTGGTTATCTTTCAGTCAGTGACTAAAAATTTGTTCCATTACAGTTTGAGAGCAGATACTCTCTGATTTCTATTCTTTTAAATTTATTAACGTGTGTCTTATGGCCCAGAATTTCATCTAACTTGATGAACAGTCCATATGAGTTTGAGTAGAATGTGCACTCTGCTGTTGTTTGACAAAGTAGTCTACAGATGTCAATTATATCCAGTTCATTGCTGGTGTCGTTAAAGTTCAACTATGTCCTTTTTTCCCCCACATATTTATTGGAGTATAAATGCTTTACAATGTTGTGTTAGTTTCTGCTGTACAACAAAGTGAATCAACTATATGTATACATATATACCCATATTCCTTCCCTCTTGAGCCTCTCTCTCACCCTCCCTATCCTACCCCTCTATGTCATCACAAAGCACCAAGCTGATCTCCCTGTGCTACGCAGCAGCTTACCACTAGCCATCCATTTTACATTTGGTAGTATACATCAATGCTACTCTCTCACTTCATCCCAGCTTCCCCATCCGCCCTGTGCCCTCAAGTCTGTTCTCTACATCTGCGTCTTTATTCCTGCCCCACTACTAGGTACATCAGTACTCCTTTTTTAAATTGCATATATATGCATTGGCATATGGTATTTGTTTTTCTCCTTCTGACTTACTTCACTCTGTATGACACATTCTACGTCCATCCACCTCACTACAAATAAGTCAATGTCATTCCTTTCTATGGCCAAGTAATATTGCATTGTATGTATGTGCCACATCTTCTCTATCCAGTCATCTGTTGATGGACATTTAGGTTGCTTCCATGTCCTGGCTATTGTAAACAGTGCCGCAATGAACACTGTGGTACATGTCTCTGAATTATGGTTTTCTCAGGGTATATGCCCACTAGTGGGATTGCTGGGTCATATGGTAGTTATATTTTTAGTTTTTTAAAGAACCTCCCTACTGTTCTCCATAGTGGCTGTATCAATTTACATTCCCACCAACAGTGCAAGAGGGTTCCCTTTTCCCCACACCCCCTCCAGCATTTATTGTTCGTCGATTTTTTGATGATGGCCATTCTGACCTGTGTGAGGTGATACCTCACTGTGGTCTTGATTTGCATCTCGTTAATGATTAGTGATGTTGAGCATCTTTTCATGCATTTGTTGGCCATCTGTATGTCTTCTTTGGACAAACGTCTATTTAGGTCTTCTGCCCATCTTTGGATGGGGTTGTTTGTTTTTGTGAAATTGAGTCAACTCCGTTGTATATTTTGGAGATAAATCCTCTGTCAGTTGCTTCATTTGCAAATGTTTTCTCCCATTCTGAGGGTTGCCTTTTCATCTTGTTTATGGTTTCCTTTGCTGTGCAAAAGCTTTGAAGTTTCATTAGGTCCCATTTGTCTATTTTTGTTTTTATTTCCCTTACTCTAGAAGGTGAATCAAAAAGTATCTTGCTGTGATGTATGTCATCTAGTATTCTGCCTATGTTTTCCTCTAAAAGTTTTACAGTGTCTGGCCTTACATTTAGGTCTTTAATCCATTTTGAGTTCATTTTTGTGGATGGTGTTAGGGTGTGTTCTAATTTCATTCTTTTACATGTAGCTGTCCATTTTTCCCAGTGCCACTTATTGAAGGAGGTGTCTTTTCTCCATTGTATATTCTTGCCTCCTTTATCAAAGATAAGGTGACCATATGTGTGTGGGTTTATCTCTGGGCTTTCTATCTTGTTCCATTGATCTATATTTCTGTTCTTGTGCCAGTACCATACTGTCTTGATTACTGTAGCTTTCTAGTATAGTTTGAAGTCAGGAAGCCTGATTCCTCCAGTTCTGTTTTTCTTTCTCAAGATTGCTTTGGCTATTCGGACTCTTTTGTGTTTCCATACAAATTGTAAATTTCTTCTTCTAATTAGGCAAAAAATGCCATTGCTAATTGGATAGGGATTGCACTGAACCTGTAAATTGCTTTGGGTAGTATAGTCATTTTCACAGTATTGATTCTTCCAATCCAGAAGCACGGTATATATCCCCATCTGTTTATGTTACCTTTGATTTCTTTCATCAGTGTTTTATACTTTTCTGAGTACAGGTCTTTTGCCGCCTTAGGTAGGTTTATTCCTAGGTATTTTATTCTCTTTGTTGCGATGGTAAATGGGATTTTTTCCTTAATTTCTCTTTCTGATATTTCATTGTTATTGTATAGGAATGCAAGAGACTTCTGTGCATTAATTTTGTATCCTGCAACCTTACCAAATTCACTGATTAGTTCTAGTAGTTTTCTGGTGGCATCTTTAGGATTTTCTATGCATGGTGTCATGTTGTTGGCAAACAGTGACAGTTTTACTTCTTCTTTTCCAATTTGTATTCCTTTTCTTTCTTTTTCTCCTCTGATTGCTGTGGCTAGGACTTCCAATATTATGTTGAATAATAGTGATGAGAGTGGACATCCTTGTCTTGTTCCTAATATTAGTGGAAATGTTTTCAGTTTTTCACCACCGAGAATGATGTTTGCTGTAGGTTTGTCATATATGGCTTTTATTATGTTGAGGTAGGTTCCCTCTATGACCACTTTCTGGAGAGTTTTTATCATAAATGGGTGTTGAGTTTTGTCAAAAGGTTTTTCTGCATATATTGAGATGATCATATGGTTTTTATACTTTAATTTGTTAATACTGTGTATGACATTGATTGTTTTGTGTATATTGAAGAACCCTTGCATCCCTGGGATAAATTCCACTTGATCACAGTGCATGACACTTTTAATGTGTTGTTGGATTCTGTCTGCTAGTATTTTGTTGACGATTTTTGCATCTATGTTCATCAGTGATATTGGTCTACAATTTTCTATTTTTGTGTGATATCATTGTCTGGTTTTGGTATCAGGGTGATGGTGGCCTCATAGAACGAGTTTGGGAGTGTTTCTCCCTCTGCAATTTTTTGGAAGAGTTTGAGAAGGACAGGTGTTGATTCTTCTCTAAATGTTTGATAGAATTCGCCTGTGAAGCCATCTGGTCTTTGACTTTTGTTTGTTGGAAGATTTTTAATTACAGTTTCAATTTCAGTGGTTGTGATTGGTCTGTTCATATTTTCTATTTCTTCCTGGTTCAGTCTCGGAAGGTTGTACTTTTCCAAGAATCTGTCAGTTTCTTTCAGATTGTCCATTTTATTGGCATAGAGTTGCTTGTAGTAGTTTCTTATGATCTTTTGTATTTCTGGGGTGTTGATTATAATCTCCCCTTTTTCATTTCTAATTTTATTGAGTTGCATCCTCTCCCTTTTTTTCTTGATGAGTCTCACTAAATGTTTATCAATTTTGTTTATCTTCTCAAAGAACCAGGTTTTAATTTTATTGATCTTTTGCTATTGTTTTCTTTGTTTCTATTACACTTATTTCTTCTCTGATCTTTATGATTTCTTTCCTTCTACTAATTTTGGGTTTTCTTTGTTCTTTTTCTAGTTGCTTTAGGTGTAAGGTTAGACTGTTTGAGATTTTTCTTGTTTCTTGAGGTGAGCTTGAATTGCTATGAATTTCCCTCTTAGAACTGCTTTAGCTGTGTCCCATAGGTTTTGGATCATCATATTTTCGTTGTCATTTGTTTCTAGATATTTTTTTATTTCCTCTTTTCTTTCTTCAGAGATATCTTGATTATTTAGCAGTGCACTGTTTAGCCTCCATGTGTTTGTGTTTTTTACTTTTCTTCCTGTAAGTGACTTCTAATCTCATAGCATTATGGTCAGAAAAGATGCTTGATACAATTTCAATTTTCTTAAATTTTCCAAGGCTTGATTTGTGACCCAAAATGTGATCTATTCTGGAGAATGTTCCATGTGCACTTGACAAGAAAGTGTATTCTTCCACTTTCAGGTGGAATGTCTTAAAAATATCACTCTATCTGGTCTATTGTGTCATGTAAAGCTTGTGTTTCCTTATTTTTTGTCTGGATGATCTATTGGTGTAAGTGGGGTGTTAAAATCCCCCACTATAATTGTGTCACTGTCTATTTCGCCTTTTATGGCTGTTACCATTTGCCTTATGCATTGAGGTGCTCCTATGTTGCGTGCATAAATATTTACAATTGTTATAACTTCTTCTTGGATTGATCCCTTGTTCATTATGTAGTGTCCTTCTTTGTCTCTTGTAATAGTCTTTATTTTAAAGTCTATTTTGTCTGATATGAGAATTGCTGCTCCAGCTTTCTTTTGATATCCATATGCATGGAATATCTTTTTCCATCCCCTCACTTTCAGTCTGTATGTCCCTAGGTCTGAAGTGGGTCTCTTGTAGACAGCATATATATGGGTCTTGCTTTTGTATCCATTCAGCCAGTCTATGTCTTTTGGTTGGAGCATTTAATCCCTTTACATTTAAGGTAGTTATCAATATGTATGTTCCTATTCCCATTTTTTTAATTGTTTTGGGTTTGTTATTGTAGGTCTCTTCCTTTTCTTGTGTTTCCTGCCTAGAGAAGTTCCTTTAGTATTTTTTGTAAAGCTGGTTTGGTGGTGCTGAATTCTCTTAGCTTTTGCTTGTCTGTAAAGGTTTTAATTTCTCCTTCAAATCCAAATGAGATCATTGCTGGGTAGTAATCTTGGTTTTAAGTTTTTCCCTTTCCCAAGGACTCCTAGGGAATACTGAGATTCCTTCAGGAATCCACAGGGTCAAAACTTTTTATAGTAATACTAACACATTATTTGCTATTTTAGTGTTTGAAATTTGCCATAATTATACAAAAAGCAATAACAGGTAAAATTGCTGGTGCCTTAGTACAAATCAATTCAGTGGCAGCAAATTGTACTAGCAGTTGTTATATTCTTTACTGAGCTACTCATGGTTTTAAAAAAAACACTTCTGATTCCACATATAAGGAGCTTGGAAGTCACTACTCATCTTAACAACAAGTAAGAAGCTCAACAAACTAAGACATCTACAACTCTCCTTGGATGTCAAAGAGAGGGAAGGACACAGAACAAACTGCTGGCCCCAAGGATGGAGAGACAGACAGGCAAATATAAAGAGTAGTGGCTCAGTGGAACAGAGACTCAAGAGCAGAAAGTAGAACTGGGGCAGGGAAACCTGAACTGTAATTGATGAACTGCTGGATGCTCAATGTGGACAACTCTGAGAGTTAGAACTCCAGGGGAACCCAGGCATAAAGGGGCCCTGGAATATTGTGAGACTTACCACAGGGAACTCAAAGAGGTTCTTAGTAAATATCAGAAAAAAAATCTAGTTGTGTTTCAGGCATGGGGAGGGGAAAAGGAATAATTTTGAGATATGTAGAGCACTCTTCTTCTTAACAAGGCCTCACTGACCTGGGGAAGGGAAAGCCCAACTCCAGCCCCCTCAAGCTTTCCACAGTGAAAGAAAGGAAATATCAAATTCCAGGCCACTCTAGCCATCCTTTCCCACCTAAGAGGGGATCAAAAAAAAAAACAAAACAAAGAAAAACGAGAAACACTTGTCATCACAGTCCAGAGGCACTGGCTCACTAAAAGCCTGAGACCTAATCATCGCATTACCAATTTCTTTTCCTGCCCTGGCACCTTACTGCCACATTACTGAAGGCCTATATACAGCAGTTCCTTTTACCTGGTACATTATGTCCAGCTAGCAAGAAAAAATTACAAGGTATACTAAAAGGCAAAATCCACAATTTGAGGAGATAGCAAGCAGATACGGCAGGGATGTTGGAATTATTAGACCAGGAATTTAAAACAACCATGCTTAATATGCTCAGGTCTCTAATGGATAAAGTAGACAGCATGCAAGAACAGATGTGCAATGTAAGCAGAGAGGTGGAAGTCTTAAGAAAGAACGAAAAAGAAATGCTAGAGATCAAAAACATCATAACATGAATAAAGAATGCCTTTGATGGGTTTATTCATAGACTGGACACAGCTGAGGAAAGAATCTCTGAGTTTGAGGATATGTCATTAGAAACCTTGAAAACTGAAAAGCAAAGAGAACAAATACTGATAAAAACAGAATAGAATATTCAAATACTGTGGGACAACTACAAAAGGTGTAACATTTATGTAAAGAGAATACCAGAAGAAGAAAGAGAGAGAAACAGAAGAAATATCTGAAGCAATAATGACTGAGAAATTCCCCAAACTAGTGTCAGACACCAAACCACTGATCCAGGAGCTCAGAGAACATCAAGCATGTAAATGCTACCCCTGAAAACAAACAAACAAACAAATGACACAGACATATCATTATCAAGTTACAGAAAATCGAAGATAAAGTCCCTAACGAAGCCAGAGGAAAGAAACAATGACAGCAATAATATAAGGGACAGGAGGGAGAAATTAGGATGATTTTGTTATTATATACCTGTGAAATGGTACAGTGTTATTTGAAAGTGGATTTAGACTAGTTGTAAATGTATATGGCAAACTTTAAGGAAAACAAAGGAAAAAAGAAGTATAACTGGTATGCTAAGGAAAGAGTGAAAATGGAATCACATAAAATGTTCAATTAAAACCACAAAAGGCAGGAAAAGAGTGAAAGACAAAAATAAGAACAAAGAACAAGGGCAACAAATAGACAATAGTAACAAATATGGTAGATGTTAATCCAACTATACCAATAGTCACTTTGAACATCAATGGTCTAAATGCACTAATTAAAAGATAGATTATCAGTTGGTCAAAAAATAAGACCAACTGTATATTGTCTACAAGAAACCCACAAGACTATAAATATAAAGGTACATAAATATTAAAAGTAAATAGATGGAGAAAAATATAAAATCCCAACACTAATTAAAAGATACTAGGAGTAGCTATACAGGTATACATTATTTTATTGCCCTTTGCCTTATCGCACCTCACGGATATTGCGTGTTTTTACAAATTGAAGTATTGTGGCAACACTGCATTGTCAGATAATGGTTAGCAATTTTTTTTAGCAATAAAGTATTTTTAAAGTAAGATATGTACTTTTTAAAGTCATAATGCTATTGCCCACGTAATAGAGTACAGTAGAGTATAAACATAACTTTTATATGCACTGGGAAACCAAAAAAATTCATGTGACTCACTTTATTGTGGTAGACTGGCACTGAACCCACAATATCTCCAAGGTCTGCCTGTATTAATTCCAGATGGAAAAGACTTCAAAGCAAGGAACATTATCAGGGATAAAGAAGGGCATTGTATAATTATAAAGGGATTAACTCTCCAAGAAGACATAAACATCCTTAATGCAGATAAACCTAACAACAGAGCACCAAACTATATGATGCAAAAACTAGTTGAACTGTAAGGATATATAGATGAATCCACTTTCATAGCTGGAGACTTCAACACCCTTCTATCAGAAATGGACAGATGCAGCAGGTAGAAAATCAGTTAAGGACATAGTTGGGAGGGTGGAGTCAAGATGGCAGACTAGAAGGACGCAGAATTCGCATCTCCGCACAACTAGGGCCCCTACCAGGCATCGGTGGGTGACCATGGACACCTAAGGGGACGGGAGGAACCCCAGCAACTGGGTAGGACATGGGGCATGGGAGGAGTGAAGGGGGAGAAGGAGTGGAGGTGGGATGGGACTGATGCCCCTGAGGGGCAGCTGGCAGGGAGGGGAAGGGATCCCACACTCAAAGGGGTAAATTGGGTGACAGTTGGGAGGGCAGAGGATCAAAAGGGAGCGTGGCCAGGTTTCTCCTGCCCACTTGGGCCCCTGGGAGCCTGATGAGATCCTGGGCTTGGTCCTCTGTCCACCGAGGCACCCTCCAGCCACCTGGGTCCTGAGGGAATGGGAGGGAAGGAAGGGGGAGCAAAAGTAAAGTCCAGACCTACAGGACTGGCACCTCTGAGGGGTGGCTGGGGGAACGGTGGAATTCCTACATCCAGCGGGACCCACCCATGGCTAGGGGTCCAGAGGGGACAGGGGAGACCCTGTGGGAGACCGTGGGGGGAGGGGCGCGATGGAACGGAAGGGAATGTGGCCAGGACTTTCCCTGTCCATTTAGGCAGTGGGGAAACTGTTGGGCTCCTGGGCCTAATCCTCTGACCTCAGAGCCTCCCTCCTGCCGTGCAGAACCCAAGCCTCGCCACTACACCCCCACCCAGGGCCCTAACTCTACACTCAGAGGCCCCCTCAGAGACCCCCTCCAACTGCGCTAGGCCTAAACCCCACCCACACACCCTAACCCAGGGCCTTACCTCCAAACTCCAGAACTACATACTCCGGAGACCCTCCTTTCGATGTGCTGCCTCTACCCTTCTGCACAAAGGTCCTAAGAAGAGGCCCCGCCCACAGGGGGCCTCTTGAATGCCCCACACTTGAACGTCATCACACCTAGGCTCCATCCCATGCTCAGAGGTCACCCCCAACCCGCCTAGGTCCCACCACTCCCTAAACCCCGCCCTTGCCTAAGTTCCACACCTGCCTAAACTCCATCCCCTATAGCCAAGAGTTTTTTTTTTTCCCTTGTGGTTTTATTTTATCTGGTTGTAGTTGTTTCAATTTTATTTTATTTTTCCTAATATATTTTTTATCTAATTTTATTTTGCTTTTTATTCTTTGTAATTATATTGCTCCTTTTTTTTTTTTTTTGCCATGCCACTTGGCTTGTGGGATCTTGGTTCCCAGGCCTGAGGTCAGGCCTAAGCTCCTGTGGTGGGATGTCTGAGTCCAAACCTCTGGACTAACAGAGAACCTCAGACCCCAGGGAATATTAATCGGAGTGAGGCGTCCCTGAGGTCCTCATCTGAGCACCAAGACCAGGCTCTTTCCAACTGCCTGCAAACTCCAGTGTGGGACGCCTCAGGCCAAATGACCAGTAAGAGAGGAATACAGCCCCACCCATAAAAAAATAATACAAAATGACAAAAAAATTTGTTACAGACGAAGGAGCAAGGTAAAAACCTACAAGGCCAAATAAATGAAGATGAAATAGGCAACCTACTTGAAAAAGAATTCATGGTAATGATAGTGAAGATGATCCAAAATCTTGGAAACAGAATAGAGAAAATAGAAGAAACATTCAACAAGGATCTAGAAGAACTAAAGAGCAAACAAATAGTGATGAACAACACAATAACTGAAATTAAAAATACTCTAGAAGGAATCAATAGCAGAATCACTGAGGCAGAAGAATGGATAAGTGAGCTGGAAGATAAAATGGTGAAAATAACTGACAGCAGAATAAAGAAAAAAGAATGAAAAGAATTGAGGACAGTCTCAGAGACTTCTGGGACAACATTAAACGCACCAACATTTGAATTATAGGGGTCCCAGAAGAAGAAGAGAAAAGAAAGGGTCTGATAAAATATTTGAAGAAATTATAGTTGGAAACTTCCCTAACATGGGAGAGGAAATAGTCAATCAGGTCCAGGAAGCACAGAGAGTCCCGTACAGGATAAATCCAAGGAAAAACATGCGAAGACGTATTAATCAAATTATCAAAAATTAAATACAAAGAAAACATAATAAAAGCAGCAAGGGAAAAACAACAAATAACATACAAGGGAATCTCCATAAGGTTAACACCTGATTTTCAGCAGAAACTCTGCAAGCCAGAAGGGAGTGGCAGGAGACATTTAAAGAGATGGATTCCACTTTGAGATCCACTATCTTAGAATTTAGTACATATAAAAACTCTTCTTTTGTATTCTATATCAAAATTACATACAAAAGTGGAATGGTTAACGGTCTATATTTCTTTGGCTCTAAAAAATGTCTTTGCTCAACAGCTTTCTTTTTCTCTAAGAACAAAAACGACCCTCCAGGGCACCTACCTCTTCCAGCACTAGTTACCTTTTGTTATCACAGAAATGAAGCTAGAAGTAACCAACAAAATTGCCTAATCTGGGCTTTTACACCTGAGGAAACTGAGACCAAGACAGGAAAATTCACTAGTGTAAGGTTGTTATTTTAAGTCCCCTGATTTCCAGCCAAATCGTGTTTTATTTTTGTATATATGGCTTTATTCAACCACTGAATTCTTCTCTATTATGTTTATTTTCTTCTTTCCCTCTCTGTTTTCCTTCTTTTAATCAGATGTACTCCTAATCATACCCAGTAATGTTTCTCATTTATGTTTTGCTAGTTCAAGCTAAAAGATCTTTAAAATATCGGCTCTGGGTGGTTTGACTACATTTAAAAGCTGTGCTATAGCCCAAAGCAATTAAAAATGGTTTAGTATAAATCTCTGTATGATAAAGTTTACAGAGAAAACAGAATGCATATAACTCCTAATTATCTTTGCATGAATTTGAAATCTTTCTGGAGGACAAAATATTGTTTAAACGTAAATAATTGCAGCGGAGAGGAAATAAGTTCACCATGGAATGCTGTCTCTGAAGATAGCAGTTTACTCCACCCTTCAGTGTCTGTAACCTTGCCTAAATTAAAAATAATGAGTAAGAAACTATTAAAAAGGAAAGCAGAAAGTACAAGAGGAGAAAAATGAAATCGATATTTTCAGTCCTAAATTACAGGTTTACTAATCTAGCTGCACCATATTGCAGATGTTTCTTGATCCATTGTAAGTGAACCTCAGAAAATTTCCTCCTACAGAGAATAAAATTGTTAACTTAACCCCCCAAAAATATGATGTGAGCATCAAGCACTGGATAACAGCTTTGAAAATGTTCCCATCCAAAATCTATGATGCCTTTAGCAATTAAAATGTGGTTAATAATTCTCATGTCAGTCATTTATGGGCTATTTAGGTCTTGTTAATTGAATTTAAAGGAGGACTTATCATAGAGAGAGGACAGACTGATTTTGAATATCTTCCCGAAATAAATAAAGAACCTTTCTATGTCCAGTGTATGGAACAAGCTAATGGCCTGTTTAAAAATGAGGTGCCATGTTGCTTTTAAGATCTCAATATAATAATCTGAGTGCCAAGGGGTCTATTAGAAGTCAATACTGTAAAGCTGAATTCCCTTATGCAGCTTAAAATGTAGGTTTTTGTATACTTGGTTTTGAGAATTATACCTTAGCTCTTTCTAGGTTTTGTGTAATACAGATCTAAAGATGGCTCCAGCTTAACCAGCTGAGCATATCACCGAACAAACAGCTCTGGCTTACATTATAACAAGCAAACAAGGTGAGCTGCACACTTCTTGTCAATCTTTGTCTTTAATGGCTCAAATTTAGTGAGAACAGTGCTGTAGATTTCTCTTTGTTCTGTTAGAATGGCACGTTAACTAGGCATCCATGGCTGTAAGTTTAATATATCATCCGGTATTCAGATTTTAGTCATAACAAATTGTTTAAAACTAGAATCCATTTTTATACCATGTTATAAATTATATGGGAGTATCTAAAATTTCAGTGTATTTCTAAAACATTGGCTCAAATACTTTTGCAAAAGCTTCCTTTTATCCAACAACTTTACAGACATTACATATCTAAGCTTAACATTATAAAATCTACAAGGAAAAACTAAAACAGTGAGTGTCTGCCCTGTGTGGTTGTATGTTAGTGTCACTTCAAGGTGCTAAAATCAAACCTGAAATCTTTTCCTCCTATGGGTATGGGCTGAACAGCTTTGAATCAAATGTTAGAGGGACTCCTGATGATTACTTCTTCCAAGCTAGTTTTATTTCATTCCTTTCTTAACTGTGTATGCAACAGAACACTAGCAGGTAATTACCAATGAGCTATGGTAAGAGATCAAGCAATGCCAAGTCTGATGTTTCTGTATGCAAAAATGATCACTCCAAATCCAACAGAAGGGCTGACCAGAACAAATGTGAATGTTTGCATATTCAGTTTTTGCTCAGTACATACTGAGAACATCACCTTAGAAACACTATTACACTCTCAGCTATAAACTTGGGGTGAAATTAAAAGGGGAAAAGAGAAAACATGACAATTTACCTTTATTTTACAAAGAGTAAATCGTCTTTGGTTCAACTGTCACGCAAAGTGACAGAAGCCAGAGTATTCTGAGGTGAAACTGGCTCAAAGAAACAGAATACTAAAAGGAAGAAGAGGAGTTTAAATCTGTGTTCCATGTTCTAGGTACCTTCCAGAATATCACAAGACAGGGAATAATAAGAGCAGCCATATTTATTGAGCATTTGCTCTAAGCATGATTCTTTCCTTCATGTGCCTGTTCATTTTATAGGGAAGGAAAAGAATATATACAAGAGATATAAGAATCCAATAATAAAAATCACTAGTGGCAAAATGCATTGTTTAACTCTACAATACTCCAAACTCAGGCTTCACTTCCTGGGTTACTTAACAAAACTGTCATTCCATGAAGGTATCAGAATTTTTATTTATCTCTCTCTATATATATATCTATTATATACGTTTGATGTTAAATAAGTTTATATATCTAGATATATAGATAGATAAGTATATATACATACATACATATAAATATATGCATATTTATATAGCGATAAATAAATAGATATGCACACATATATTAATGTACATATGTGCACACAGAGAGAGACAGAGAAAGACAGAGCGAGGCAAATAGAAAAGATTTTGTAAATCTTTAAACTCATCCCATAGTTCCACTGCCTGAGTCAGGGGAGACTGGGCCACAGCTCCTTTTCATTAAAACTGCATTTGAACGATTATATTTGGCCTAAATGTGATTATCCTCTTTTCTCAAATGAATTTGGTCCTTGTGAAAAAAATACGGATTGTCAGCACTGGATCACAACCTTGAGCCCACACTGAGCACACTTTATCCAAAAAAAGTGTTAACTACGTCTGCAGGAATTTTAGAGATATAATATGCTTCTACAAATATAAAAATAAAAGTTAGATGCTGTGACACTAGAACAGCATTAAGGAGGAGAGTGTGGAGATGTCTCTCTAACATCTAACATTGAGGCTCTTAATCATTAATGAATGTACACACCAAAAAATGGGGCCATAGGGAACCACACTGACCAGAAGCCTCCTGTTTAGGCAAACCAAACCAGGCCCTAGTTATAACAAAATTTTGTAAGTAAGGTTGTATAATGACACTTAAAAACAATTTGAAGCGAAGTAAATTAGAGAAAGACATACTGTATGATCTCTTATATGTGAAATCTAAAAAAAAGCAAACTCATAGAAACAGGGAACAGATTGGTGGTTACCAAAGGCAGGGGGCTGGGGTATGTAAGATACAGCATGGTGACTATAATTAACAATACTGTATTGTATGTTAGAAAGTTGATAAAACAGTAGATCTTAAAAGTTCCTACCACAAGAAAAATAATTGCAACTATGTGAGCAATTTGAACACATATCAGTTTGATGGGAAATGACTAGAAATAAACTGGAACTCATTTAACTCTTTGAACCTTGTAAGATTTAGAAAGTCCTTGAAATAAGAAGGAAAGACTATCTCTGACAGGTGTTTAGAGTAGAAGGACCATGAAGACCCACATATATCTCACATCCACTAAATCGATCACTACTAAGTTCCATTCACAACCTCAGTGAGTCTAATATAATCATTCTGATCTTCTTGGGTGGTAAAGTAGGTATGTCAATCCCTGGATTAACTGGAATAATTTTAAACTAAAAATAACTATAGGTATAAAAGTAATTATATGTGTGGTGGTCAACTGTTCCATTGTAAGTACTTGAGGGAGATTTCTGTTTTATTTTAACATATATTCAAATTTATCAGAAAATTGTAATACTTATAATTACATTTTAAATCAACGCTATTTATATCCATTAATTAATATTTGATTTCAAAAAAATGCATAAGGGAAAAAACACATATCAAGATATCAAAAATCTCAAATTACCAATGGCATTTTTTACAGAACTAGAACAAAAAAATCTTAAAATTTGTACAGAGATGAAAAAGACTCCGAATAGCCAAAGCGGTCTTGAGGGAAAAAGACAAAGCTGGAGGAATCAGACTCCCTGACTTCAGACTATACTACAAAGCTCTAGTAATCAAGACAATATGGTACTGGCACAAAAACAGAAAGATAGATCAATGGAACAGGATAGAAAGCCCAGAGATAAACCCATGCACCTATGGTCAACTAATCTATGACAAAGGAGGCAAGGATATACAATGGAGAAAAGACAGTCTCTTCATTAAGTGGTGCTGAGAAAACTGGACAGCTACATGTAAAAGAATGAAATTAGAACACTCCCTAACACCTAACAGTTTATACACAAAAATAAACTCAAAATGGATTAAAGACCTAAATGTAAGACCAGACACTATAAAACTACCAAAGGAAAACACAGGAAGAACACTCTTTGACATAAATCACAGCAAGATGTTTTTTGACCCACCTCCTAGAGTAATGGAAATAAAAACAAAAATAAACAAATGGGACCTAATGAAACTTCAAAGCTTTTGCACAGCAAAGGAAACTATAAACAAGACAAAAAGACAACCCTCAGAATGGGAGAAAGTATTTGCAAATGAATCAATGGACAAAGGATTAATCTCCAAAATATATAAACAGCTCATGCAGCTCAATATTAAAAAAAAAAAAAAAAACCTGCGCTTCCCTGGTGGCACAGTGGTTGAGAGTCCACCTGCTGATGCAGGGGACACATGTTCATGCCCCAATCCGGGAAGATCCCACATGCCGCGGAGCTGGTGGGCCCGTGAGCCATGGCTGCTGAGCCTGCGCGTCCGGAGCCTGTGCTCCACAACGGGAGAGGCCACAACAGTGAGAGGCCCGCGTACCGCAAAAAAAAAAAAAAAAAACCAATCAAAAATTGGGCAGAAGACCTAAATAGACATTTCTCCAAAGAAGACATACAGATGGCCAAGAGGCACATGAAAACCTGCTCACCATCACTAATTATTAGAGAAATGCAAATCAAAACTACAATGAGGTATTGCCTCACACCAGTTAGAATGGGCATCATCAGAAAATCTACAAACAACAAATGCTGGAGAGGGTGTGGAGAAAAGGGAACCCTCTTGCACTGTTGGTGGGAATGTAAATTGATAGAGCCACTATGGAGAACAGTATGGAGGTTCCTTAAAAAACTAAAAATAGAATTACCATATGACCCAGCAATCCCACTACTGTGCATATACCCAGAGAAAACCATAATTCAAAAAGACACATGCATCCCAATGTGCACTGCAGCACTATTTACAATAGTCAGGTCATGGAAGCAACCTAAATGCCCAGTAACAGACGAATGGATAAAGATGTGGTATATATATACAATGGAATATTACCCAGCCATAAAAAGGAACGAAACTGGGTCATTTGTAGAGACGTGGATGGACCTAGAGACTGTCATACAGAGTGAAGTAAGTCAGAAAGAGAAAAACAAATATTATATATTAATGCATATATGTGGAATCTAGAAAAATGGTAAAGATGAACTGGTTTGCAAGGCATAAATAGAGACACAGATGTAGAGAACAAATGTATCAACATCAAGGGGGGAAAGGGGGTGGTGGTGGTCGTGGGATGAACTGGGAAATTGGGTTGACATATATACACTAATATGTATAAAATAGATAACCAATAAGAACCTGCTGTATAAAAAAATAAATAAATAAAAATTTTAAAAAATATCAAAAATCTGAAAGGGACAACATCCCAAGAGATTTTTCATTTTCTTTTGAAATGAGGTAAAAGGAGTCTTTTCTAAAAGTCTTACCTCATCATTTGATAGCAATATCCAGAGATACCAATATACCTTGATCAAGCTGATCAATAAAGAATATTCCCAGGTTTATGGAAAGAGGCATATTTGATGGACTCTTACTATATGAGTTCTTTAGACAAATAACATTGCATATAAGAGCAATACTGATTGAAACTTTGTTTTAAATAGTAAAAAACTGGAAATCTAAAGAAGTAAAGTTCAATATAAATAATGATCTTACCTCCCACTTGAGACAATACTGCTATAATGGACACTTTTTAACACATTATAAAGCAAGACCAATTTTTTTTAACACCTTAAGCCTGTTGAATTCGGGAAGATAAAATAAACTATACTTCAAACAAAAATTATTTGTGAAAACAGAAGAAATACTGACCCAAAATATTGATTTTTGAAAAGTTTAGATAATCTTCTAGTGACAAACTGTGGGCTATGTTAGAGATGTTTTCTATAAATTAACTTCAGAGAATTTTTCTATAATTTTGCCCTTGTGCCTGTCTTTGGGTGAAACAACAGACTGAGGAACCATATATGTAACCCAGTAAACTAATTTGTATTCACTTCTTTACACAACAAATATTAGAGTACCAGCTATGTGTCAGGCATTTGAGGCTTCCTGCTGGGATTAAATAATACATGATGCATGGTTAAATATGCAGGAGTTACTATATTGTTTTAAAAGTTGAAATAACAGTTAATATTACACATTAAGTAGAGCACATCCTTATAAGGGTGAAGAGTACAATATACAGTGAAGATGTAACTGTGGTTTACCTATGGGCAAACTACTATAGTAACACAACACTTAGGGTCAAAACATCTGGGTATGCAGAGACAAACAGGTATAAGTAGCAAGGTGTTTTAACACAGTTCTCATTCTTTATGTGAATAAAATAATCAAAAGTGACATAAGAGAGATGAATAAAAGAAAAGTAATAAGAATTGAACTCTGTACTCTGGAAAAAAAATAGTGCATTTCCTTTTCAAATATCCATGAAATAGTAATCAAATTTTGATCATACGTTTGGCCACAAGGAAAAAATTAATTTTTTTAAAAATGAAAAGCATACAAATGACATTCAATGACTATAATCTAATTTTAAAAAGCAATAGATACTTACTTACAAAACAGACTCGCAGACACTGAAAACAAATTTAGGGTTACCAAAGGGAAAGCGTAGGGGGAAGGATAAATTAAGGGTTTGGAGGGGCTTCCCTGGTGGCGCAGTGGTTGAGAGTCCGCCTGCTGATGCAGGGGACACGGGTTCGTGCCCCGGTCCGGGAAGATCCCACATGCCGTGGAGCGGCTGGGCCCGTGAGCCATGGCCACTGAGCCTGTGTGTCTGGAGCCTGTGCTCCGCAACGGGAGAGGCCACAACAGTGACGCTGGCAGCGTACCGCAAAAAAAAAAAAAAAAAGAGTTTGGGATTAATAGATACTATATATAAAATACATAAACAAAAAGGACCTACTGTACAGCACAGGGAACTATACTCAATATCTTGTAATAACCTATAGTGGAAAAGAATCTGAAAAAGAATATATATATATATATATAACTGAATCACTTTGCTATACACCTGAAACTAACAACATTGTAAATCAACTACAACTTTAAAAAGCAACAGAAATCAAAAGTAAAAACTATATCCAGACCCTCAGATATTTAAAAACACTCTCCTAAACTTCTTCTGAAGCAAGAAGTAAATAATCTCAATTGCTAAAAAAAAAACAATCAGTGAGAATTACCCTTTGTTCCACAATTCATGGGATGTGATCAAAGAACACTAATTTGAAAGGATAAAATAGAACGAGGGCAATCACTGTTTTGTTTTGTGGTTGTTATCATTACTAAGGAAAGGGGCAGATAGTAAAACAGAACCAGCCAGCCAAACTGACAAAGGGACACAGAGAAGTGGTCTGAGAAGACCCTGGTCATTATGTTGTCATCATCTTAACAGTGATGATAAGGTGTGCTCTGAGCTCAGTGTCTGGAATCAAATTCTTTTTCTCCCATGTTCTAGCTGAGTGATCACGGGCAAATTTGCCCATCTTTAAATTGGTAATAATAAATACTTTCATGAGGTTTTCACAAAGGTTAAATAAGTTATTCAAGGCTAGAATAGTGCCCAGGACAAAGTAAATTCTCAATAAACATTAGCAAAATTCCAGTGAGGAGAATCGAAAAAATAGGAGGACAAAAGGTATCAAATACTGCAAAAAGTCAAAGGGCATAAGAGTTAAGAGGATATCACTGGATTTGACTAGCTGATTGCCACTTGAAATTACAAGAATGCAGTTCGAGAAGAGCAAGAGAAGTTAAAGATGATAGACGGCAGGAGCTTATTGTGTTCCCACGTAATGTTTTGGGGAAAAAATTGTCCAGGATGTCTAACAGGCATTTCTTAAAGATTAGTATATATGAATCATTTTGCAAAGCTATTTCAAGATGGAAAAAAACAGATCATTCCACTGGCTTTCTCTCCTGTATCCTCTGTTGGCAACCTAAAGGCCCATGGGCATGACTCACTCAATCACAATCACGCCATATTCTTTGTTTAGTATAATCACTCCTTAATGTGTTTAACTATCTACTGAGCACCTATAACGTATAACAGTGCCAGCCTTTATGTTAAAATTTAGAAATCAACACATATCAGTCTCAGAAGGCAAAACAGATCTGATTTTGAAGACGAACCAAAAATGCAAATATTTATGTAAAATATACTGATTTTTACGTGTTGGCTCAAAAATACTGAGACCATACAAACCAACAAAATAAAAGGTTAAGTAGAGTTCATAATTGATCACTGTGACAATTTGGCTCTTTATTTTTATTTTTTGACAATTTAGTTCTTGTTATCCAATCTCTCACTTATTCTCATTTTTAATCTCTTTCTGTGTTTCCTGTAAAATTCATGTTTTTGGGGGAAAAAAAAAGCCTCGAAGTACAAGAGATTTAGAAATAAAGGAAGTCAGAGAAGAGTACTACCTGTCCCTAGGGCATTTATTTCATGTCCTTAGGTCATCCCATTTTATTTTCTTCTAGTTCTGAAAATACCATGCTCACCAAATTTCTGATTAAAGGTGGATTTGGACTGAGCAGAAATTTAGAGAACTATATATCAACTGACCAAAATCCTTTTCAGGAACGAAACTGAACAAAGTACACTTCCCTTTTAGGTACAATTCTCACAGGAGTGAAAGTATTTCTTCAGTATTTAGCAATCCCCCTATCTCTTAATTCCAGGAAATCCATAAAAGACTTTTATAATTATGTATTATAATTGAATAATTATTATATGCCAGGCATTAGGCTAAAGTGAATAATAGCATAAAAAATAACTATTAGCCATCCTATTTTCAAAAGAGAAAGCAGGAACTCAAAGAAAATAAACAATTTACAATAGGTCACAGAGCTATAACCAGAGGGGCTGAGATTAAAACCCATAATTATGTGACAATTCTGTAAGGACTAAAGAAGATAGCTAGGTTGCAAACAACAAAAGACTGTGGAGTAAAGGACAAAAGGAGGAGAAAAGAGTAAAAGTAGCACATAGAAAGGGAGGCAGTGGCAATAATAAAGTCCCACAACCAATAGTCGTCCTTTACAGAATTCTGCTCGGTATTTCATCCTGCACAGGAAACAGGAGATGAGCTTTTGGAGGGTGCCTCTTAAAAAGAATGATCTCTAACCCACCAAGGACAGCTGACAATAGAATCTAAAAAGATAGCTGAAAAATGTGATTGTTCCTGTGGCTTTTTTTTTTTTTTTCCTCACTCACTGAGTAGGAAAAAAGAAAAAAAAGCAGCAGGAAGAAAAAGTAGGAAGATGTGTGCCATCTTTTCATCTTTGCTCCAAATGGGAGAGGGGGAGGGCTCATTCATACATTCATTGGTAACATCCGCATACTTCCAAAACATTTCTGGGATTCTCTTTTTTGATGGAATTATAGCATTGTTATTTCTTTAATGAAGTTCATATCAGAAATCTTTGTCAGAGAAAAATTTAGACAATAGCCCAAACGTGCCACAGTGAAGGCTGGATGATTAGATAAGGAAATAAGCTATGCTATCATTTATGAAAAAGGGATGAAGAGAGACACTGACCATTTTTGTAATTAGATTTCTTCATATTTGGATGTAAAGGTAAAATCTTTGGCTCTTAAAACATAAAAGAATCAATTAATCAGATTATTTCCTTGGAAATAAATGAGATGCTGTGTAAATCAACACCAAAGTTACACAGAAGTCAGGAAACAGAAAGAACAGAGTGCTTCCCTACAGTTTTAATAAGCCATAGCTGGGATATCAATCCATCACTTGCCAAGTTTGTCTAGAATTCATATGAAAATGTTCATAATGAATGGAATCAGTTGAGGAAAGAGGTGTCTGATGTCCACAGTACAGCCTGCCAGGTCATTCTGAGAAGGGAAAAATGATTTAGCCAAGGATTTCCTACATTGCTGGAAAAAACTGCATCACCAATCGTCACAGGCTTAATTGCAATTCTAATCTTTGGGCTATAGAATTCATCTGCTGCTCAGAAACTACTTTGCCATGTGTTTCTAAATCTTGTGACATTTAGCAGTGTTACAAAGATTGCCAAATTTATAATAAATACTGAACTTCAAAAGAAGAGGTATTTTTTTAGTCATTTCTTAGGTGTACAAATGCTATACAGAAAATAATTATGTACCTGACAACAATAATATGAGTAATGGAAATGGCTAACTAATTTGTTATTTATTTACTTCAACATTGATAATTTAGGAAAGATCATGTAGTCTTATACTTTTAAATCTAAATTTTTAATACATACTGTAGTCACGTGGGTGTATTATAGTCTGAGCATTGTAAACACAAATGTCTTTCAGGGTCCATACAGGTAAAGTCAAGGAGTAAAGTGAACCCAGTTGGAGAAAAAGCACATGGCCATCTTGGTCTACATTTTTGTCATCAATCTTTTTTTTTTTTTTTTAGCATTTTATTTCAAATTTACAGAAAAGTTGGAAGAAAGATCCAAAGTATACCCACATACTCTTTGCCCACATTTACCAATTACTTACATTTTACCTCACTTGTTTTATTGTTCTCTTTCTCTCTATATGTGTATTTGTATGTGTATGTGTGTGTGTATTTCTGAACCCTTTGAAAATAAGTTAGAGATGTGGTATCCCTTTAGCCCTAAATATTACTCCCTAAGAACAAGAATTTTCTCTTACCTATGGATAGGGCAGTTATCAAAATCGAGAAGTTGAACACTGACACAGAACTATTATTTAATCTGGCCTCCACATTCAAATTTCAACTGTCCCAGCGGGCAGAGGTGTGTGGTAAAAGCTCCCCAGACAATTAGAAGATGCCACAGGGCTGGGAAGCCTGGTGGGGATGAGAACCGCCCAGCCCACTCTGTGCTCTGGCCGAAACCACAAAGGCCCCCGCCTCCCTTTCTCAATTCCTCTCTCCACAGCGTGGGCAGTTACAGCCCTGGCAAAGGTGGCAGGCTGGTAAAAGGCATTAACCCCTTCGCTGCAGACTGGAAGCAGAGTCTGGTCTCTCCGGCTGCCTGGCGTCATCAATCTTTTGACAGAGATACAGTGAAGGTAAAAATTTATATACTATACAAATATGATGATGAATGGTAAATAATGTTCAATACTAGTGTCAGAGACAAGAGGGAAGCATTTGGACTTTGGCAAAGTGAAGACACCATATCTCACCAAAGGTGTCAGCTATTCCCCAGTCCTATCTTACCACTGCCTTTGAGAATTTAGGTTCAGAGCTGTCCAATCTTTTGATTTTTTATAGTTTTGAAAATGTTTCTAAAATATTACGCTAAAACAAACAAAATGCATCTGTGAACTATGTTTAAGTCTAAGTCTGAGGAAGGATAGAGCACAGATAAGACAAAAATCATGCAGTTGTATGTGAATTGGTAAAGTCTGGGCAACACTCCCACTATGGTTCTATTTAGATGTCTAGTTCATTCTCAAGTTCTTCTAGGTTGTGTGCTCAAGGGGGAGGGAGGGCAGGAATGAAGAGGGATATGTAGTCCAGGCTTCAGGAAGATGGGCAGAATGGAATTACTGCAGTTGACTGTGTATACTTGGGTACTGGAATCAAATTTGTTGTTAACTGGCTTTATGACACTGTCTGACTCATTTAACATCTCTGTGCCAGTTTTCTCCTCTTTTGAATTAATGAGAATTACATTAGATAATGTGTAAAATCTCTTCTACCCTGAAAAATGTAGAATAGAAGTAGGCAAACTGTATCATAGCCTCTCAGTGACACCTAAGGAAGTTGTTAGTCATATTGTATCAAGCCTATAATTTATCTTCAAATCTTCTTTCATAATCCTTTTCACTGAGGTTTCAGTTTTAACAATTACCTTTATTTTTGTACTTCTATGAGTTTAAAAAATTCTATGTGTGTGCCTTAGGAATAGGCAAACACATTTAATCTCGTGTATCACGTCTAATATTAAAGTAGCTTCCTGGAGGACTGCATTCAAAAGGACTGTGGGAGTTCTAGAGGTGGTGCAGTGTCATGCTTGATTAGCAATGTCTGCATAGGCGAGGGAGAATGATTTACAGTTTATATCAGAACTAGGTTTAGAAGTATTGATTCTGAATCCTAAGATTTCAAAATTACCTGAACCTTAGACTAAACATCCAAGATTCATGGCTACTTTTCTCTATATATGTCTTCAAGAACTTCAGAAATAAAATTTTTTAGCCAAAATATCAACCTCCCTCATTTATTTTTTTTTGGGGGGGAGGGCATAGGGTGGTACCTTTTTTCTCAAATTATAAAATACATTATCAAAAACATTACTTTAAGTTTTATTTCAAAATCCTGGAAATTCATAGGCAAAATATATAAAGTATATGTTGAATTAAAATTAAGCAAAATTAAATCTCCATATCTCAGTTGTATTCTCAGTTAAGTATTTTCTAGCAAATCAGGAACACAGTTTATCTTACTCTTCACAACTTAGTTAAATATCAAGGAGAAGAGTGGTATGAAATATACTAGGCCTGTCAAAATTTAGCCACATTTAAGATTCTTATCAGGTCTTTTACACAGGTACACGAAACATAGAATCCAATGTGCATCATCACTGCAAAAGGATTGAATGTTCCAGAAATGTCAGAATTTAAAATGAAAGTAAGATCTTGAAATACTTTAAGGAGGAAAGAGTCTTGTTGCCCATAAGTTTCAGCAGGGACTTACAGCTAAACATTTATTCAAGAAATAAACAAGAAGAGATAACTCTTCCAAATGCCATGATCTCTAGAGATACTTTTTTGAATAGGTTCCTAAATTTGTTCCATTAAAAAAATATATTTCTATTAATAGTATGATGAGATTTTATTGTCTCTCAAGTAGATTTTTAAAGTTCTGATTTTAAAATGTCCATATGTAGAATTTTTTTAAATAGTTTTATTATTTGTAGTGCTTACTATTAAGTAGAATAGAAAAGGACTACCTAATAGATGTCTTATCACTTCCTTGGTGAAGAAACAATAATAACTTGGAATTTATTCTATTAATTTTCAGTAGATAACTATGTGCCAATTTAGGGCTTTAAGATTCTGAACAAAATTGTTCTCTAAGATTAAGCCTTATCTCCACAAGTAACCTTCAGGAAGATACCGTTTCCTAAACTGAGCTAAATTCAAATTACCACTGGCTCTGAATTTCTGAATTAGTAAAGAATAAATTATCATGTAGTCATCTTACCACTCAAGTTCTTACTTATTAATAAATATATTTAAAAGAAAAGCAACAACTTTGGGGAAAAGGATAGCCACACTTTGAAAGGTCAGGTTCTCAAAAACACTTTCCTCACAAAGGTTGCTCAGATGAACATTTTATATCTCAATTAAATTTCTACCTGATCTTCAAAACCTGTCTCCTATGTTTGCTTTTCTCCCAAGAGCCAGAGCCATGGCTTTTCCAATTACAGCCATGCTTGGAAATCCCTAAATCTCTAAATAAACCCTTTTCTGGATCCCATGGGAAGAATTTCTGTGTGGTTTGCACAACAGCTTTAACTCTGACACAACAGTTAGGCTAAGAGAGCTGTCAATCCAGAGGCAAAGAAATCCATGTATTTTTCATGCTGCTAAAGAAAATCAGTCCAGCTATTCTGGGGGAAAAAAATCATGTTTCATTTCTCATTCTGGGCAATTCCCCACTGAAAGTAACATGTCTTCTATCTTTGAGAATCTTCTCACTAAAATTCCAAACATTTTTCCAATTTTCCAAATTTCTCTAAATTGTCATATGGAATGAAAAAAATTCAATCTCTAAAACTTCTCCATGCTAGGAAGTATCAGTATTTTAAATTTATGCAGGTCTTTTATCACCACGAGGTAATTATTACATTCATTATGGATAAACACCAAGAACAATACCATAGGATGACAGGATTAGTCTTAGCCTTAAAAGGAATTGCATGCCCTGAACCATGTCCTTAATTATTCAGAAGACCAAGTAATCATCTACATGGAATTTATCAATAATTAATATGCCTCCCTTAACGCACTTTAACTGAACTCCCCTTTTTATAGTGAATCATCCACATTCAACACCATAAAAGCTTAAAGTTTTAACAAACTTTGATGTGGTATCAACAGCGAGAGCTCAGGCATGTGTCATTTTCTTTATTTACACTCTCCCTTTGGGTCCTCTCATCCAGTCTTAAATCTCTGAATACCAATTATATGCTACTGTTGTCTCTAAAGTTTATTTCTCTAGCTTGGTGCTCTCCACTGTACTCCATATCCATTCATTCAACTGCTAGTTTGATCTTTCCACTTGAATAGGCATCTAATGAACATTTTAAACTTCATGCTTCCAAAAGTCAACTATTACCTCCAAAAGTCAAATAAACTCCTCTAACAATTTGTTTTTTTCCATTGGGGTAAAAAAGGGCTACCATCTACTCTATGGCACAGATTTTAAAATCTACAAATTGTCCCAGATTCTTTGCCTTCCCTCATTCTCTCCATGCAATCCTCCAGCAAGCTGTTTGTTCTACCTGTAAAATATAACTCCAAAGTGCCTACTTCTCTCCACCTTCACTGTTACCATGCTAGTCCAAACCACCACCATCTCTTGCCTAGCAAACTGCAGCAGTCTCTGAAATAGATCACTGCCTTTATTCTTGCCCCTTCTCCAGACCATTTTGCAAGTAGTAGCCAGAGTAATCTTCTGAAACAGAGTATCATTGCGTGTCACTAAGCTGAACAAAACCCCATACTGACTTCACATTGCATTGAGAATAAAGTCCAAACTCTTTACCTAACAAGGCACTTATCATCTAATCCCTGCCTTATTCTTTGAATCTTCTTTTTTTTTTGTCATTCTCTCCCCTGAATACACACTTTAAAAGAGCAGAGACTTTCCTGTCCAGTTTACCTTCAGCCCAGCCCTTAGAATAATGTGTGGTATATAGTAGACTCTGAACATATGTTTCTAAAAAGAATGACTCAGGTTTCTGAAATATGAATACAAATGTATGCATGAAATATGCGGGAGGGAGAAGTGTTGGTCATTATGCTATTAAAATAAGATCATATAATACACATTTCTGTACCTTTTTTTCCTCATGAAACAATAATTTGAGGGATTTTTTTTTTCTATTCAGACAATAAAGCTTTAGTTTCTTTTTGTCAATCATGTATGATATTGCATTAAACAACTCAAACATTTTTTCAGCCATAACCCTATTAATGGACATTTATTTTTTTCACTCTTTGCCACTTTGAATAATGTTGCTGTATCCTTGTACATATGTCCTTACAAAAAGATACATTTATATGCATCAATCAATGAGACTGACTTCTAAAATCAACAGAGTTGGGTCAAAATTATATATGTTTGAATTTAAATAAGTATTACCAAGAACAAAAGCTGTAGCTTTTTACATTTCAACAGCAAAGTATGAGACTATCCTCTTCCCATATCCATTCCATTACTAAGATTTTAAGAAGTTGTTCTTGTTTGGTTTTGAATTTTGAATTTTATTGTTACATAATTTATCTACAATATATTTATATGTATTTATAATACCAAAAATATTTTTGTTTTATAATTTAATTGTTTTTTACCTTTTTTCCTGTTGCTTTTCTTTAGTTTTGCATTTTTACCCTTGATTCAGAAGGTTTTTCCACCGTGAGATTATAGATATAGTCTCCTATATATCTTGCAACATTTTTATTGTCCAATTGTTTAAATTTAAAATTTTAAATGTAGTTGGAGATGGAGGGTCCAATATCATTTTATTCTAGAGCTGTTTTGACAATATCATCACTATCCTATTCCCATAGTAAGTTAAGCTATCATTTATATCATACGGTAGTTTATCGTATGTATATCATATGTCTCCTTTCTCAAATATTCTGGGATATATTCTTGTCCACTAATTTATTTGCCTTTTCCACATACTACTACCACACTGAATTGGTTGCAGTGACTTTATATTATTCTCTCGTTGTTCTTTGGGTATTTGCCAGCATTTATGGTTCCATATAAATTTTAAGATTATCTTATACCAGTAAAAATCCATGTGGTACTCTAATAGGAATTGGATTTAATTTATGTAAATCTGAGGACTATTCATCTTTTCATAAGAAGCCTTCCCGGTTAAGAATATGATTTTAATGAAATAATGCCACTTGCAGCAACATGGATGGACCTAGAGATTATCATACTAAGTGAAGTAAGACAGACAAATATCAGATGATATCGCTTATATGGGGAATCTAAAAAGATGATACAAATGAACTTATTTACAAAACAGAAACAGATTCACAGACTTAGAAGACAAACTTATGGTTACTAAAGGGGAAAGGTGGGTGGGAGATAAATTAAGAGTTTGGGATTAACATATACACACTACTAAAAGTAAAACAGATAATCAACAAGGACCAACTGTATAGCACAGGGAACTCTACTCAATATTCTGTAATAACCTATGTGGGAAAAGAATCTGAAAAAGAATGTATGTATGTATATGTATAATTGGATTACTTTGCTGTATAACTGAAACTAACACAACATTGCAAATCAACTATATCCCAATATAAAATAAAAATTAAATTTAAAAAAAGAATGACTTTCTTATCCATTCACTAAGATTTTGTTTTATGACTTTCAAAATTATTTTCACACATAAATCTTATGTCATTTTTTTCCTGAATTTATTACTAAGTACTTTTCAGCGTACTTTTGCTGCAGTTGATTATTTCCAGTGCAGATTTAACTATATTATTCTAAGTATTGCTGCAGTAGGAAAAAATGGGTTTGTTTATGATATTTCTTCTCCCCATTCATAGTACCCAATTTTTGTTGAAATCTGCAAGTTTTTATATTTTTTCTTGGTTTCTTGCATTTTATAGAAATACAACACATCAGAAAAAAGACAGAATTTTATTCTAGTTTTTCCAATGTTTATGCAAGAGTTACTAACTTTTACGAACTTTTAAGTCAATGAATAATAACGTTGATAATAAACATGCCTATCTTGTTCTA